>NC_134243.1:26045192-26355961 GCF_965152275.1 Natator depressus | reverse complement strand
AGAGACCTAGCTCTTAGAAAGTGTTTTTCAGCAGTAGATCTCAAAACATATTACAAAGGAGGTTTACAGATAGGGAAAGTGAGGCACTTGCCCCAAGTCATGTGGCAGGGCAGGGCAGAGCCAGGAATGGAACCCAGGTCTCTTGAGGACTAGTCCACTGTTTAGCCACTAGACCACACGCCTCACAATACATACACATGGATTTTTGCAGGAAGCAAATAACAGAGATTGCAAACACTTTGGTTGTATTCAAAAGAGTACTTTTGGGTAGCCTTCACTCAGGTTTGCTCCGGTTTGATATTTCAAAAACAAATAAGCAATCTAGAAAAAAAGTGAGTTGTATCACAACATCTCAGTTAACAAGATGACAGTATAACACTTGTACAACTTTAATATGCAGATGAAATCAAATGTAACAATGTTGTAAAACGTATCAGGTGAAATTCATGGCTGTGAGGAACAGATGCCACTCCAGTGGAGACAGTTGTGTCAGTGGTGAATTTGGTACAATGTAATGTAATACTGTTAGTAAAAGTAGGTGAAATCCTACTCCTGCAGAAGACAACAACAAAGCTTTTATTGACTTAATTGCGTCCCAGATTTTCACCACACTGTAAAGAACTTTGAATATTTGAAATAAACTTGTAGGTACTGACCCTCAAGACAGCATTTTTCTTATTGTTCCTTGCACCCTTAGGTACATCTAGGAGCTTGTCTACACTGCTGCTTAAGCTGATGTACCTTACGTTGCTAAGGAGTGTGAAAAAGACACCATGCTGAGCGACGCAAGTTACATCGACCTAAGTGCTTTCCACACCAGCACTAAATCAGCCAGAGACGCTCTCCCGCCATCATAGCTTCCTCCTCTCATTGAGGTAGAGTAATTATGCCAATAGGAGAACACGCTGCCGTCGGCATAGCGCATCTTCACCAGATGCACTACAGCAGCAGAGTTATATTCGTGCAGCTGTGTTGATGTAGTGCAGTAGCATGCACTAGACCTATGTTCTGGCATAGCCATCTTTACAGACCACGTGCTTCATCTTAGCCAGATTCTACAGTTTTCTCTACCCTTTCCAGCGGAGTCACAGGGCAAAGTCTCCACTCCTCACACAAGCCCAAAGTCATACTTTTGGCCAATACTGTCATTTTTTCCTCATGTCAGTATAGGCCATAAGGAAAGTAAGGGAGGATCTTCATTAATCCAAAATGCCATCCACTGCGGGGGAAATAAAAACTTGCACAAGTATGGAGAAGAGAATTAACCCTCTAAATGCCTGATTAAAAGGAAAGAGAAAGCAAATAATTTATATTGTAATCAAAGTGCACCAAATGCCATATACAATACAATACTTCTGCGTATCATTTCTGTGGGCTGCTATGTTCTAATACAATGTAACCCTTCTGCTCAGTGGTTAACAACAGCAAAAATGGCCGAGTTCAGCATAGCTAGGATCTCTCTTGACAAATAACTAAACCAGCACAAGATCTATTGGCCCTTTTTGCTGTTGTTTACTGCTACGGAGAAAGGTTACATTGTATGAGGACATAGCAGCCCAAATAAATGATATGCAAGAATATTCTGTATAGCCTACCATTTAAGTCTGCATGAGGAGCATTTAGTGCACTTAGGTTACAATTATTTTCTTTTTCTTTTTTAAGTGGCATTTAGGGGCTTAAAATCATGAGTTGGGCCCTCCAGAATCATGATGTTGGCTTAAAAATCCTGAGGTTTTTTTTAAATGATAAATTTGGGTTTCTTTTAATTTTCCTGCTGAGTTATGATCCTTTAGTGTGTTCGTGGATTACATTTTCAAACTTCTATATTCAACAATGAGAGCTAGAAACCTTCTTTAAAAATGAAAATGAAGATTCCCATAACATCATTTTGTCTCTGGGACCTGGGATTTTCTGTCATACCAAATATCCCAAGACTTGCAATGAAATGGCAAGAGTTGGCAACACTGTTTTTTCCTGATTCTGCCCAGGTAACAAGATAGTAGATTTTCTGATGGTTTTTGACTGTTCTGCTTCTGGTTCCAACAAGAATCAGGTTTGTTTCTATTCCAGTTTGGGTTTGGAGGGAAGGTTCAGGTTTGTTGTTATGCTGTCTAACTGGCTCACACACCTCAGTACCCTATGTCCAGACACCATTCACCTTTAGGAATACTTGAAATTTGAACCCACATAAAGATCTAGATACCATGAGTGACTATACACCAAACCAAACATCCTATCCAAACAGCCCCAAACCTAGATGGATTCAAAATCCATATCCAGAACAAAAAAAAATTTGGCTTCAGCCTATCTCTACATTTTGTAGCTATAAAAATTAATTTTAATATTCAAAAAAAGCATGATAAGGTCATCAGCTAAAATATAAGCATGTAAAGAACTAAATAGTCCCTTTATTATCAATGTATTCTTTATTGTAAAGAAGGGGGGTTTAAACAGGGGGTTTAAAACGTATCTTCCAGCATTTACAGTGTTCAGATAAATAGTATTTCCTATTTGTAAAGTAATATAACACACGTGGTTTAAACATATAGTGACTTCTGATCTAAGACAAATGGGCACATTTTACTCTGTACTATGCCTAGTCAAATCAGCAAGGCATCACAGTAGGTGATTCTATAAGATATACAGCTATACATGCCTACATATCTGAAGTAAAAATCAGATCCTTTGTCTTTTGTTACCCATTGCCATGGAATGCTATTTTCCTTTCTCTTTCTTTTAAAAGAGAATTATAAGTTACTGCTCTATCAAATAGCAGAATACAATAAAATATCAGTTGGCTTAAGTTTTGAATTAATTTTATAGCCCTAACTTTCTTGTTTTGCCAATAATATCACAGTGAAGACTGAACTTTATAACACAATGACAATAATAAGTTTGCTAAACTGTAAAGACAACTTAGTCTAAAGCACTATTAATCAAGGTGACACCTTGTCAGATCTATGGATCTGCTACTACTAATTTGTCTGGTCACCTGAAATAGGCTCATTAAAGATGGATCTTTACAAATTTATTACGTTTTTTCGCATCACTAGGGGGAAAAAAAACTAATACAGCATTCAAATGTTATCATGAGCTTTTGGTAACATGAATGGATTTAAATAAGAAACTATCCTGTGACTGACCAAGGTAAATGAGATTTATAATCCATTTCCATTATTGATATGTTTGTGTGAATGTCACCTGTGCATTATTTCAGTATTTATACTTGTATAACTTTAGTTCCTGTTGACAGCATTTCTTATTAATCTCTTTATAAAAATAATACTACAAATTTTTCTACTCCAAAGACCCCAAAATACGAAATTGTCAGTCCTATATCTCAACTCCGGCCCAGGGTACATAGTGTGTGTGACAAAGATCCAAAATGAGAGAAAGAAAATGACTCAAACTTAAAAGGCTGGGGGATTCATTTGCTTCTTTAACTTCAGCCACATGATCCTGTATTTGTCAGGTGAATAATTTTCAACAAGAAGAGGCCAAATCACAATATTGGCATGGAACGTATGTAACTTTGGGAGTAAAATATTGGCTCTCTCTTTGTTATGAAGGACATTGGTGAGATAGTGTTGGTGGGTGGCTTAAGAATAGCTGCTGAAATCTGCCACAAAGGAAAACAAGAGTAGGGAAAGCAGCAGCTAACAAATTAAAGCAATCACTATCTGTTTGGTGATCGTTCACAAATGGGAAACAGGCTAAACTTTCATTTTACATTAATTCTTTGGGAATTGTTCCCCCAGCTCTACTGGACACAAACAATAGGCTGCTCCCAAACCTCCTATGGGTAGTTCAGCACATTTCAGCATGATGGACTATTCAAGCTAATCAGGCATGCACTCTGACATATCCTGCACTGATAATTTATCACCGTCATTTATGATTTATTTACTTCCGATGCTTTGCAAGTTGGCAGCCTGCCTTTAGGATAATGTGGCCACTCACCTAGTTATACTATACATTAATATATTCATTTCACTGCACACTCACAAAGTGCACTTGCTCAGGTTTCCCTTTTGATTAAAAAATACAGCAAGAATTACTGTTTAACCTCCAAGTCTCAGAATGCTGACCAAATTCTCTACTGCTATAAATAAGTGTTACACCACTGATTTTGGAGGAGTTTACACCAGAAGAGAATTTGGCCTTTTGTGGATTCTCATTTAGCTCTATCCACACCACTCCAATGACAAAACAGAAGCCATAAAGATATCAAAAGGGCCTGGAGGAGAATTCTTCTGGTGTGGGAGAAATGGGGAGCTGACATAAGCAACGCTGTGCTATTACCTTTGTAAGCTTCCACATAAGATCTTGCTAGAAGCAGGGACAGAGGCAGGAGGGCACATCTCCTGAGTGCCTGGTGTTAAAGAGATTCTGGGCTGTGAAACAGCCTCTACAGGCCACCATAACTTAGAGCACCCATGGATCATCTCTAATTTATGGTGGGAAGAGCTGGTTGAAATCCAGGATTAAATTTCATGAAAATATTGACCTCCTTTTTCAGAAAATTTTAAGTTTAGAAATTTTTCAACCTTTTTTTTTCATTTTGCCAGGAAATCAAAGAGTTGGAAGGGACCTCAAGAGGTCATCTAGTCCAACCCCCTGCTCAGAGCAGGACCAATCCCCAATTTTTGCCCTAGATGCCAAACAGCCCCCTCAAGGATTGAACTCACAACCGTGGGTTTAGCAGGCCAATGCTCAAACCACTGAGCTATCCCTCCCCCCAAAAAAATCATCTTCCGAAACCCAGGAAATACACCATTCCTTAGCTTACCTGGAATCTAGGTGGCTTAAAGCCATATTTTTGACCCACTCGTCTCTGAGCTGTACATGAGTGTACATTTCTGAAGGCATGTCTTACAAAACCTCTGTGTGACTGTGAAGATGTCCATCCTATAGAGACCATAGGATGAGCACCACAAAAAGAATTCTGATTGGGAGCTTTTCCCACAAAAGAAAAACCCTTCTCCCCCAGCTCAGGATTTATAAAACTTCAAGAGTTTGAGCTATATAAAAAAGGAACCCCAGCTCCTTGGGTCTTTGTGCACAGGCTGTTTTATTTTCAACACACGTGGATTTAACTGGTATTTCCCATAATGCACGCAGCGGTAATACAAATCAATATAATCTGCCCTCAGTGCTGTAGATGGGAGAATTTCAACTAGGGTGAACATGTGTTCAGTAGCCTTTCAACATGAATAACCAAACATCCATTGCCAGTCTATTTATGTATCTTTTGTAATTCCCACCATTTGTCTGATCACTGTCCTTACTGTGCCATATCATAACTCCTTGTTAACTTTACTCATTGGAATGGAGTGTTTTATCTCTAATACTCAAATAAAGCCACTAGTAAAACAAAGTCCAAGTTTATAACATATGCAGAAAATAGCATTTGAGGATGTCCCTGGTTTGGACATGAAGGTGGAGGCAACTAAGCTAGATATACATCCAGGATGTTCCGAGAGAGACAGACTGTTATTGCAGCTCAGTCAGAGATCATTCTGTTAGCACCACCACCAGATCCAAATGGTTGCTCCTCCTGGTGGGTGCCACTACTAGATCTCTTAAAGGCACAGCCCACTACAAACACATATGTTGGCAACTTCAGAACATATAAATGAACTGGGTTATTGAATTTCTCTCCTCCTTTTGGCTTCTTTCTTTTTCCACTGGAAAAATCACGCTTTGCTTTCAGTCACAGGTAGCTGTTTTCAGTAATTACTTAGATTGGAACTGCGTACTTAGTCATCTCATATGCTTTGGATATTAGGCAAGTTTGGGGTATAATTCAACCTCTGTGCAATATGCAGCTCCTTTCACCCCGTACAATCGGGCTGATGCTAAATACAGTTATTTTTTCCTGAACATTTCCAAAATTCACCCCTTCCTTTTCATCTCTCTGGCTGAATTACATGGCTATCCCCTTATCTTTGGCTAGTACAAGCTTGTCCTCTGTGGCATCCTTTTCACATTGATTCCCTCAAGTTGCTATTACATGATGCTGCTAAAGTTGCCATCCTCTCCTGCCACTAGAACCATGACACTCCCTTGTTGGAATCTCTCCATCAGCTCTTTTTTATCTTCTACATCAAGTCTAGGAACCTATCTGACCCTAGGCCTACCAGCATCTCTACTACATTGAGTTTGGTTTAAATTTTGACTATTTATGGGCTTCTTATGAATTGTGTTTTTCCCCCCATTTCTAAATACTTCTCTTTTCCAGCATAGTGGTCAAGACCTTAAAATGTGGGTGCCATAAGGGCATATTTAGGGACCTAAATAAATAGTCTATGTTTCAAAAGTGCTGAGCACCCAACAGCTGCCATGAAGTCAATGGAAACTGCTGAGTGCTCAACACTTTTGAAAATTAGGTTGCTTATTCAGTAGCCTAACTTTTTTGGTTCCTATTTTTGAAAATTGTGGCCTAAGAGTTCTTTCTTTCCCACTCCTCCTCCCCCAAAAGCAATTTCACTTATCCTTTGAACTAAACCATATTTGCTATTCAAAGATAAACACTGAAGATCTTGGCGAAGGAAAATCCCTGACAGACTACCAAAATATTAAACGGGTGGAAATAATTTTACTTTGATGGTTCAGTAGCAGAAAAGTCAGGGGGTGGAGTTCTGGTGCATTGGATTCATGCCGTTTAAAATTAAAATATTAAGCCCGACAGTTTATCAAAAATATTGCATTCCAAAAATATTCCCTGGATTTATTCCAAACAATTACAATAAATTATCAGTAGCATGAGTCTAAGATGCTGAAGGACTGATTAGTGAATATGTTCCCATTAAATCATCAAGAAAAAGATCTGGGTTTTTTTTATGGTAGAAATCTTTATCATGATTTTTTTTAATGATAAAGCAGTAGTAAAATACAATAACACCATAGAGTGCTGGCACATATCATGCGTCAGACAAATATATTTATAATTCTTTGTATTTATAGAGTAACTTTTACCTCAAGAACAAATGAACCATCCATGACAGATATTCATCATATTGCTTAATTCTCTGCTGGAAGGTGCTCAGATACTATGGTAATGAGCATAGCATAAGAACCTATATAGAATAGGATAGAATCCCAGGATCTCAAAGTGTGGTACAAAAATCATTTCCACACTAATGTAAGCTATTAATATACCCATGTTACAGACTAGTAAAGTGAGGCACTGATAGTAAGTGGCTTGCCTATGGTTATATAATGAATCAATGTCAGAGCTGGGACTAGATTTCCTGACTTCCAATTCTGAAGTCAATGGGAGCTGCTCAGGTGCATTCAAAGCCCCACAATGTCCTTGTGCATCCAAACACCTCCAGTGATTTAGAGGGACTTTCTATTTGTACCTTACCTCAGCTGTTAAATTTTATTTTGGTTTTATGTCTGTCAAACTATAGCCTATGTTTTCCAAAAGGGCTAGTGATTTTGAATCCTGCCATTTTTGGGTGCCCAAATTGAGACAATTTAAAGGGTGCAGATTTCAAAAAGTGCCAAGCGCCCATAGGTATCTAAAATAAAAAAACACAGAATGTTTCTAAATGCTTCCAGCTGTTTCCTTTGTAACCATGAGTGAAACTCAAAAAGGATGGGAGCTTAATTTGATCCAGAAAAATACACAAAAGTCTATTCATATTCTAGTTATCTTTAAATGTCTTTGGATTTCACAAGAAGCAGCTCTCACAAGGGGTTTTAGAACTTCTGCTTTCTGCCTCAGCAAGGTCTGGAAATGCAGAGGCCAGAGGATGGGGATAATAACTAGTATAACCAGACATTCTAGAAGCTGCATTTTGGTTTAAGAGATGTGTGATGGGGTATTCACCCACACCGGAAAGGAAGGCATTAATGGAGGCCTCATGGCAGGAGCAGTGGGGGTAAGTCCTCCAAGCAGCCTAGGGAAGGTGTGCAAGAAGCAGCTAATTGGAGGGAGGCTGCACAGAGCAGCCAGTTGGGGCCCAGAGGGCTCACATAAAAGGGAGCTGCAAGGCAGAGTAGGGTCAGTGGCTGCTGAGCATTGAGAGAGTGAGGATGGTGTGCCTGTGGAGCTGAGAGAATGGGCAGTACCTTGGACAGAGCAGCAGCTAGTAGGGACTGGGGGAGCAAGAGGGACTGGGGGAGCAAGCTCCTGGCTGGCTGCTGGGACTAGCTGGATCAATGCCCTGAGAAGAATGTGGAGAAGTGGCCCAGGGAATTGAAGCAGCGGGGACAGAGGTTAAAGAGGCACAGTAGGAGGGTAGTATCCGCAGGGTCCCTGGGCTGGCACCTGAAGTAGTGGGCGGGCCTGGATCTCCCCCACTCGCCAGTGGGGAAGTGGCTGGACTACTGATGGAGATACTTATCCCTCCCCCGGGAGGGGAAAAACACAGATGGTGACACAGCCGGAGGGCTGAATCATGAAGAGGACACTGTGGTTCCTGTACTGAGGTGGGTCTGTAGGTGGAGAAGGGGGGTAGAGGCACCACCAAGAGAGGGCCTGCTGTCTGAGAGCACTAATCCCCAAGATGGCCAGCAGGGGGCGCCATTCTGATGAGTGGCCCCCATGACAAGGCGGTTTACTGTTTGAGTCAGTTCTTATTTTAACTGAACTAGTTTCTCCCATTCTTATATTTTGCTGTCTGTGGCTTAAATGATGCTCTCCTTCAGTAATTAGTGCCAGGACTGATGTTTCGGAGCACTGAAGCTCTGTATTCATAATTATGAATATTAGTCTTTGGCATTGAAGCCCCAATCCAGCATATCACTCTAGCACAGGCTTACCTTTAGTACATAAGTAGTTCCACTGAAATCTGTTGAAGTTCACAGTAATTGAAGTTAATGGGATTTAAGTATATGCTTAATTAGTGTGCTGAAGCAAGGCCTTCAAATATCTAGCCAATACACTGACCATTCACTGCCACCCCAGCCAACTTACATCACCCTTTGAACCTTAACGTCGTTCCCTCAGTTCTTCAGCAGCACACACTCATCAACAAAATATACTATTATTAAAGGATTAAAAGAGATATTATTTCAAACAAATACATTTTAGTCTGATTATAACAGCACACTCTACAAGATAAATTAATTCCAAACAATGCAGAGCATTAACATACTGTGGGCTAGAGTCTAACTCATGCTGTGGTTTGTCTTCACCTTCCTGGACAGTAAAGAGGCCATATGGCTGCCCTATCTGGGCTAATGAGGCTTCATTTTCCTCAGACAAACCTTGAAGGGGTGTAGGAATGTTGTATTTGCTCAGGGAGTAGACACTGGAGAAGACTTCTCCTTAGAATCTGAACTATATTGAACCTGAACTTCAAATACAAACCAAACTTCAGAGGCCAGGTCACAACCCATTGTAGATGTTTCCACATCATTATTCCAACCATTCTACTCTCCTGTTCTTAAAAACTCCTTTGTTTCTTTAATTATTTCTTTTCATCTCCCTGATTTTTTTTTTGAAGGAATACTTCTCTCTTCATGACTCCCTGCACAGCAATTTTTTTCCCACACAAACAACAGAAAGCAAAGCAAGGTTTTGCCTTTGAAGGATATTAGGGATAGACGATCCAAAGACGATCATTCAATACATCGGCCACTCAAGCACAAGTGGCATTAGAAAGCTATGCATTCTGTTAATTTTGTGAAATAGCTGGAGCTACAAGATACAAACTTTGCAATATTGAGCCACTGACATTAATGTGATAAAAGATGTAAGGACCAGCGTGGTGGAAAGAGAGAAGGCAAACATTTTAAACCTTTGGTAACAGATAAAAGAAAACATCTTTAACATTCTTGATGGCTCTGCTGTGCTATATTGATTACAAAAGACAAGATTCTGACTGGAGGTTGCTGAGTGATTTTCCTCCTCTGTCAGTACAACAAAAAGCCAAGGTCTTAAATCATTTTCAGGAACAACTTTCTACTACACAGCAAAATAAAATGCCATAACTTTGACTGTATCTTTGTAATTAGACCAGAGTTAATTAATATCCTAAGCCATCTAAATGGACTGTCCCACTGTTTTACCAATTGATTTGATATGAGAACTAAATGTCAGCATCATTTCTAATAAAGTGGCATGTGACACTTAATAAGTAAGACCTTTTTCTTTAAGATTTAAGCATTTCCCACACTCCTTTTTATTTCATTGACATTACAAAGATATCCCTGAATCAAATAGGAGTGTTTGAACTGTGTCTTTCTGAAATATCACAGTAATCATACCTCTTCCTTATTATACCAATTTTTTAAAGCACTGGCTTCACATAGTATTTAATTTTAGTTCTTTTTATTTTTTTTTGCCTTTGTTTTTATTTAGCGAAGTCCTAAAGCACATGCTCAAGTCCCATTGAAGTCAATGGGTGAAATCCCTGGCTCCACTGAAGTCAGTAGGAGTTTTGCCGTTGACTTCAATGGGGACTAGATTTCACCCAGTATGCTTATGTGACTTGTTAAATCGAGATGGACTTACACACGTTCTCAAAGTGAAACATTTGCCTAAGTGCTTTGCTAAATAGAGACCATTAAGGAGAGAAATGGCAGGAGGAAACCACATGATAAGCATCCAGGATTACGGCTATTGGAGCCTCTAATCTAAACATGAAATAATAATGAATATTAATTAAAAGAACACCAAAAATAAAGGCTCAGCCCACACTCAAAAGAAAAACTCAGAGAGGAAATGCACATTATAAACAACAAGATAGACGAGCTACTTCTGCTGGACAAAAGGAACTGGGAGAGCTCAGATGATGGGTGAGGAAAGGAAGAGCATTACCTCTATGGCCTCAATTTTCTGTCTCTCTCCCTGACTCCATAGAGCCCCCCCTCATGGGGGTTGGGTGACATGTGGCAGGAGGGATGGCCCATGGAATGACCTATAGAATGTTTGTGGGCACATTAGGGGGGAGGGATAGCTCAGTGGTTTGAGCATTGGCCTGCTAAACCCAGGGTTGTGAGTTCAATCCTTGAGGGGGCCATTTGGGATCTGGGGCAAAAATTGGGGATTGGTCCTGCTTTGAGCAGGGGGTTGGACTAGATGACCTCCTGAGGTCCCTTCCAACCCTGATATTCCTTGATAGCATATTTTAATGCAGAACCTATGGAGAGCGAGAGCACTCTGAGTGCAGCCACCAGCCAGGTAGCCTGTCAGCATGGCTTCCGCAAGTGTAATGCTGACTAGTAGCTGGAAGCAGTCTGGCGACAGTGTGAAGGAACAGGTTTGTGCACAGATGCCCCATGCCACTGGTGATATGGAGGAGCTAATAGTTTTGGGGGCCAACCCTCAATCTTCGTCTTTGGAGAGGAACCTCACTGCATTTCCTATCTACTACGCATGAGGAATCTACCCAGGAGACAAGTTGGCCCTGTAGCAGTAAAATCAATATTATTTTCTAAGTGGCAGCATGCCTCAGTACTATGGCTGAGAACCTTCTTGTTGTTTGAACACGAGCTGAGTAGTTTCCCCCTGCAGGTAGAACACATTCAAATGGTGTGACTTGGGAAGTGTCCAGTGCATGTGTGATGGGGTGTACCAGACATTTGCTGCCCCCTGTTCGAGGCCTGGTGCACTCTGCCCTTGAAATTCTCCTTTTGGAAGGGAAACGCAGCCAGTTTGGGCCTCCAGAGGTTCCAAAGAGAGGCCTCCTAGTATCAACTTCTGTCAGAAACAGTGATACTTGGTCCTCCAGCAGCTAGAAAGGCTGGGAGCAGGGAGAGGCCAATCAGGGCCCCAGCAGGCCAGATAAAAAAGAGCTGGCTGCTTCTACAGAAGGCCAATTCTGGGTGAGGTTGTTACAGAGAAGGAAAGTTTTTCTGGTCTTTGGCCAAGAAACCTGTCCTGGTCAGAGACCAAACTCTGACAGCATTTGGGTTGGGTCAGCAAAGGCCTGTTGTTTTATATTATGGTCATTAATTCCCAGGTGACCATTTTAAATTAAGTGTTCATTTCTTTTCTGTACAATTATTACAATTATTCTTTTCTGTATTAAAGACTTTGCCTCAGTCTTTAATAAGACTAAAGAGGATCTTAGGGATAATGGTAGCATGACAAATGGGAATGAGGATATGGAGGTAGACATTACCATATTTGAGGTAGAAGCGAAACTCAAACAGCTTAATGAGACTAAATCGGGGGGCCCAGATAGTCTTCATCCAAAAATATTAAAGGAATTGGCACATGAAATTGCAAGCCCATTAGCAAGAATTTTTAATGAATCTGTAAACTCAGGGCTTGTACCGTATGATTGGAGAATTGCTAACATCGTTCCTATTTTTAAGAAAGGGAAAAAAAGTGATCCGGGTAATTATAGGCCTGTTAGTTTGACAGCTGTAGTATGCAAGGTCTTGGAAAAAATTTTGAAGGAGAGGGTAGTTAAGGACATTGAGGTCAATGGTAAATGGTTTTACAAAAGGTAGATCGTGCCAAACCAACCTGATCTCCTTCTTTGAGAAAGTAACAAATTTTTTAGACAAAGGAAACGCAGTGGATCTAATTTACCTAGATTTTAGTACCTAGCATTTGATACCGTGCCACATGGGGAATTATTAATTAAATTGGATAAGATGGGGATCAATAGGAAAATTGAAAGGTAGATAAGGAATTGGTTAAAGGGGAGACTACAACGTGTCCTACTGAAAGGTGAACTGTCAGGCTGGAGGGAGGTTACCAGTGGAGTTCCTCAAGGATCGGTTTTGGGACCAATCTTATTTAATCTTTTTATTACTGACCTTGGCACAAAAAGTGGGAGTGTGCTAATAAAGTTTGCGGATGATACAAAGCTGGGAGATATTGCCAATTTAGAGAAGGACAGGGATACCCTACAGGAGGATCTGGATGACCTTGTAAACTGGAGTAATAGTAATAGAATGAAATTTAATAGTGAGAAGTGTAAGGTCATGCATTTAGGGATTAATAACAAGAATTTTAGTTATAAGCAGGGGACGCATCAATTACAAGTAACGGAGGAGGAAAAGGACCTTGGAGTATTGGTTGGTCATAGGATGACTATGAGCCGCCAATGTGATATGGCTGTGAAAAAAGCTACTGCAGTCTTGGGATGCATCAGGAGAGGTATTTCCAGTAGGGATAAGGAGGTTTTAGTACCATTATACAAGGCACTGGTGAGACCTCACCTGGAATACTGTGTGCAGTTCTGGTCTCCCATGTTTAAGAAGGATGAATTCAAACTGGAGCAGCTACAGAGAAGGGCTACTAGGATGATCCAAGGAATGGAAAACTTGTCTTATGAAAGGAGACTCAGGGAGCTTGGCTTGTTTAGCCTAACTAAAAGAAGGTTGAGGGGAGATATGATTGCTCTCTCTAAATATATCAGAGGGATAAATATCGGAGAGGGAGAGGAATTATTTAAGCTCAGTACCAATGTGGACACAAGAACAAATGGATATAAACTGGCCACTAGGAAATTTAGACTAGAAATTAGACGAAGGTTTTTAACCATCAGAGGAGTGAAGTTTTGGAATAGCCTTCCAAGGGAAGCAGTGGGGGCAAAAGATCTATCTGGCTTTAAGATTAAACTCGATAAGTTTATGGAGGAGATGGTATGATGGGATAACATGGTTTTGGTAATTAAATATTCATGGTAAATAGGCCCAATGGCCTGTGATGGGCTATTAGATGGGGTGAGATCCGAGTTACCCAGGAAAGAATTTTCTATAGTATCTGGCTGATGAATCTTGCCCATATGCTCAGGGTTTAGCTGATCGCCATATTTGGGGTCGGGAAGGAATTTTCCTCCAAGGCAGATTGGAAGAGGCCCTGGAGGTTTTTCGTCTTCCTCTGTAGCATGGGGCACGGGTCACTTGCTGGAGGATTCTCTGCTCCTTGAAGTCTTTAAACTACGATTTGAGGACTTCAATAGCACAGATATAGGTGTGAGAGAGTTTTTTTGTAGGAGTGGTGGGTGAAATTCTGTGGCCTGCGTTGTGCAGGAGGTCAGACTAGATGATCATAGTGGTCCCTGCTAACCTAAATATCTATGAATCTATAAGGTACACCTGCTCCATCGGATGCCCTGGCTTTCGTAAGCCTGTGACAATAAGCAAGTAGATCATGTCTAGAGAGGTGATAGGCACCTCCTTCCTTCCCTGTTAGCTATCTCACATTGAATCTGGGCACTTAGCTCTCTTAGTTAAAATGTGTTCACTAGCATATTTTAAGCATGAGATGTTTTCCTAATCTAGGCATTAGGACTTGTTGACAACATTTATTTCAGACATGTTTGGTGTACTCAACTTTAGATTTTGCAGGCTTGCTCTGCTATATTTCTGCATATCCTCACTGTTTTTTGAAGACTCTCCAAGAAGGAAGCCTTTTGATTGCTTTAAAGCTTTTGAACTTAGTGTATTTGTGTCTCTCCCCTCTCTTTTTTCCCCCTAATAGGAACAAATAAATACATAGCACAATGACAGCTGTTAAAGGAGGTGCCAGGTACGTAAATCAAACAGACAGAGCTCTGAGGGGGAGAAGGCCGTAAATGATAAATAATTACCAATTCTACAGAGCTTGATTACAGCAGAAGTAACGTCTGATTAAAAGAAGATCAGCATTAAGACGTAGCCTTGAGCAGATAAAAAATGCAGACAAATTTGGTGGTTTAACAGAATCATGGTCCTGCCTCAGGGGCTGAGTGCTCTCCCTGCATCAGTATTGGCTGCTGCTACAGTCTCAAACTCAGTTGGAGTGGTAATCTGGTTTCCAAGTGGAATCTGTAGTTGCCAAGGGTTTCTGGTCCTCATCCCTCCCCATGTTGTGAAGAGAGCAAGAGATGTGATATGTGGGGTTGGACTTGGTGACTTTTCAAGGTCCCTTCCTGTGCAACGTTTCCATAATTCTTCTGCTTCTATTTTTGGGATTACACTGCTGCTTCTTCAAAATAGAACCGTGTACATGTACAACTGCAATATGCATGCTAGCTGTTTAGGGATCTCCGCACATCCACTGTAGAGTACTGAAGGACCTGGTAGATTGGCAATGGTTCCTATGTCCTCTTCTGTACATGCACCCATGCAATAAAAGGCAGAATTTTGCCTGTTTTTCCCTTAGTACTGGGCTGATTCTGCAACCTTTCCTTACAACAATTATAATTTCTTCATGTGAGTATTCCTATTGATCTCAGTGGGACTATTTGGGTGAGTAAGTGTGTGTCAAAGTGAGAAAGAGTTGGCAGGGCTGATCAGATCCTCAACAGCTCTAAATTGATGTAGATCCATTGAAGTCAGTGGAGCTATGTGATTTTACACCAGCTTAGGATCTGTACCTTTGCACCTATGTATATGGCTCATGTATATTGTAAACTGTCTGGGGCAGGGACTGTCTTCTGTGTTACTGATTTGCAAAGGACATAGCACAATGGGAGCCTGAGCCTTGATTGAATAATTCATAAGAGTAAATAGCAGTGTGATACCTATTAAAATGAAGGCTCAGGGTAGATGTAATTATATTAATATTCAGTGGTCCTGCAGGTCTAACACAGTCAGTTCTGTTTAGGTCAAAGTTAGTCTTAAGCTTTTTATTATACTGTATTAAAAATGTGTATGTCAGCTTCATAAAAAGTCCCTAGTCCTAGTGAAACTACGGGGTTAAGTAAACTATCCAAGTTTTATCTTGAGGAGTTTTAGTCAATTATCTTGGTCAACAAATCACTTTGATGCATGGGTGTCAGGGTTCGCTCCCCACTCTGAACTCTAGGGTACAGACATGGGGACCCGCATGAGAGACCCCCCCCCAAGCTTATTTCTACCAGCTTAGGTTAAAAACTCCCCAAGGCACAAATTCTCCCTTGTAGCTTGGATTAGGTAACACTGCCACCACCAAGTGATTTAGACAAATTCAGGGAAAGGACCACTTGGAGTTCCTACTCCCACCTTATATCCCCCCAAGCCCCCACACCCCCTTTCCTGGGGAGGCTTGAGAATAAACAAGATGAGCACAGACCAACCTTGGGTTTTTTAGGACACTAAAAAAAAACCCCATCAGATTCTAAAAGAAACAGAACTTTATTAGAAAGAAAAACGGTGAAAGAAGCACCTCTGTAAAATTAGAATGGAAGATAATCTTACAGGGCAATCAGATTCAAAAACACAGAGGATTTCCCTCTGGGCCAAACTTTAAAGTTACAAAAAGAAAAACAGGAATACACCTTCCTCTCAGCACAGAGAAAATCACAAGCCAAAACAAAAATAAGCTAACGCATTCCCTTGCTAGTACTTACTGATTCTAATGGAGTTGGATTGCTTCCTTCCTTGATCTGTGTCTGACAAGCACACAGAACAGACAGACCAAAACCTTTTCCCCCCAAAGTTGAAAGCATCTTGTCCCCTTATTGGTCCTTTTGGTCAGGTGCCAGCCAGGTTACCTGAGCTTCTTAACCCTTTACAGGTAAAAGGATTTTGTGCCTCTGGCCAGGAGGGATTTTACAGTACTGTATACAGGAAGGTTGTTACCCTTCCCTTTATATTTATGACAACGGGCTACTAATAATACTGTGCATACCCAATAATGATCCACTAGTATTTATATGATGAAGGCTGAACATACCATAATAAAACCATTTTCTATCAAAATAATGCAATTATTAGCAAGTACATGTCGCTTCAATGCTGTACAAGCTAAATGGCTAATTAGTCTTCACAATATTATTGTATTCATTATACAGGCAGGGAATGTAACAGAGAATTAAGTGACATGTACAAGTTCACACACTCACTCACACAGTGAGTCAATGGTAGAGCTGGGATTATAAAATCAGAAGCTCCCATCTTCTCAACCTGTGAATTCTGTGGATGATGCAGCAGCACCTCCTAATAAATTCCCATTATTCTGTTGAGATAGTCCAGCAATTTCATGTTGTTCTCCTGACTTGACTAGCCATGTTGCAATATCGTGTCTGAAGAACCATAAGAATTTCTCATGTTAATTAGAACTGTGGGAATTCTTTGTGTTATTTGCTGCTTTTATCAGAAAGGGTGATTGCAGTTTTCAAAGAACTGGTGCATTTACTCATGTTATGTGGCTACAGAGAGAGAGAGAGACTAATTGAAGTAATTCTGATAGTCGGTTTCCTGCAGATTAGTAAGAAAGGTGCAAGTTTTTATTCTTTGTTTTCATGCTAATCTGGAATAAACAGCACCAGTCATAAATGCTGTTCTCTTCCTTCACTAAACAGATGATCTGAATTTAATGATACCTGCTTTACTGGTACAAAGCAGAGCCCAATCACTACTGCCAGGAGATCAATGAGATACTCCTGGAAAGGAGTTGGGCAATATTGCCAACCCCAAGAATTCAAAAATCATAGGTCAGGCCTCCTGATTTTTTTTAAAATTAATTTTTGGTTTCTTTTTCTTTGCTTTCTGGTGCCTGAGCCTTTAGGGCTATGTCTACGTTGCAGCTGGGAGTGTGCTTCCCAGTGTGAGTAGACAGACACACAATAGCTCTGCTTGAGCTAATGTGCTAAAATTAGCAGTGTGGCCACAGCAGCATAAGCAGCAACTCAGGCTAACTGCCCAAGTACATTCAGGAGGGGACTGAGTGGGAGGGCTTGTACTCAGGAAGCCCAGAGCCACCATCCCTGCCACTGTAGCCACACTGCTGTTTTTACTGCACTACCTCAAGCAGAGCCAACATGTGTATATCTACTCGTGCTGGGAAGCAGCATGTGCCTGCTTGCTATGTAGGCCAGTGTTTCTGAAAGACGGTCTGCCGCTTGTTCAGGGAAAGCCCCTGGCGGGCCGGACCGGTTTGTTTACCTGCCGCGTCCACAGGTTCAGCCGATCGTGGCTCCCACTGGCCGCAGTTCGCTGCTCCAGGCCAATGGGGGCTGCGGGAAGGGTGGCCAGCACGTCCCTTGGCCCGCGCCGCTTTCCGCAGCCCCCATTGGCCTGGAACGGCAAACTGCGGCCAGTGGGAGCCACGATCGGCCGAATCTGCAGACGCAGCAGGTAAACAAACCGGTCCGGCCCGCCAGCAGCTTTCCCTGAACAAGCAGCGGACCGGCTTTGAGAACCACTGGTGTAGACGTACCCTAAGGCACACTTACTTCACATTTTCAAGCTTTTCCCTGCAAACATGGGGGCTAGAAATCAACTCTTTTTTAACAAATAAAAACTGAGATTGTCATGCAATCTCTTACTTCCAGCACCTGGGGCTTTGCAAAATAGCGCTAAGTATCACAAGACTTGTGATAGGATCATGAGAGTTCACAACGCCATTTCTTCTGCCAGATTGGCGGTCAGCTGCTATCCAGGTTGGCTGCCTTTCCATGGCCCTCTGAAACTCAGTCTCCATTTATAGATTGTAGATAGATTACTAACAATCTAGGGGCAGATTTAACTGGCCTCTGTGCAATTGTCTGAGGGTGGATGGAGGGAG
This sequence comes from Natator depressus, assembly GCF_965152275.1. Classification (NCBI taxonomy): domain Eukaryota; kingdom Metazoa; phylum Chordata; order Testudines; family Cheloniidae; genus Natator; species Natator depressus. The sequence continues at coordinate 26,337,573 of NC_134243.1, read as the reverse complement.
TAAGAAGCCACCCCACCTCTTCTTGAATGAGTCACAGAAGGGGTAAGTACAACTGTAGTCCCTGCCCTCTATTCCCTCACTACTCCGCAGGGGGAAGGGAGGAGCAGTGACAGGTGGAAACCAGAGGTGTGGCTCTGCTCCCCTTAAGCACAGGCTGAGGTATGGCAGTGCTCCTCCTCTGTGCCAGTATAAGTGGCCAGTCACAGTGGGGTGGGGAAAGGCATGCTGCCTCCCCTGCCGTGTGTGAGCTCTCCTTGTGCAGTGAAGAGCTCGCACTGAGACAGATTGTCTCCAGGTGGTCGCACGTGGTGGCTCCTCATTGACCCTCAATGCAGGCTTATGCTTGAATGGCCTAGTCGAATCCTCAGTTTGGAATCTGCAGAAGGTGACATTCTACTTGAGGCCTGATTTCGCCTCCCTTATGCTGATTAGTGTCACCTAGCTTTTTAGGCCCCAGTTCAGCTAAGCACATTCTAAGCACTTAACCCTTCTATACCAAAACACTAAAGCACATTGACTTCAGTGGCACATAAGCATCTGCTTAAAGTTAAGCATATGCTTTAGTGCTTTGCTGAATTGGGGCTGTAAGGGCAAATGAGAATTTACCTCATGATTAGAGATGGTTGAAAATATTTTTTCACCACTGAAAATTTCAGAGAAAATGAAAAAACGTTTTCCTCTGAAATTTTCAGCATAAAATTTTGACTTTAATCAAAAAACCAAAAATCTAAAAACTGAAAATCTTGGAGGTTTCAGCACCTGAAAGTTTTCACCCAAAAAACTGAAAACGTCCAATTTTACGTTTTCAGTTTCCTTATGAAAAATAAAAAATTATTGAAGAAAGCAGGACTTTCTATAAAAGGTCTGTTCTATTGCAAAGGCAATTTTCCATCAAGTTTCAACACAACCTTTGACTATCTATAGTCATGACACTAATATAGAGCCAACTCAACAAGCTGCAGAATGTCTTTAATTCCCATTGTGATTAATGACGCTCAGAACTCTGGTGTATCAGGCCCTTGTCGAATTATAGTGAACCTATTGTACCACTGCTCAAACAATTTTTTCCACATTACTTTTCTTTCGGGGTTTTGGGAAGCTTATCTTCAGAACAAGAGTTTAAGAGAAAAGTTTATTAAGAGTGTCATGCTGTAGGTTTCAAATTAAACCTGTTTCATCTAGAACTACTGCACAGCACTTTAACAAGCCAACCCACTAAACCAGTAAATTATTGCATAGAAACATTTACAAACTCATACTTAGAGGGTTTTCCAGAGTGTAGTATTTAAACTGTCCTCTGAAAAATTACATTAACTTGTTTTCAGGTGGTACAGTATACACTTCACGGAGAATATCTTGTTTATGTCAGATAGTGCTGTATAAAGAATTATAGGTAATGTTTTTAAAAGAAAACCTCTCTCTCTGACATTAAAAGGCGCAGTGTTGTTTTGTGTGGTTTGATCAAGGAACTTAGTACAGAGCTAGCCCCATAAGAAAGATTTTGAAGCAGAAAATGTTAGATGCTGATTGATATTTAGAGAGGTAAGATGATGTAAGATTAGAGCATGGGTGTGACAGGCAGAGCTTCTTGGGGGGGTCAAACTCAGGCGTTTCAGAGCCCTTTCCAAGGTCTTTCTGTGTTTTGGTAAGTCTTTGGGTGATAGAGGCTTATCAGCTGTTTCTCTCTCAGATACTCTATAATAAGGGTCAGCGCCTTCTGAGGGACAGTGGCTTTACAGTGTTGTGTTACTTATTTAAAATACAGAGTTAAGTATCAGATTGTCGACACAAGTAGTGGGTATTTGCTGCAGTGATATTATTTATGTAGTGTTGTATATATCTGCATCTGTATGTCTTTAGTGCATGGGAAGAGAAATATAGGCAGGTGCCTATTTAATTAGCACTGTAGCCTGTAAAAATAACTGATAGAGCCACTGGACTGTGAAGTGCCATCTGCAAAGATAGGCAGGTCCCTGGAAGGTTGCTATGAATGGTTTGGTCCAGAATCTAAGTTGTTTGTCTGTCTGTCTTCATAAATCAAAAGTACACAGAGAAAATAATCTCTGACCCACCCAATGTGTTTACTGAGCTGGCCTCCATTTGCAAATATAGTCTGATTCCTTATTTTATTTTTACATTGTTGTAAATCAGCAGTAACTCCCTGGAAACCAACAGAAACACACTGGTGTAAGTAGGAAGAGAATCAGTCCACATTTCTCCACAGGAACTTTGTGGGATTATTTCATCAACAGAAACAAAGTTTAACTTCTTAAAGTACTTCCCTGGTACTCTTGAAGGAGCTACCTTATGGGAAATTTCCTGGTTCTCTCATATGTTTTGTATATCTCCATGAACATCATGTTGGTTATACTCCTATAAAACCCTGTGACGATATTCCATCAAAGTTAGTTGAACTCATCATACTTCTTATCTCTTTTGCATGTCTCTATAAAGACAGCACTGTTCGTAACATGTGGATTGTGATTTAAGCCAGTCATAAAGGTACTAAAACCTATCTACCAGAATTTGCTAATTTGAGTTCTCCAGTCCAAGTAAGCTTTTACTTGGGGCTTGAATTTAAAGTTTACAATAAATATCACATTTCCTGACAAGGCTGTCAACACATCCTCATGCTTCAGTTTTATGTGAAATCATTACCATGAAGCAAAGGGACACCATGAAAAAATTTCTTCTCAGAGGGGCGGAGGGGAAGCAGTGAACAAAATGAACAGGAAAAAATTTGGACCGATGGCCAAATCTTGTGGCTCTGAATCTAAACAATAGCTTTGAGCTCCTCTAAAAATATTCAGTGTAGCCAAGAGTAGCAGTAAGAACCACAACTTGAACACATAGGATGTTTGTTAACCAATTTTTAAGTGTTTGTAAAAGCAAAAAGAGTATTCTACAATAATTCATTAAGTATGTCTTTGTTTAGGTGTAAGTTATTTGTAAAACTTATGCTTGTGCAGGATGGTACAAAAGTTGGTGGTGTATATGTATTTTTAATACTGATGGTTCAATCTTGATTTGTAGTAATGGCTTCAACGTTCATAACCCATCAAAAGGGATATCAAAACCTCCTGTCTTTGAGACTATTAGCATCTTTAAACAGCAGGAATGGTTTAATCATATTTTCACTAGACATATCATAAACCTTGCTGGCCAAGGTTTGCTGTTTTGCTGTTTTAGCTACTCATTAACCGAGTCACTAGAAAAAGAGATTGAAGAGGTAATTTTTAATTAGGTAGTTTTGTTCATCCCTTTGCCAGTGCAAGATCATTTCCTATAGTAAATACTGATTGCTTTGTCCAGTCTAAGTTTAAAAATCTCAAATAATGACCCTTTCTCCTTTTCCCTTGTGAGGGTCTTTTGCAGTCAGATAGATCTGACTGTTGGAAATTTTGCTTGATAATCCAGTCTAAATTCTGTCTTGCTCACTCTTCTCATATTGCCCTTAGTTATATCATTTTGGGTCACCCTAAGCAATTTCTCCCCATTAGTGTTTATGTCCTTCAAGTACTTGTATATGGTAAATCCCATTAGTCATTAATTAACCAAGCTGTATATCTATATATTCCTGTTCATATTTCCTCAATCAGTCTTTGTCAACATTAATCTTATAGAAACTAGCAAATCTACCTCTTAACTGAATTTGTGAAACATAATCTGAAGATTATTTGTTATGTCTATGTTGTGGTGATACTTACAGGGCCCAATTGGGCCCATAGTGAGAGACAGTCCCTGCCTGAAGAGCTCACACTCTAAATAGAAAAGATAAACAAAAGGTGGGAAGGGAAACAGGTGGAGAGAGGGAAAATGACTTGCCAAAGGTCACACAACAGGTCCGTGGCAGAGCAGGAAGTAGAACATGGGTCTTCCTGAGCCACAGTCCAATGCCCTGTCTGCTAGACCAGATAGCCTCTCCTATTGGAACAAGCAATCTCCATCAAGAGCATGAAGGCTGTATAATGTGTTTAGTGATTGCCTCTTCATGTAAGGTCCACACACTTAACTGTGAACACCCAAAAGCATTATTAGGAGTTATTGTATGGCGGAACCCTAAGTTTACCGTGTAATAAGCATCTGACCTGTTTCTTGCAGAGCTTTGCAACGTGTTATGCAGCTCACCTGGTTTGAGGATTAATTATGAACTTCAAACTCAGAAAAGTTTGACCTTAAGTGAACTGCCTAATTTATAGCTTTCCTAGCTTTTAAAACAAAATCAGGTAACTTTGGGGGGTGGGGTTTTCAAATGATCTTTATTTTGGCCTTGTCTCTGCTTTTAATAACACTGGAAGGCAGACAGCATGCCCTGTTGAGAGAGGCCAATAACTTCTTTAAAGCTTAGAACCCAGCTATTTATGCTTTTTATAGCTGTTAGTCTAGCTGTGTTTAGCCTGTGTTTTGTTTGTTTTTTTCTCTTCATTGTCTGTCCTGTGGCAATAAGATCATTTAAATTAACTGGAAATGGATGTGGGGATACCTACTGAGACCAGAGCTGAGCTCTGATCTGTGAAGACGCTGATTCAGGCATAGAGAGATTGGTGTGAGCATACAGACCAAAGCAAGGAGTTACTTCCCTAAATATCAGAGGGGTAGCCATGTTAGTCTGTATGCACAAAAACAACAAGGAACCTGGTGGCACCTTAAAGACTAACAGATTTATTTGGGCATAGGAATAATAGGAAGTAATAAGGGCATAGGAAGTAATAATGGACAAAGCAGAAATTTTTGTAGGGCCTCCATCCCTATGATTTGTGCCACTGTCATGTATTGTACTGGTTGATGAACAGGTCCATGACACTGGCAGCTTAAAATGCAGCATAAGCAGGTGCAATTCCAATCTTGATCTGAACAGAATATACACACCCTGCATATAGTCCAAATATATCCCTTTCCTGGAGTTTGGCTTTACTGGGAATTCAAATAACAGCCACCAGAAAAAACCTTAGCCTAACTTTTCTCCCCAAACCTGACTTTTCCCAGGGAGCTTTCTCACATAGCCTACTTCTCTTTGTCCAGAGATATACTGCAACTCTTATTACTGTTTGCAGCTAACAAGATGTTAGTCTGATTCATCACTAATTACACTGCATCTTTTTTGCAGGGTTTAAGCACCTGCTTTCAGGATGACTCAAAAACCCTTGCATTGATATTGACCTACTGTCTGCCACCCTGTTACATGTCATTAAAAATAGGAAAAAAATTACTGTAAAAATGATCCTGTAAGGTTCTAAATATTTTCTTTCAGCAACTTCAGGATAAAAGTTGTTTTGTTTAGAAATGTAAAGATGATCATCTTTCTAACTGCTGCCATGTTGGTGGCACTTGGGATCTGAAAATCAAGCTGGTTATTTCTGCATCCATAAGCCATCACTAGAATATTAGTTCCAAACTCTTGTCTTGTGAGGAAGTTGAGGTCTAGATATGAACCACATGCCTCAGTCAGTAATAACAATGCTGCATTTTAATCATGACGAGTGAAGCAGAATAGAACCTAACTCTCTCATCCATAGCTGTATTGGGTCTATTGAGCTAAAGACCTAAAAACATTTTTTGTTGTTAAAACAATTTGCTATCCCAAAAAGTCATACATGAATCAGTGATACTGAGTAAAGGAGTACTTGTGGCACCTTAGAGACTAACAAATTTATTTGAGCATAAGGTTTTGTGAGCTACAGCTCACTTCATCAGATGCATTCAGTGGAAAATGCAGTGGGGAGATTTATATACATAGAGAACATGAAACAATGGGTGTTACCATACACACTGTAACAAGAGTGATCACTTAAGGTGAGCTATTACCAGCAGGAGAGCAGGGGGAAAAAACTCTTTTGTAGTGATAATCAAGGTGGGCCATTTCCAGCAGTTGACAAGAATGTCTGAGGAACAGTGGGGGGTGGAGGGGGGAATAAACATGTCTCCCAAGATCTGTGAGAGTGATGGGTTGTCCTTCAAGATAGGTTGTAGATCCTTGATGATGCGTTGGAGAGGTTTTAGTTGGGGGCTGAAGGTGATGGCTAGTGGCATTCTGTTATTTTCTTTGTTGGGCCTGTCCTGTAGTAGGTGACTTCTGGGTACTCTTCTGGCTCTGTCAATCTGTTTCTTCACTTCAGCAGGTGGGTATTGTAGTTGTAAGAATGCTTGACAGAGATCTTGTAGGTGTTTGTCTCTGTCTGAGGGGTTGGAGCAAGTATCACTCTCACAGATCTTGGGAGACAGGCCAGTCCTTGCTTACAGACAGCCCCCCAACCTGAAGCAAATACTCACCAGCATCCACACAACAGAACCACTAACCCAGGAACCTATCCTTGCAACAAAGCCCGTTGCCAACTGTGTCCACATATCTATTCAGGGTGCAGCATTATGGGGCCTAATCACATCAACCACACTATCAGAGGCTCGTTCACCTGCACATCTACCAATGTGATATATGCCATCATGTGCCAGCAGTGCCCCTCTGCCATGTACATTGGTCAAACTGGACAGTCTCTACGTAAAGGAATAAATGGACACAAATCAGACGTCAAGAATTATAACATTCAAAAAACAGTTGGAGAACACTTCAATCTCTTTGGTCACTCGATTACAGACCTAAAAGTTGCAATTCTTCAACAAAAAAACTTCCAAAACAGACTCCAACGAGAGACTGCTGAATTGGAATTAATTTGCAAACTGGATACAATTAACTTAGGCTTGAATAGAGATTGGAAGTGGATGGGTCATTACACAAAGTAAACTATTTCCCCATGTTTATTCCCCCCCTCCACCCTCCACTGTTCCTCAGACGTTCTTGTCAACTGCTGGAAATGGCCCACCTTGATTATCACTACAAAAGGTTTTTTCCCCCCCGCTCTCCTGCTGGTAATAGCTCACCTTAAGTGATCACTCTCGTTACAGTGTGTATGGTAACACCAGTTGTTTCATGTTCTCTATGTATATAAATCTCTCCACTGTATTTTCCACTGAATGCATCCGATGAAGTGAGCTGTAGCTCACGAAAGCTTATGCTCAAATAAATTTATTAGTCTCTAAGGTGCCACAAGTACTCCTTTTCTTTTTGCGAATACAGACTAACATGGCTGCTACTCTGAAACCTGATACTGAGTAGGAAGGTGTCATTTTTGGGTAGCTTATAACTGCTTTGATTACTGCAGGATGTCAGTGGCAGCACATGATTGAATCAGGCAGACAGAATTGATGATCAACAAGGATTCAAATGCTTGAAAACAGATTCAAGTTTCACTCTTATTTTTCTTTCCTTTACAGATTTCCCCTAAGTCCTTTAACACAGAAGCAACCGCTACAATAACTCATTTCCTCATAATGATTTCCACCCTTTGTAATCTAACCTACTTATCTGCTCTCTATGTTAGTTTCAATAGCAAGAATGAAATTGAGGCATGATGTAGAAGGTTTGTATTTAATGCTGAAACTAACTGACCTTTACGTAAGGCTCAGTGAACACTCTTGATTAATGATGGGTCATAATTCTCACTTCCAAATAGTCACATCCTCTCTAAAGAATACAGATTCATTATTACACAACAATTTAAATCCAAATCAAATTACTGTATTTTAATACTTGGAAGGTATCTGTAACTGAAAAAAAAAAGTCCTTGTTTAGAGTTCAAGGAGAGGAAAGGTTTGCCAGAAAGCTATCTTAGTATATCACATTTATTGTATTCTTATGCGTTGCCGCAAATGTCATAGCACCATAGTTGCATGGAAAGTGAGTCTTAGATGGTAAAAGACTTTACCTTTTTTTTTCCATCTCAGAGCTGATTACTCCCACACATTTCTAATTGTGTCTGTTTTTCTACTTCCAAGTTTTTTCCTGTGTGGACTATGATGCTTCCTGATCGGAGAAATGCAGTCAATAGTACATGATGTTGATGTGCCCTGCTGTGAGAGGGTTTTTGTTTTGTGTGTGTGTGTGTGTGTGTGTGTGCGTGCTCACGCACATGCATGTGCACTCTTTCATCAGGAATTCCATTTACATTCACTGTACCTTAGCATTGATCAAAATGAATTCTGTGAAATTTGTCAGAATGGTATGTGTAACTAGTTTCACAAATCTTCTCTAGCAATTTAAAAAGCCTCAATGTAATGATTTAGATTTTTAGAAACAGATTATTGTGTGGATTTATAGATAATCTCTTAATGAATTAGTGCTGTGTAGTCCCATCATGTGAAATGAAACCCCTTAAAAGAACTGAAACGTGCTTTCTCTTTCTCTCTCCTGAACACTAACAATATAGAAAGAGACACAAAAAGTTGATAAGAATATTACTGATCTTTACATTTATCAAATAATTTTCTTGCCTGGAGATAAGCCGACATACTTTAAAGCTGTTTTCTTTTTTTTAAAGAATTAAAACCTTTAAGATATAAAATAATGTAAACCCCCTTCCAGGTGTGCAGTGAGAGTGAACAAACAATTTAGATACTGTGAGATAGTTTTGTACAAAGTAATCATTTAAGTAGAAAGTGGCAAAAAAAACCCAACAACCCTACCTTCTGTGATGAACTGTCGTTACGCGATTTAGGGGTCTTCGTGAGGCATCAGCATGTAGTAATTGATTACCTGTTACTGCACTGTAATGTCAATAAAAGAAAGGTTAGAGAAATTCTGAGGATACCAACTACCTTTTTCAGGCTGCAAAATTAAGGAACAGAACATAATCTAAGAACCATCATTCATAAAGCAAATCCTTTGTTTAACTTTACTGAAGAAGTTGAAAATGTGCAAAGTAGACAGCCTGCAAAATGGATGCTCATGAGGGAGTTGACGTAAACAAACTGGATCTTTAGCTTACAGTTTTCTAAAAGAAAAGAACAGTAGTTTATCATCTACCACCTGGCACTGGGGATGCTGGCAAAGATGCTGAAGTTGGAATCCACATGGTCCCTGGGTAAAATAGTATTCTTGGAGGCCTAGCATAAAGCAAAGGAATTTCCAAAGAAATTTCCCTCTAGAACATGGATAAGCCAAGGGAAAGTGCTCAAATAAGAGACTTTTTCTAGGCTCCTTGACAGCTTGTAGTTTATTTCACTCAAGTTATTTCATTATAGCACAGCTATTCCACTATATTCCAAGGGAAGCTGCAGGGATCAGACTTCATGTCTTTTATTGAAGAATGCCAGGGAGTGCAGGTAGCATGATAAATAGGGAAGGGGAGACATCATTAACATTTTTCCTCCTTTTTGTCAAATTTATGACAGTTTTTCATTACAATTTTGAAATATTGAAAATTGTTGACTGTGTCTATTAATGAATGTAACCTGTATGACATTACAGTCAGACCCTGTGCTCAGCTGTCCTGCCTATGGCAAAACCAGGGAAGGTTCCACTGTGTAATGGAAGGAAGTCAGGTTGATTTAGGACAGATCCATGAATATTTGTGTTTTGAGCTGTCATGCGGGAACAAAGCTTCTAAGTTTGCCAGCACTGGGTACACAGCTAATTGCTGATGTTCTTGTGCAGTTCATTCCAGGACCACCCACAGAGCAGAGGGGCACAGCACTGTGCAGTTTTGGCTGCCTTGGTGTATGAGTTATAACACAGTGAGTCACTGAGGGAGACGTAAGCAGATAACAGATATTAGTCCCAGGTCTGATGTGCAAAGAGACTGTCTACCAATGATCTGCCCATAGGCCAATTTCCCACTCCACTCCGTGGGAATGTTATTCAACACATAGAGTAGGACACACTAGTTACCTTCAGTTAAACTATTTGCCTTTGTTACTGAAAGGAAATTATCCCCCGTCACCATGTCGTTCTTCAACGGCACAGGGTATTGTTTAAAATAAATACTAACAAGTAGATGTTAAATGCCGTTCAGCTGTAGTAAAATCATAAGCTGGACTTGACTGCAAGTTTTGATCCCACTAGTGCACAGAAATATATCTTTAGTCTCTTTTCACTCTTATTTGTCACACAAAATATGACAAACATATTTAATGGCTGAATAATTAGTCCCAGACTGGGTCTCTGGTGATGGCGAATTGAGAGCTCATATCAGTATTTCCCTAATTTAGGTAGATTATTTAACAGTTCTTTTCCCTTTCTGTGTCTTATGTTGCTATGATCATGAATGACCTGAACTAGCTCGATTATCAGTCTAATATAGGTGGTAGACTAGAAGGGGAAAAAATCTCCAAATTATATCAAGAAAGCACTATGATTTTTGGATATGTTGTCTGTATGCATCTGTTTGTGGCAAATATATATTTTAATTAAGTCTTCCTTAGAGATAATGGGGCAGAATCCTCAGCTAATGTAAATGATCATTGAGTTCAAGCTATGACAATTTACACCAGCTAAGGGTCTTCTCCAATAAAACCACATTTCTCTTTCTGTTTTTCTAGTAAAACAAAAAAACAAAAACAAAAGAGGGATGAAAACCAACTGTATAAAAATTGTGTGAAACACAATGCAACTCCACTCTAATGAGAGTGAACATTGCTCTGAATGTTTTTAGCAAGCATCCAGGCAACTGCTGGAAACCATTTCCTCACTAGTAGATGGAATGCTAAAACATGATTTCCTGGCTTACAAAAGTTTAGCAAGCAGGCTCAAGGATTTTGTATGTGACCTTCCTCTTCCCTCTACCCCTGTCACTTTTTGTCTTAATCTGCAATAATGTATTTGTCACCATAAGGGGCTGTTTCAGACAGGGTAGGCTCAACTGAACAATTTGATCATTCATATTATCTCTTGGCTTTTCTGAAATGATGAGCCATTTGTTTTCCACTAAATGGACATACTCCTAAGAAACCAGTGAATCAATGTATTAGATACACATTGACTGCAACATAACAAGAGTTGGTTCTTCACAGGTCTGGAAACTTTCATTTACACAACAGCTACAAAGGGTCTAATCCTGAGCAGGTGTACATCCCCACAGCTCTACTGACGTCAGTGGAGCTACATCAATTTACACCAGCTGAGGTTCCGGCTCAAATTGTGTTTTATTATTACCGTTATTTCACTATCACCTACACGTGGAAGAGAAACAAATGTATATTGTTACTAAAGCTGGTCAACAATTTTCTGACAACATTTTTTCATCAGAAAATGTACTCTCTGCAGCTGAATGTGATGGGTCTTTGTCCAGCCAGCAGGAAAAAAAGGATTGGGTGTTCCTTTAAGTGTCCCTACTGAATTTGGGTTACAAGAAAGGAGAAAGAGGGAAGGACTTACCTGAGCAGAGCCAAGGGGAGAACAGGAAGTTGCTGAACAAGGTGGGAGGTGATGACCCACCAGATGCACTGAGGGAAGGGTATTAATATTGCATGTTTTCAGGAACGAACCAATTCTGTCATCTCTCTCACTGATCTGATCAGCAGCACCCACCCTCCCACGAATGGCATCCGAGAAGGTCTTTTAAAAGATCTACTGTGGGCATTGTGCTAGTTGCCTTTTATTCTTTTGGGTGTGCTAGTTGCCTTTTATTCTTTTGGGTCCGGGAAGAAAATTTTCCCTCACCATCAGATTGACTGAGGCAAAGTGAGGTTTTTTCACCTTTCCCACAGCAGGTCAGGGACCTCATGAGATAGGTTAAGAGGTTAGGTCAAGATATCTCAGTTTACTAATACAAGATGAACAGGAGCTGGAAGTGGCTTTAGGGGAAGGTATCTTCTCCGGAAGCCGGAAAAAGTAGAGTTGGGTCTCTTAATGTCTGATACAGTGGGGAGACCTCTGATGTGAGGGGAGGGTGATAGGTCTGAGCAACAGCCTGGGATCAGGCTAGAAAGGGGAAGGGCTGACAGCAGCTATCCCAAATAGGTGGAAAATATTAGGAAAAAATGCTGACCTGCACTCTGATTTATTACACCTCTATCCCGATATAATGCGATCCATATAACACGAATTCGGATATAATGCCCGAAAGCAAAAATGTTTTTCTGTCTTGTCTACAACACTGGTTCTCAAACTAGGGGTCATGACCCCTCAGGGTCACGACCCGGTTATGTGGGGGGTCATGAGCCCTGACCCCTGCCCAAGGCTGTAAGTTGCGAGCCCTGATCCCTGCCCAAGGCTGCGAGCCCCGACCCCTGTGTGGAGCTGCAGGGCTATGAGCCCCGACCCCGGCGTGTGGCTGTGAGTCCCAACCCCAACCCCTGCACTGGGCTGTGAGCCTTGACAGGGACACGTGGCTGCAAGCCATGACCCCGGTGTGCGGCTGTGAGCCCCGACCCCGGGCTTCATGTGACGGATGATATCAGATGCGCTCTTTCTAAAACAACACCAAGAATAAAACTTCTTATGTCAAATACTGTATTAATAACAGAAATGCTCGAGGCCAAAGCAAGTTCGATATAACGAGGTTTCACCTATAACGTGGTAAGATTTTTTGGCTCCTGAGGACAGTGTTATATCGGGGTAGAGGTGTACCAGGTATTCTCCGATATGTTAAGTGAATAAAGCTGCAGCCTAATTAAACCACAACCATTGCATCTTGTCTGTCTTCCTGCATGGCCAGGACAATGCTGCTTTGTCAAAATCAAAACTTTCTGCAAGTGTGTGTCTATTTCGACCAAATTTTATTTAAAAAAATGTCAAAATGAAGCATTTCAATAATGTCAAACATTTTGTTTTGACATTTTCTGACTGGAATGTTTTGAATGTTTTGTTTCAAAGTGTTTTTTTGTTTTGAAATGTAATTTATATTACAAAAAAGCAAACAAAGAAAAATACTCAAAACCTAAACATTCTGATTTTACATAACCAATTGGCCACAACAAAAAGGAGAGCAGAACTGGTGTGCCTAAGAAAATTTGGGTCTATAATAAGAGATGCATCTCACCACAGTGAGACTTAGTTCAGCAGTATAAGTCCAGAAAAACAAACTACTTCTGTCTCTCCAGCTCATTCAGGGTATATAAACAAGATGGAATTCCATGTACTACATGACTAAAAGCATTCTTGATCAGAATGTACGATAGCAATCATTAAATATATCATGCACCATGACACTGAGGAAGGCTTTGTTCTCCATTCTGTTCAGTGGACCATGCTGGAACACTTGTTTCATATCTCAAAACCATTTATGATTGCTGTTAAAGAAGTCAGTGCTTTAGCAGAACCGATGAATCAAGTCAAGTTATCCCATTCATCTGTCTGTTAAAAGCAAAATATTGAAGAGAATGAAGACAAACACAGAATCTTAACAATACCCAAAGTTACATTAAAAAAATCTTTGATCTGTTTGTCAGTGGGACATATCAGTTCTGGAAAATAGCCTGAATTTTAGCTCAGCTTTTAGGTCTTTGCTTTCCCACCCCTCCATATATTGGGGTGGGGGCGGGGAATCAGGAATGGTCTGTGCACTCAGACAGATAAAGCATGCAGAAATAGAGCTTCATCAGCCCTGATTTTTTTTTCTGGTATTTGCTAATGTATACCCTAGCATAGTGCTCACTAGGTAGCTCAGTGGTGGGTAGGGGCACAAACAGAAGCACAAACAGTTGCCACCTCGGATGTACTAGGGGGCAGTCTGAGGCCAGGAGTGAGTGACTGTGGACAAGCCACCAGCTTTGTCTCAGGGCTAAATCACTCCATGTGTACAGGGCCAGTTGGAGTTGTGTAGTTTGATATACTGCCTGCAGGGAACCTGTCCCATAGCTTTAAAATGATGGCTATCTCCAGTCCATTGTGCTTTTAAGGCAGCTATCTCTCACATCTCACATTAGCATCCAAAGCCAGGGTGTGCGGGGCCACTGCATGCTGTGGTGGCTGCATACTGTGAGTGAGGGTGAATATGGTGATCAGCCCGGAAATCAGCAGGTCAAAACTGGGGAAACCAAAGAAGGAATTATGTGCTGATGTTCAGATGCAGGGATGGACTCTGACTTATCAGGAACTAAAACAAAGAGAATAATTTACAATGGATAACTTCTTCAGTGAATGTCACTTGCTTTCTCTTTGAAAATTGTCTGAGAAGAGATTCTGAAAATCTAATTTATTCCTAAATTAGTATTTTAGTGGATTTCTTTAGTTAATAACTCTTTGTCAGCAGAATATTTGACTTGTGACTATTACAAATGAATAGATTGTTCACACTGTAACAATCATATGGAATACAAAGCATATAACACTAACACAGTGGTACACATACATTCTACCTGTAACAGAAAGCACTGGCTCTATAAGTTGAATTCCAAGTCCAACTCTGGTTAGTTCCTAGTTGTTGCCTTGAGAAATCCTTGGGAATCATAGTTATCACAGGGATCATGGGGCTGTAGGGATGGGACAGGGATGGTGGGTAGGGGGCAAGAATATAAAAACCTCCCTTTCATCAGAACAGGAGGAGATGTGGAAGGATCAGAAACCGGAACTGTTAGTCATTCACCTGCAAGTGCTTGGACAGCAGCAGTTAGAACTGAAACTGAAGCCACATCAGCAGTGTACAGAACTCTGGAGATTGGTGGCAGATGACTGGTAGGCAGTGGCATCTTGAGTAGAACTGTTGTTGGCTAAGGGGATTTTGTGCTGAAAGAGAAAGAAGGGTCCAGTAGTTAAGGCCATAGGAGCCTGGGTTTCAGTTCTTGCTCCACCAGACATCCTGTGTGATCTTGGGCACACCATTTCATTGCTCTGTATCTCAGCTGTCCATCTGTAAAATGGGGACAATGGCACTGCCCTACCTCACAAAGGTGCTGTGGGGAGAAATACATTAAAAACTGGAAGGTGCTCAGATATTACAGTGGTAGAGGGCACTTTAAGTTAGATGGTTTTCTGTAGAGCCTGGAATGGGACACACGTGGAACAAGATAAAGGAGAAATCCTTGGGTGAAGAGGCCAGGAAGAGCTTGCTTTTTAAAGGAGCCTCTGAGAGGTGGGAACTGAATGCAAACCTCCATCAAGACACCTATGACTCAGGCAAAGACCGGGGCAGACTTATCATTTATTGACACTTGATTTGGCTTCTGCTGTCCCAGAATTGGTGAAGTTTTAATTTAGTTTCAGAGTAACAGCCGTGTTAGTCTGTATTTGCAAAAAGAAAAGGAGTACTTGTGGCACATTAGAGACTAACCAATTTATTTGAGCATGAGCTTTCGTGAGCTACAGCTCACTTCATCGGATGCATACTGTGGAAACTGCAGAAGACATTATATACACAGAGACCATGAAACAATACCTCCTCCCACCCCACCCCACTCTCCTGCTGGTAATAGCTTATCTAAAGTGATCATCAAGTTGGGCCAGTTCCAGCACAAATCCAGGTTTTCTCACCCTCCGCCCCCCCCCCCACACACACACAAACTCACTCTCCTGCTGGTAATAGCCCATCCAAAGTGACCACTCTCTTCACAATGTGTATGATAATCAAGGTGGGCCATTTCCTGCACAAATCCAGGTTCTCTCACCCCCTCACCCCCCTCCCAAAACCACACACACAAACTCACTCTCCTGCTGGTAATAGCCTATCGAAAGTCACCACTCTCTTCACAATGTGTATGATAATCAAGGTGGGCCATTTCCAGCACAAATACAGGTTTTCGCACCCCAACCCCTTTTTCCAAAAAACACACACACACACAAACTCACTCTCCTGCTGGTAATAGCTCATCCAAAGTAACCACTCTCCCTACAATGTGCATGATAATCAAGGTGGGCCATTTCCAGCACAAATCCAGGTTTTCTCACCCCCCCCCCACCACACACAAACTCACTCTCCTGCTGGCAATAGCTCATCCAAACTGACCACTCTCCCCACAATGTGCATGACAATCAAGGTGGGCCATTTCCAGCATAAATCCAAGTTTAACCAGAATGTCTGGGGGGGGGAGGGGGTAGGAAAAAATAAGGGAAATAGGTTACCTTGCATAATGACTTAGCCACTCCCAGTCTCTATTCAAGCCTAAGTTAATTGTATCCAATTTGCAAATGAATTCCAATTCAACAGTTTCTCGCTGGAGTCTGGATTTGAAGTTTTTTTGTTGTAATATCGCAACTTTCATGTCTGTAATCGTGTGAGCAGAGAGATTGAAGTGTTCTCCAACTGGTTTATGAATGTTATAATTCTTGACATCTGATTTGTGTCCATTTATTCTTTTACGTAGAGACTGTCCAGTTTGACCAATGTACATGGCAGAGGGGCATTGCTGGCACATGATGGCATATATCACATTGGTGGATGTGCAGGTGAACGAGCCTCTGATAGTGTGGCTGATGTTATTAGGCCCTGTGATGGTGTCCCCTGAATAGATATGCGGGCACAGTTGGCAACTGGCTTTGTTGCAAGGATAGGTTCCTGGGTTAGTGGTTCTGTTGTGTGGTGTGTGGTTGCTGGTCAGTATTTGCTTCAGGTTGGGGGGCTGTCTGTAGTCAAGGACTGGCCTGTCTCCCAAGATTTGTGAGAGTGTTGGGTCATCCTTCAGGATAGGTTGTAGATCCTTAATAATGCATTGGAGGGGTTTTAGTTGGGGGCTGAAGGTGACGGCTAGTGGCGTTCTGTTATTTTCTTTGTTAGGCCTGTCCTGTAGTAGGAGACTTCTGGGAACTCTTCTGGCTCTATCAATCTGTTTGTTCACTTCCGCAGGTGGGTATTGTAGTTGTAAGAATGCTTGATAGAGATCTTGTAGGTGTTTGTCTCTGTCTGAGGGGTTGGAGCAAATGCGGTTGTATTGCAGAGCTTGGCTGTAGACGATGGATCGTGTGGTGTGGTCAGGGTGAAAGCTGGAGGCATGTGGGTAGGAATAGCGGTCAGTAGGTTTCCGGTATAGGGTGGTGTTTATGTGACCATTGTTTATTAGCACTGTAATGTCCAGGAAGTGGATCTCTTGTGTGGACTGGACCAGGCTGAGGTTGATGGTGGGATGGAAATTGTTGAAATCATGGTGGAATTCCTCAAGGGCTTCTTGTCCATGGGTCCAGATGATGAAGATTTGTGGGGGGGGGGGTGAGAAAACCTGGATTTGTGCTGGAAATGGCCCACCTTGATTATCATGCACATTGTAGGGAGAGTGGACACTTTGGATGAGCTATTACCAGCAGGAGAGTGAGTTTGTGTGTGTATGGGGGTGGGGGGGTGAGAAAACCTGTATTTGTGCTGGAAATGGCCCACCTTGATTATCATGCACATTGTAGGGAGAGTGGTCACTTTGGATGAGCTATTACCAGCAGGAGAGTGAGTTTGTGTGTGTGTGTGTTTTTTTTGGAAAAAAAGGGGGGGGGGGTGAGAAAACCTGTATTTGTGCTGGAAATGGCCCACCTTGATTTTCATGCACGTTGTAAGGAGAGTGGTGACTTTGGATAGGCTATTACCAGCAGGAGAGTGAGTTTCTGTGTGTGGTTTTTGGAGGGGGGTGAGGGGGTTAGAGAACCTGGATTTGTGCAGGAAATGGCCCACCTTGATTATCATACACATTGTGAAGAGAGTGGTCACTTTGGATGGGCTATTACCAGCAGGAGAGTGAGTCTGTGTGTGGGGGGGGGGAGGGGGGGGAAGGTTAGAAAACCTGGATTTGTGCTGGAAATGGCCCAACTTGATGATCACTTTAGATAAGCTATTACCAGCAGGAGAGTGGGGTGGGAGGAGGTATTGTTTCATGGTCTCTGTGTATATAATGTCTTCCGCAGTTTCCACAGTATGCATCCGATGAAGTGAGCTGTAGCTCACGAAAGCTCATGCTGAAATGAATTGGTTAGTCTCTAAGGTGCCACAAGTACTCCTTTTCTTTTTAATTTAGTTGGAAGACTAAATTTAGATACTGAAGAAGCAAATTGAAGCAGTGTCTGCATTTCCACAGTGGACCAGGTAAAGACCCTCACACTAACATCTGACAAGATTTTGATAATTCCAGCAACATTTCCAATATCCACAATGAGGAATTCTACTGAAAATAGTAAAATCTTCCAAACAGTTCCATGTGTAACTGATTGCAAGGTTTCCCATTTGTGCTGTCTTGGTTGTGTAACAACCGGTTAATATACAATTCAAAAATATCTTTCTACAAATACCCAAACATCTGTGCTTCAAATTCACTTGTGCAATTGTAGCTCTTTGTGGCAGGGACTGTTGTTTTGTTCTGTCCGTACATAGCCTACTACAGTGGAGTCCTGGTCCATGACTGAGGCTTCTAGATACTACTGCAATGCAATTAGGGAAGTGGATTGGACTGAAAAACTTATGGATCTAAAGGCAGAGGAGGCCTGGGATTACTTCAAGGCAAAGCTTCACAAGCTATCGGAAGCCTGCATCCCAAGAAAGGGGGGGAAATTCATAGGCAGGAGTTGTAGACCAAGCTGGATGAGCAAGCATCTCAGAGAGGTGATTAAAAAAAAAAGCAGAAAGCATACAGGGAGTGGAAGATGGGAGGGATCAGCAAGGAAAGCTACCTTATTGAGGTCAGAACATGTAGGGATAAAGTGAGAAAGACTAACAGGAAAGTAGAGTTGGACCTTGCAAAGGGAATTAAAACCAATAGTAAAAGGTTCTATAGCCATATAAATAAGAAAACAAAGAAAGAAGAAGTGGGACCGCGAAACACTGAGGATGGAGTGGAGGTTAAGGATAATCTAGGCATGGCCCAATATCTAAACAAATACTTTGCCTCAGTCTTTAATGAGGATCTTAGGGATAATGGTAGGATGACAAATGGGAATGAGGATATGGAGGTAGAAGCCAAACTCGAACAGCTTAATGGGACTAAATCGGGGGGCCCAGATAATCTTCATCCAAGAATATTAAAGGACTTGGCACATGAAATTGCAAGCCCATTAGTAAGAATTTTTAATGATTCTGTAAACTCAGGGCTTGTACCGTATGACTGGAGAATTGCTAACGTAGTTCCTATTTTTAAGAAAGGAAAAAAAAGTGATCCAGGTAACCACAGACCTGTTAGTTTGACATCTGTAGTATGCAAGGTCTTGGAAAAAATTTTGAAGGAGAAAGTAGTTAAGGACATTGAGGTCTGTGGTAAATGGGACAAAGTACAACATGGTTTTACAAAAGGTAGATTGTGCCAAACCAACCTGATCTCCTTCTTTGAGAAAGTAACAGATTTTTTTGACAAGGGAAACGCAGTGTATCTAATTTACCTAGATTTCAGTAAGGCGTTTGATATGGTGCCACGTGGGGAATTATTAGTTAAATTGGAAAAGATGGGGATCAGTATGAAAATTGAAAGGTGGATAAGGAACTGGTTAAAGGGGAGACTACAGTGGGTCATACTGAAAGGTGAACTGTCAGGCTGGAGGGAGGCTAGAGGGAGTTCCTCAAGGATTGGTTTTGGGACCAATCTTATTTAATCTTTTTATTACTGACCTCAGCACAAAAAATGGGAGTGTGCTAATAAAGTTTGTGGACGATACAAAGCTGGGAGGTATTGCCAATTTAGAGAAGGACCGGGATATCCTACAGGAGGATCTGGATGATCTTGTAAACTGGAGTAATAGTAATAGAATGAAATTTAATAGTGAGAAGTGTAAGGTCATGCATTTAGGGATTAATAACAAGAATTTTAGTTATAAGCTGGGGACGCATCAATTAGAAGTAACGGAGGAGGAGAAGGACCTTGGAGTATTGGTTGACCACAGGATGACTATGAGCCACCAATGTGATATGGCCGTGAAAAAAGCTAATGCGGTCTTGGGATGCATCAGACGAGGTATTTCCAGTAGAGATAAGGAGATGTTAGTACTGTTATACAAGGCACTGGTGAGACCTCATCTGGAATACTGTGTGCAGTTCTGGTCTCCCATGTTCAAGGAGGATGAATGCAAACTGGAACAGGTACAGAGAAGGGCTACTAGGATGATCTGAGGAATGGAAAATCTGTCTTATGAAAGGAGACTCAAGGAGCTTGGCTTGTTTAGCCCAACCAAAAGAAGGTTAAGGGGAGATATGATTGCTCTCTATAAATATATCAGAGGGATAAATACCAGAGAGGGAGAGGAATTATTTAAGCTCAGTACCAATGTCGACACAAGAACAAATGGATATAAACTAGCCATCGGGAAGTTTAGACATGAAATTAGACTAAGGTTTCTAACCATCAGAGGAGTGAAGTTCTGGAATGGCCTTCCAAGGGAAGCAGTGGGGGCAAAAGACCTATCTGGCTTTAAGATTAAACTCGATAAGTTTATGGAGGAGATGGTATGATGGGATAACATGATTTTGGCAATTAATTGATCTTTTAACTATTCATGGTAAATAGGCCCAATGGCCTGTGATGGGATGTTAGATGGGGTGGGATCTGAGTTACTACAGAGAATTCTTTCCTGGGTATCTGGCTGGTGAATATTGCCCACATGCTCAGGGTTCAGCCGATCACCATATTTGGGGTCGGGAAGGAATTTTCCTCCAGGGCAGATTGGAAGAGGCCCTGTGGGTTTTTCGCCTTCTTCTGTAGCATGGGGCACGGGTAGATTGCTGGAGGATTCTCTGCACCCTGTAGTCCTTAAACCATGATTTGAGGACTTCAATAGCTCAGACATAGGTGAGAGGTTTATTGCAGGAGTGGGTGGGTGAGATTCTGTGGCCTGCATGTGCAGCAGGTCAGACTAGATGATCATAATGGTCCCTTCTGACCTTAATATCTATGAGTCTGAGTAATAAACAGTAATAAAAATAAAATTCAAGTGCTCAAATGACATTAGCTTATTTTGCGTCAAATGATCAGTTTGAAGAATCCAACTGAAATTCATGTGCAATGAAGTGGGGAAAACTACCAAATCTCAAATACTGTAACTAAAAAATGCAAATAATAAGGCCTTATTGCTCCCAAATTCAACTTTGTATGCCATTATAGTCCTTAAAAAAATAAAACAGGATTGGAGCTATACTCAGTACTAAACTAGGGAGAAAATGAGATGGGTGAGGGGCAGTGCCTAATGGTCATATTAAGTGCTACCCTCAGTATTTAGGGTTGATGTCAATAGAGAGGAATATCAATTACTTCATTGGGCTTCAGGACTATTCATGTGTTTAAAGTTACTTGCATGTGTAAGTCTTTGCAGGATCAAGGCCTTAAGTATGGATTGTCTGTATTCGCCATATAACGTGCTTGAGCACCCTACTTGTCCTGTATGATGGACAGAGAGCACAGAATACCAAATCCCATGAAATTTGCTGTGCATAAGTCCAATATTTAAGCAATAGCTGCTAGCTAAAGCCTAGAAAGAGAAATGAGTGATTCAGTTCCAGCCCCTGATGTGTGGCAGGATTTGCAACAAATGAAATTTTAAAATTTCTCTTCATTTACTGGCTGAGACAACATAGCCACTATCATTATAGTGATTTGGCATCCATAACATCTCCTGCAGTCACTGTCACACCACTTATTGCCAATCCCAGATGACCAGAATCCCAGAGAAGCTGGCTGTGTAAGCCAGATAATAAATGGCCATTATAGGAGATCCCAAATACTGTCTTTTGTTTTCATCTGACATTGCAAAGATACTTGTCATTGTAACATGGCATTTTGACTATACAGAAAATACAGCAATGAAACTGGCATTGCAAATGTACTAGTTTCCTCTGAAATTACAGGATTAGCTTCTGAAATGAGTGGAGTCAATAAATACAAATTAAAGAAAATGGCTCAGCATTTGCCTGCCATTCACAGACTTTGAAGATTCTGATACTATGATTTTGGAACTCAGCTCAGTGCTGGCTCTTATTCTTATAGCGCTGCAACACTTTGTATTAAGTTGTCATTTATAAAAAAGAATTTACTGTTTATTAAATTTGACAGCTTAGATGCTAGTAACTAGACATGCCTAGAGAAAATCACATTTTGTATCGGAAGTTTGTCAGGCTCAGGCATCAGTGACTATATCTGTTATGAGTTATGGAACTCCCTTCAGAACTGACCATCAGAAGAGCAGCTGATGTAGTGGGGGAAAGTCTCCCATTGATTTCAGTGGGCTTTGGATCAAGCCCAATGTGGTTCTAATCCAGGCCTAGGGAGATGGGATTTTGAATTTGGTAGAGGTGCAGATAGATATTGGTGTGGGGGAAGATCCCTGAAGAAGAATTGCTACACGGATACAGCAAATATAGTTAATCAGCATTCTTTCTTCTCTAGAGCCATTGCCCTCACTCTGTATAGAGATTTACAGATCTTTTTATTTCTTATTAAATTTACTGCTCGTAAATCATGTTAGATTCACAGCCCTGGAGACTGAAACCCTCTATTTATCAACCAAGCAGGTACAGCGTGGGCCAGAGCAGTGGAAGTTTCCCTGCAGATCATTGTAACATGTTCCAGCTCTAACCTGGAGGACCACCAATTAGTGCCAATTACTTTTATGATGACATTGATCCCTGTCCACTGGGAACTGGGTTGAAACCATCAACAGTTCTTTCGAACAGAACAATGGGTTGCTGCATAGTCAACTTTATATCCGATTGGACTTTATATTGGGTCCTTGGAGATAATTAATGCATTCATGTCAACCACTACTTGAGAGCAATTACAATCGGAGATGTGGGTATGTGCACTGAAATATTGGTGAAAAATATTGCCTGTTACAAGAGTCTCAGACATTAATGTAGCCACCTGTATTCTCTTTTAAGAGAGTGGAATCATTCCATAATGAAGTCCAATAGCCAGTCACAAATTTGCTTCAGTGGGAAGGGTACTTAAAAGTGGAAATTGTCTCTTTTCAGCATCTGTGTATTATCAATTAGAATAACAATTGGGTACTTACTGATGTCTCTCATACTACATGTTGATGTTACACTGCTCAGCTCCCAAGGAAAATGCCCAGGCCGTCACCCTGACTATGCAAGCTATTTGGCTGGTGTAGATTCTGTTGCTGCATGTATTGCTGTGGCATGACAGTCTGGGACCATATCTGCGGCTTTGTTTGTTGCTTTTTTTCTCCCACAAGACACTTCGTGGTAGTATGTGTTCCCCATTAAATGGGTTCAGATCAGGTTCTCTTTTTGTTTGCTTTGCCTTTTACGAAGCCTATATGGGAACACCCTAAGGTTTCAGAGTGGTAGCTGTGTTAGTCTGTATCAGCAAAAACTATGAGGAGTCCTTGTGGCACCTTAGAGACTAACAAATGTATTTGGGCATAAGCTTTCGTGGGCTAAAACCCACTTCATCCGATGCCTGGAGAGAAAAATACAGTAGGCAGGTGTAAATATACAAGCACATGAAAAGATGGGAGTTGCCTTACCAAGTGGGGTCAGGTGTTTGGAGTTAATACCACAAACCAAATCCTGCCATCTTTATCCATGCAAAACTTCCATTGAAACCAATGGGAATTATTCCTGAATAAGGACTTTAGGATTGGGCTAAAAGCATGAGACTATAACATTTAGCTTCCTATCATACTATGTAAGACTTCAGCCTTTTCTCCTAACGTCTTAGACTGAAATCGACTTGTTTCCAAATGTTAAAAGAAAATATCTTTGTCATATGGTGGGACGATATCTGATTTAGGTTAATACATTTTCCTTGTTGGTCTTTCTTCTATTTGGGAATTATTTTGCTTTATGTATCTAGGGGGATTTATGAAATGTACTACTATACTTTTTTTCCTAGAGAACACTTTTGTAACTCCATCTTGGTTAAGAAATTGACTCAGTTTTTGCCCACAGCCAGCAAGAAAAGATGATTTCATATTTCCCCAAGTGGAAGCTAGTCAACAGGATTCCTCTTTATTGCAAAGTGGGGATACAATAATAAAAAGACATTTGCTGGTGGAATATTGCCGGTAAAGTACAATAATACATTAAAACAGATACTTAGGGCTGAAATTTATGAGTTTGTTTTTCTATGCCATTCAACATATTTTTCCCTTCCACAAAGATAGTGACAAATATGTTAACATCAAAATGCAGACGCTCAGCAAAAGCTTTAATAATAAAAACAGCAGCAGTCAAAAGCAAATGGAGAACTTTAACTTTTGGCATAAAGAGTTTATCTTGCGATTTCGTTTTCTGCTTAGGATCCAATTTTACTTTGCTTTCCCGTTTCTACTAATAAAATATTCATCAGCTTGTTCCTTCGTGTCCAAACTTTTCACTGGAGCGCTCAGACCAATAAGCATCACTGGTCCCCTCCCCCGCCCCCCGCTCCCGCCCACATGCATACCTCCCTTTTCTTTCTGCAAGATTAATTAGGAAAAGAAGTGTTTTGCATTGGAAATACTGGAATCAAGTCAAGCCAGGGACGGCATTTTTAATGAAGGTAAACAACTTATTTATGCATAATAAATACACAGTACCAAGCTTACAGAGCAGTATATTCCTTTTCTAAATAAAATTCCTGTAGTAATAAAAGCTTGTATTCTTATCTTTTGGAGTATGTTTGAAGCATGTTGTATTGAATAATTTCAGGAACTGCTGTCCAGAGTTTGATCTCAGTAAGAGCAGTGTACATCAGCGAATAGCTTTGCAGAACTCAGACGAGTTACCCTTTGATTTACACTGCTTCACTGACATCAGACCATAATCCCGCATATGTCTAATTCCCTGTACACCATATTGAAAAATGATGGGTGCTGCTTCAGGGCCATTAAAATTAATTGGAGTCAGGTTCCTAAAACACCTTCCAGTTCCTTTAAAATGTACCTGCCTAATGTCAACAAATCTATGTGTATCCCATTCTCTAAATTGATTGCTACAACATGCATTTTCAGGAAGGTACATTTAGTTCTGTTGCTGCATAATATGTCATCTTAAACCAAAGGAAAGGTACAATTGGGCTGCAAATAAATTAGGTTCTGATAATACATTGGCAGAATTTGATGGGAAAAAGACTAAAGAGCATTTATGCAACTTATAGACTACTTATAAATAGAGGGCCACATAGTGTCATCACAGTAGAGCTTCTATTGACATCAATCTGAGTTCCAGGCATGGATTGAAGGCAGTATATGGCATAAAATTTGTAACAGGGAGAAAGATAGATGACTGTAATATCTGAACATTGTGCTTATCCCCCTAGAGCTGTGTGAAGAGGTTCATGCAGTATTGTTAAACCCACTAAATCTGGGTTATATGCTGACATTTCTCTAGAATTCTTTTATTTTGGTTTGAAGAAGTGAGTGAATAAAACATTCCTGGTAAAACAAAACCCATTTTCCCACTCTGCAACATTTCTCCTTTTTCCCTAGCCTAAAAATTGACCAAAGGTAGTTCATAAGATTTGTGATTATTTAACATACATAGTGTGCGTGGGTGGGTGTCTTCCAGGGGGAGGTGTCATGCCAATGTTTTAGACCCCAGCATTTGAACAGTGTCATTCAGAGTTAAGCATGTGCTTAAATCTTTGCAAGATCAAGCCCTTAGGCATTTGCTGATTGCTATAAAGATCTGTTTAATACTCTTACAGCAAGTTTGCCAGCAGCTCACACCTATCCCCTCTCTGGAACACTACATCTTTCCTAGCCCTTTGGATTAACTCCAGTGGTGAATAAACATGTTTGGTTTTGTATGCGTTTTCATCAAGTCTGCAACATTCCTTATAAACCTAATAGATTTGGGGGGGCCTCTGAGCTTACTCTAGCCCCATTAAGTTATTATTTTTATCATATTTTTAACATCAAATATACAGAGGCTGGAGGAGGGTCCAATAACATCAAAGTCTCATGAGATTTGTAGCAAACTTAGAGAAGGGATAGAGGCTAGAGGCCGGCTGACAAATTGGTTAGCCCAGCTGATTAAATGGAAATCACTAGCCACTGTAGAAAGGCCAGGATCACTTGGGGAATTAGTCTGGCACTCTCATTTTAAGTAGTACTTTACCTTAACTGAAATCATGCTCGTATTTATTTATATTTTTCTCCTACAGAAGAACAAAGGGACATTCAGTGAAGCAGAAAGGGACAATGGATTTAGAACTGGTAAAAGGAAATGGTTTTTTAATACATTGTACAATTAACCTGTGCAACTCATAGCCACAAAATATCTCAGAGCTAAGAGCTTAGTAGAATTTTTAAAAGGATTACACATGGATAAGAACATCCACAGTTATCAGAGATACGATTAAAAATAGGAAAGCTGCGGGGAAAAAAAGGGGTATCAACTCTCATGCTTTGGGTCATAAATTCTTGGGGTTAGGAAAGTTCCCCTAGAGATCTGTTATTTCCAGATTTGTCTATTACAGGGATTTTTACATCTGCTCTGAGTCATATGTTATATGTCCTAGAGAGAATACCGGATTAGAGGACATCTAATCTGATGTGGCATGACAATTCTTACATTTATTAATCATTTTATTTTAATGGGCCTAACATTTTAAACTTCTGAAGACTCTGGGCAGTAGCAGATTTTGATCATATGGTCTCATGGATATGGATAGGGATATGTTTCAAACACATTTCATTCATGCCAGAAGTTTCATCACTTTCATCATTTTCCAGTGATTCTGAATTTTAGTGATGACATTTCTAGAAAGTTACAAGTTTGGTCCAGGATGATAAGAAGTTACTTTTCACCTTCCCCTTTTTATCTGGTAGAAGATAGACAACATTACAGAAGTTTATTGGCACAGGAAAAGAAAAAATATAAACATAACCAGAATATTTTGTGTTAAATTTGCCCATCTAGTTCTTGTCACTAGCATCAACATTCTGGCTTCTACTAATGCAATAAGTATGTATTACCTAAGCATTGAGGTTAATGTAATACAGTACAGCAAAGCTGTATGAATGAGGGACATCTGTACAAACATCTGCGATTTAAGCTGGCAACAATCACAATTCTGGGATTGTAAAACACATTGCGACTTGATTTAAACTGTAGAAAATTGGCCAATTTCCAGGTGCATGACAGTCTGGAATACACAGATGCATCCACAGAGCGTGTGGGGCTCTATTAGGGTTTCCATCTGCTCTGTCCAAAACTAATCCCAATCTACAACGCTTCTCTGCCTTCTCCCTCCAAGACCTTGGACCCACAGGACCTGTCTGTCCCCTGCTGACTCCCTGCTGGACCATTCATTCAGGTACTAGCAAGGTCTCAGCAAAAGTTGGCCAGTAGTACAAGTCAAGGGAACCAGGGACAGGAGCAAGTGAAGAGATGGGCATCAAAAAGCAGGGATGGTGAGGAAACTAACACCAGTATGCAAGGAACAGATTGAGGTGCATTTCGAGGAGTGAGGGGGTGTCAGGAATCTGGGTGATGTCAAGTCTCTCACGGTGGGAATAAAGGGAGTGGGAACAAAGCATGTTTTCCTTGGCATTCTAAGCCCATCTGGAACTAATTTTTGACATGAACATCAGAGCATTGAATTATGCAGGCCTGACAGACACAGCTTTATCTTTAATTAGGTAACAGGGTTGTTGTTTTTTTACATAGAAATTTTATAGCAAGGCCCTGATTGTTACCATACTGCAATAATCACAAAGCTAGGCTCAACATAGTGAGTATAACCTTATTTGCTGCATCCCTTAAATTCAGCTAGGGAGATCTAAACATTGTGTATTACTGAAGTAACTGTATCACCTAGTTCTTTTATTCTCCACCAGAGAGAAGAATGATAGAAAAGGGTAGGAAAAAAGCCAAAGGATAATAAAAGTAAGTTTGTTTAAAAAATATGTTAACTGTAAAAATTCCAGTGCATTACAGTTGGCAGACAACACAGAGTTGCCCTTTCATCTTTGAAACTGTCTGATGTTCTTGCACCAGCTTAGCAATTTCATCATAGCAGGCAAATCAGCCAACAAGAAAAAAAATGCAAAAATTTCTTTTTAAAAATAGAATTGTGACATACGGGGCTAAGCACAACAATAGCGGTCCTTTCTCTAAACACATCAACATCAGTGACTTCCTGAATTTCACTAATTCTTCAAGCTACAAGGTTATTTTCTTTTAGAAACTTTTTCCCAGCATGCATTATCTGGGGCTGGCCCTTTAAAATGGGGAGAGCCAAACAGCTCAAGCCCTAAGTAGCCATTTTGGCAGGATTCTGTCTTGCTGTTTCTAGCTGGTGAGTTCCTTTTATATTTCCTTCCACTTTTTCCTTTCACTTTCTCTCAAGATCTGTTTGTTAGCAGCATGTATGGCGCCGTGCAGTTTGGGAGAGAGCGATTTGGGCAGCAGCCTCTGGTTCTGAGCTTCCAAAGGGAGGGCATTCTCTACCTATTCATCTCAAGTATAGTTCAGAACACAATTCTCCTATGACCAGGTCACTTTGTTACCAGAGGAATTTCACTAGAATCAGCAATACAGTTTGCTTTCTGTCTTGTGGGGTTGTGAAAGAGCCCCAAATCATTGTATAGTGGAATCCAGTTTAGTGATCATTACTGCAATGATACATAAGTGTTGACCCAGAAATGAGTTTGTGTCACAAAATGGTGCTTTCTAGCAGCTTGTGTGTGTAGCAATGGTTATTTCATAAATCTCTAGTTATCTTTATTTCTCTTCCCTTCCCAGCCCCACTTATTCTTTTTCCTAAGCATCTTCATGAATTACTGATATTATTTGCTTCTTTCTGTTGTTCTTCTGGAAGCCCTAAATGAGCCCACAACACAATCTAGCAATCCTGGTTTGTGTAGGGTAGAGGAGTATAAATCGGACATAATAATTTGTCCAGGGAACTCTAGCAACTCAAGTTCAAGGCTGTTTCTAGCAAATGTTTCAAGCCAGGAGGCAAATGAAATTGCAGTTGATAGGGGTAATGCTTGAACATCAGAAAAGATAGAATAGGACCTGTTTGGTCAGTCTAAAGTTTACCAGTTCATTCAATCATATTTATATTAGTTTATTTCAAAGTTGTTTCCTTTGCCCTTCCTACCAGATGTTTTACTGTTGGGTAGGAAGGTGCCTACAAGCAAGATGCTCTGAGAATTGGCTCACTCTCTGTGAGACAGAGAAAAATGATTTTGATGAAATGCCAAGCGAGAATACGTGCATGTTGGAAAGTGACAGTAGCAGCATTGTGCAGGAGCCTGTGGCTGGCAGTAATGTCTTGGCAAACAAAGAGAACTTTAGCTTTTAATCCAGACTAGAAGTTCAGGCGTTAGCTGTGAACCAGCAAATCCATTTGCAGCCTTTCCCAGAGGTGAGCTTAGCCGGCTGTGAGGTAGAGCCATTTAAAATCTCTCAAGCTGCTACCTGAGAAAGTTCACATTTTACTTGTTTTCATCATCTGATTGCTGTTGGCAGCCTTAATTAGGGCCTCTTGTTCTTAGAGATAGATCTGTGTTTGCATTTAGCTAACTAAGTCTGCAGGAAACCTCCCTGAGCCCCAAACGCTGGCAGAGATTACAGATGTAAGCTTTTAACCTTGTGAAAACAGCCTTGGTGATTGCAGCTGCCCCTGGGGCAGCGCCTAGGGAGAGGTAAGCACCTCCACTTGCTCTGCCTAGGATTTCACCAGCTTCGGGAGTAAATGCATTAGTGCAGTTTTCCCTTCTGTTGACTTCCTGGCGTGTAAATACAGTATCAAAATTCTGTGTATTGTCAGCCTCATGGCACATGATTTAGTAAAAGATGCTGTGAGATGGAGGCAAACCAACACCATGATAGTCGCCAAATGGAGCTACTTAGAAAGACAAAGGTTTCTGGATCTAGAGTGACATATGTGTTCTGATGTGATTATTCTACGGGTGCTGTTTCAAGCACTATGGAAGTGCTGGGGTGAGATTTACAGGTTGTATTGCAGTTCAAGCTAGTCGATTAGAGCAGAATA
This sequence comes from Natator depressus, assembly GCF_965152275.1. Taxonomy (NCBI): domain Eukaryota; kingdom Metazoa; phylum Chordata; order Testudines; family Cheloniidae; genus Natator; species Natator depressus. The sequence goes on along the minus strand of NC_134243.1, from coordinate 26,307,966 downwards.
AAATGCCTTTCCTAGGAAGGGTGTGAGAGATGTGCCACAGTATAGGCCATGGTTCTGCAAGTATTTCTATGTGGACAGCACCCTGCAGTGCTCCAATTATGTCAGGAATTCACCTACATGTAAAATCATGTAGGCTCGGGACCATACCTTATATACAACTCGGCATGTTTAGCTTCTGCTGAGCAGCGTAGGAGGTGACTTTGGTAATTTTTCAGGTGTGAGAACTTTTCTAAGCAGATGGAACTAGGGCTGGCTAGAAAACAAGAATTCCACTTTGTGGGGAAAAAACTGAGCTTTTGAAACTTGATTTTCTTCTTCATTGGAACAAAAATAAGACCTTTTGTGAAATTTCATGAAAAAAGAAAACCACAAGAGAAAAACCACCCAAGAATTGAGACCTCTGAATCTCTACTGCTGGAGCAGTTCCACTTTGTGTGAATTATTAAATATTCACTGTGTGAGAGAGAAACTGACTCCAAATCAGGCAGAGCAGGGACTTATACCTGGGCCTTTCACGTCCCAGGTAAGTGCCCTAACCACTGGGCTATTGTGTGTCTGTCTCTCTCTCACACAAATTTCCCATCCAGCTCTAGCTCTAGTGCTAGCTCCAGTTACAATCCTCGGTATGTAACAGATGTACAGTGGCATCTGGAGATACATAAATTTTGTGTGCAAGAGAAAATATATATAGTGAACAAACTAACCAGTTGCTGAGACAAACCAGTAACAGTTGTGAGGGCCATAAATAATTTCACATATTGCGGTTAGCTACTCAGAGGGGGCGGGGCTAGAAAAATGAACAGGCAGGAGAGAGTGGTGATGTCAATGGGACATCCTAAGAATAACTTATTTTTAATGCAAAGAAAGTAATAGAGAAGGATTGTACAAGAGGGAGGGTTGGAAAGTCAGGGCAAACAAGAAGTCAAAAAGTGACCTTTACAAACTTGTATGATGTAGCCATATTAAAAAAAAAAACAAACACACACAGAATGTGGCCTGCATCACCAATGCCAGTGACTTTGAGTGGCCAAGTTGAGATTCCTTAAAGAACTCTCTGAAAGTCAGGCCCCTGTAAAGCCTGGGACATCCAGTCACTAGTCCTTTTTGAAAATTTGGGCCAACAGCTTTTACCAGCATCTCATCAGTGCTGTTGCCACTATACATTGCCTACATTCTTGGGCAATCTCACCCATGTGCCACATGTTGTCCAGGAGAGCCCTGAACCTAGCCTTCCTATCTTGCTTAAGGAGGGGGATGTCTATGGTATGTACAAAACCTGGATTTCAGTGGGGATGTGGAGCTTGGGTGGCTTTCTTGTGTGTCATTAGGCCACAATTAGTGCCCTGCAACTTGTCTTCCCAGCCATGTGAATGGGGGAGAACTTAGAACTTTGGTATATAATATTGATATTAATTCTAGGTGTGGCATCTAATTTCCAGGGTTTCCGAATACAGTATTTAATTGCTCAGTGTTGCATCACTCAGACTTTGCACTCCAGCTGAGCCACACTCATTGCAGCTGAGAAAGGGAGTACAGCAGTACCTTGTATGCTCCCATGACCCTGGGTGGGCTCTGTGACAGATGGCCCATTTGAAAGCTGCTCTAATCTGCATAATCTGCCAACAGCCTGAAGAAGTTTGGAATCTGTAAGGAGAGGTGGGGGAAGAAGAGGAGCTGTTCCCCCTCTATGCTACAAGGAGGCTCCAAATAACATCTTTTTACTTGTACTCAGACCTCATTGTCTGTATCTTTTGTTTCTGCTCATGTGTAAATCTGTCAATAATACAAGTAAGAGTGCCAGGTGTTACGTCTGACAGCACAAACACAAATCAGTTCATTTATCCTCTATAATCTTTTGTAAATGAATTTTTAAAAGTTTGCTCTCTTTGCTTCTATATTACTGTTACTGGTGGCTGCTGTTCTCCTGCCTGTCCTCTCATTGGTCCAGATGATTATCCTCAAAGATCTATTCCATTTTTCTTCTTCTCTACAAGTTCTCCTGTTTGGTAGTTTTATTAATCAGTGGCAAATGAGCTTCTCACAACTGTTTACTCCTGAAAATTGTCTCTCTGTTAAGAGGTTTGGATGCAAACACAGGTAGATGATTTTGGCTCTTCCTACCTTCTTTGACTTTTTTTTCTGTGGTGAGTTCTCATATGCAAAAGATTCCATTGCAGGGGGCCCTCTCTTCTGAGGCCTGGTCTCCAAACACAGTTGTGCTGGTAAAGATGGGATTTTAAACATGCTCCATTAAGTTGGTGCAACTTCGTGTTGTGGACCCTCTCCGCAGATTTATGCCCTTGCAGAGTGGGTGTAAAATGGCACCAAATCCGAATTCACTACTCATGCATGCAGTAGCATTTTACACCACTTTGCATTCACTTTGTACAGATATAAAAACTGTCTCAACACACAAGCCAATAGAGCAGTGGTTCCCAGACTTGTTCCGCTGCTTGTGCAGGGAAAGCCCCTGGTGGGCCGGGCCGTTTTGTTTACCTGCCGTGTCTGCAGGTTCGGCTGATTGCGGCTCCCAGGGGCCGCGGTTTACTGCTCCAGGCCAATGGGAGCTGCTGGAAGCGGCGCGGGCCAAGGGATGTACTGGCCACCGCTTCCAGTAGCTCCCATTGGCCTGGAGCAGTGAACCGCAGCCCCTGGGAGCCATGATCGGCCGAACCTGCAGACACGGCAGGTAAACAAACTGGCCCAGCCCGCCAGGGGCTTTCCCTGCACAAGTGGTGGAACAAGTTTGGGAACCACTGCAATAGAGGATGAGGGTCACACATTGCCTAATCTCATTGACACCAGTATACATGAGTGTTGGCACACAAATGGAGCAAGAGGAGGATTGGGCCCATTTTGCTAAATATAAACCATATGATTACACCCTATACTGAAGGCAAGAGAGAATCATGGCCATAGTTCTTGGATATGCTTATATCCAACAAGGACATTAGTCTTTGCAAGCTTCAGGGTCACCTTCAGGTTTACTCTATGGAATATAAAAATTATTGCTAATGTCCATACAATCCTCCAGCAAACAGATGCAATAAAACTGTGGTTTGCCATTCCCCTCTCCTCTTTTCTTTCTTTCATCCTCTGCAGAGGTGCTTGCAGGTATGGTTGAGAAATAATATAACGTCTAGTCTGAAAATATACTGTGGAATCCACATTTTATCTTGAGGCTTTTATTTTCGTGCAGTAACTTTGATGCTAGGCACAACGTGGACTCATTATGCAGTTGGGAACATATCATGGCTACACGTAAAGAAGGGATTACTTGAGCCCCCAGTGTGGCTGGCTGCTTCCTCTTCTCTCTTCCTCTCACCCTAAGTAACTATAAACAACATGTAGAGAAGACAAAACCCCAGCAATGAACAAAAGCTGCCTGCATGTTATCCATCAGTATTATTTAGGTAGGACATGCTGGGCTGTTCATGATACATTCATACTGTAAGTGATAAGCCATAACATATGGTATTCATTTACTTCTCCATTCCAACAGCAATATAGTGAAGACAATAAATTTTCCTGTTTGTTCTCTGACCCACTGTTCTTGGGTTAAGCAGCATGTTTTGTCTACATTTGTCAGTTGTTACAAGCTTCTAGCTGCTGTGGACTAGGGTATTGATGAACCCTGGAAAATGGAGCCTTGAATAATGTATAAAGCATTAAACATGCAACCATTTCACAGGGGGGAAAAAAGAAAAAAGTGTGTTATATGTTTTCTCTGTTGTAGCTCCTTCATTTACAAAACATATTTGTCAAGTCTTTTGCTAAGAATAATGCCATGATGCAGTTTCCCATCATTCTTGTTAATGGGACTGTCTTAGTGTTACAGTAAACAACCATAACTCTTGTGTCTCAGCCATTGTGAGACATGCTTAGTTTTTTCAGCATCCAATTAAGGGTGTTTTAAATGTCATCTAGAGTCATGGGAGTGGTTGTTTAGTCTCCAGTCCTACAGCACAAGAGGGGGCATTTGGAAAGGGGCAAGAAAATGGGTGCTTTAATAGGCCTGAATGCACTAGCAGGATTCTGGTGAAAGTTCACATGTTGCGGGGGGGTTAGATTTATTCATCAGATCTGCAGAGAACTGGAGGTGCTGTAGGAAATAGAAATGAACTGTTTTGGTAATTATTTGCGGGGGCAGGTGGAAGCTACATTTAAAAATGCAAAAATAAATGTTATTAAAAAGGGGGAAATACTGTAAAAATCTATACTATATAACTACCTTTTATTATTATCTAAATTGAAAAATAAAAGTGGTAGTGATGCATGCATTTTGCAAAACAAATTAATGTCATAAACCATTATATCTAGGTTTTCATTAATAAAAGAAACTTTCTATCAAACAAATGTTAAGGGCTGTTATAAAAAGGAAGGCGCTCAATTGTTCTTTATGTCCACTGAAGGTAGGACAAGAAGAAATGGGCTTAATTTGCAGCAAGGGCTGTTCAGGTTAGATATTAGGAAAAACTTTCTAACTTTGAGGGTAGTTAAGCTCAGAATAGGCTTCCAAGGGAAGTCATAGAGTCCCCACCATTGGAAGTGTTTAAAACAAGTTGGACAAACACCTGTCAGGGATGATGTAGGTTTATTTTGTCCTGCCACAATGGAGGGGGCTGGAGTTGATGACTTCTTGAGGTTCCTTCCAGTCCTATATTTCCCTGATTCTCTAAATGAGACCTTGGGCCAGATTTTCAGTGGCTGGAAATCACTGCAGTTCCGTTAGCTTAAATAGAAATATGGCAATTTACATCAGCTGAGGAAATGGCCCATGAAGTTCTTCCTATTTCAGAGGCATGTGTCAAGGCTGCAGTAAGTTACTGGGCTTGATTCAGCCCCTATTTGATTTGTCCACATCCCAAAAACCATCACCACATTTGGGTTCCTAGTCAATCTCCTCAGAGAGCCCAAGGATTGAACTGGCATGAAGACTGAACTATCCTTTTGTCCAGGACACCACTGAAACCCATTGGTGAGCTGCATGGAGGAGAATGGCAATGCTTCTATCTATGCTATATCTGTTCTGTAGATAAACAGGGAGATTCAGTCTCTAATGCTGATAATCTGCACTTTTCACACTAAATTCACTTGCAAATTTGAAAAACTGTTTGAAAAAGAGGAACATTGCTTCTAGCATATGGGTGTTTGCTTGCTTGTTTTTAATTTTAAGCATTGCATGATCTAAAATGGTTACTATTATAACTGAAGAATTACTTCTTACCTGGCCGGGTGTGCATTTCTGCACATAAATCCCATAACTCACATATCTGTGTGCATTGAAATGAGAATATAGCCCATCAATTTACTGGAGTCTGACACTCCTAAAGCACTGTAAAGGGGCAGAGATTCCATGCAATGCACAGAGATTTAGCCACAAAGACTCCCATTAACTTTAACATAGTCACACAGCTAAATCTGCACACATCCTGCTGAATATTCGACCCTAAATGTGTTCATCCTTAACAAATTATTTATGAACGGTGAACTAGAAATGTTTGATATACATAGAAGCAGATGCACACAGTTGAAGGCAAGACTTTAAAGGATATGAATCCTCTTTTCTACCTTCCTCATAGGTATTCATTATCCTGCAAATGTGGTAAGGAAATAGCCACTGAAGCAGAGTATCTGCTGCTAACTGCTACTGGCTTCACACAGACAGCTGATGAGATCCATGTATAAATGATTTTGGCATGGTTATTCCCTAGGAAAATAGAAGACGTTAATATAAGGTTCATACACTAATTTGTTGTATGATCCATATATTATCAGTAGACTATTTCAGGCATACAGGATCAATGTGATTGCTCATAAAGGTAAATATGATGGCTCTGCAGGGGGAAAAGCCTCCAGAAAATGAGAAACTTCTCTAAGACATAGGACCCTTCTTACATGTGCAATTAATCAAAGAATTTTCCTGTTAAAGTATCATTGGGCATCTCTCACTGTAGCTTTATAATGTTTTCAGTTCAGTGGTTCATGCTTATTAGCATCTAGAGATTTTAGATCCCTGTTTTATGATGGAGGTACAATATTCCTCTCGTAAATAGGTGTTTGAGGTGTCCACTTGATGGCTTCCTGTGCTGAGGACGGTTTCAAAGTTGTGTGGAGGAGCACTGTGTTGTGCCACTTTGGCAGTAAGGTATCTCTCACAGGCCTCAGCCACATGCCTTCACTACGAGACGCCAGCATATCTGGCATCCCAGATTGTTGTCAGCCTGTGATTTGGAGGCACAGGCTTCACTTTCACCATCTGAAACACTGATTATGTTCTTAACATGAACCTTGCTAGTTTAATTCTCATCATTGCTGCAGTCCTCGATTCATCTTCTGAAGAAAATTATGGATCCACTGAAAAGCGGGAAGAGATATATAATTCAAGAAGTTTTCAAGATTCATTTTCAGGAAGATGAAGAGCTCAACACATTATATGCTGAGTAGGGTTCTTTGAACAGTAACAATGCCACCTGTAGCACTAAATATGTAGTCTGAATAAATGTTTTATGGCAAGCAAGTCAGGAAGAACAGTCAATCACTATTACCTTGTCTTTTTCCTGCAGATTAAAGATTCTTTCCTTGCATTTGCAATGACTTCTATAGATCAGACTCACTAATGTAAAACTAGAGTCCATCTCTCTCACTCACACACTTCTACAATAGACAGCACAGTCCATGCATTAACCCTACTAGTGATAGATAGAAAACAGCTAAGCATAGTGCCATAAAGAAGTAGTAATAAGAAAGCATACTTGTACCCATATAGCAGGGAGGATTAAGGCACAGTGTTCCGCAAAGGAAATATATTTCAGGGTACTGGCACTGATGAATAACACTGTGGTAATGTGTTCCTGTTCTCTCTCCCACCATGAAACCAAACTAACAATGGCCAGACATTACATCATGGGTTTCGTGCATAGAATGGAACACAAGGTAATAAGTACTAGGGAAGGTGGCATGAACTCTGGTGGACTGAAAAACTCACACTCAGTTCTGAAGTCCAGGGACTTTAGCCTGAGTAAGAAATCTGGCATCAACACCTAAAACTCTAATAATGGGCCAAATCCTGTTTTCCTTTCTCAAACTAGCACTGTCATTCGAGTCAGTGAAGCAACTGTAAATATGGTAAAGGGACTCAACCCTGTCTGGGGTTATGTGATGTCAGGTGTTTTCAGGGTAAATGTGCTGTCATTACTCTGTGGAGAGGAGGTAGCCCCTCCATCTGAGAAAGTGAGAGGAGGTGGCCCTTGCCTCATTGGGAGGGGGAGTGACAGTTGGTGGAGAAGAGGGGATGGTGGAGGGACAGAGGCAGGCAGCAGGGAGCCTGAGAAAGAGGTGGAGAGAAACAGAGTCTGGGAGCAACCTGAGAAAAACAGAGCAAGGGGAGAGGGGCAGAGAGAAACAGAGAGTGAGCGGAGAGGCTGAGATTGGGCAGGACAAACACATGCAGAAGGGGGCCTTTCTGTTTAAAGCTGTCTGGTCAAGTCAGTCCGTGTTTAATGGTGTGTTCCTGAGCATTCGTTCCTATAGGTTCATGAGCATCGGTTCTGGTCATCTGTCATTGAGTCATCTTGTCCTGGAGATCCAGAAGAGGAGACCTTCTGGAACCTTGAACTAAAATAATCACAGCAACCTATAAGATAATGGCCTGTACATACATACATAGATACATACATATATATAGAGAGAGAGAGAGAGTGGGGTGAAGGGGGTTATATTTTGTTAAGTACACTTTGTACTATAGTCTGTGTCTGTGTGTATTTGAATTGCTATTTCTTAATTATATATATTCTTCATATATTTAATGTTGTAGGTAGGTGGAATCCAGTTCCCTTTGTTCCAGTTTAATTCAAATCCCTGTTACGTTGTTTTTTTGACAACCAATTGTGTTATTTTTGTCTACCGTTTTATCATGGTGTAACCACCTCCAGTACTCAGCTGCCAAGTAAATTGAATCACCACTGTGAAGGACCATTGCTAAATCTTGGTCAGTGGTTTTGAGATAGGGTGACCCTCAGATGTATTTCAAATTATAACACAATAACCCTACTCTGAGAGGTTAGTTTACACTACTCCCAGGAGGAAGGCAAGGAATGATTTGGCCACAGGTACTCAAATTTCAAAACCCAGGGTCTGAAATTCACCTCACTTGCCACCAACTTGACATCAGTGTGATTCCATTGACTTTAAGGAGTTACGCTGGCATACCTCAGGGGTGAGCAGAGCATCAGGTCATGAGGCTGAAGGTCCTGATCTTGCCCCTTTGAAATGAATGGGAATTTTGCCAATTTAATGGAAGCAGGAGCAAGACCTAATAAAATGTAACACACTCGTATCTAGAAGAACCCATATAAAATATTTTTTCTTGATCTCAAGAAAAAATAAAAGGAAAGTTAAAACTCCAGATAAGGGCATCAAAGGTTTATGTTCCATTCAAGAACTTCCTCCTGAAATCAGCTGGGTTTTGAAAAGAGAGGGTGAGATCTGAGAGCTGTTGAATAATTTGTATTCAGTGAATTGAGTGTTTTTTTTCCCTCCCCTTCACAAATCATCTGCAAGCAATTCAGGATTTTCTCAAATGTGTTGGTGGTTCAGAATTATTTGCTAGGCAGTTTTCTCTGAATAATTTTTGGTCTGTAGATTGTTTGGGAGTTGGTTGTGAATATTCAATGTAAGTCATTTTCCCAGGAAAGCTCTGGGAACAAGAATAAAACATTTACTGCAGAGAAAAGGATTGGGAAAATGTCTGACCTGCTGATATTCAGAGGGTCCAGCCAAAGATGCTAATCATCAAATGGTCAGATACTATAGTGATTTTTGACCTACAATTACTTGTAAAAATAACAATAAATAAAAATGAATAGTAGTATGCTGGCTTCCTATGTTTTACAGGACAGATAGTCAATCAGGAGGGGAGGTCACAGTGGTAGATAGCACCATCATTTCCCCTTTCGGCTGGGAACAAGCACCCCTTAAAATGTGTGTGTTTCTGGCTGGGGAGGAGCCGACTAGGGCAGATGAGTGACATACTTACTCATTACATCCTTGCAGCATCCTCTGCTGGCAGGGCTCCTAGCAAGTCTCTTGCAGAGATTATAGTTGCCCTAGAAGCAATATAGGACTTGCCCTGCTAGGAACTAATACCACCTTGTGGAGCCTGCTAAAGGGAGGTGCAGTTCATTTCAGGTTGGGGGGTGGTGAATCAGGGCATATGTATACTTGGAGACAGAAATATAATATCCAGAATCACAAAAGGAGAAATAAATTGGCTCTAGGTCATGTTACTGATCACTATAAAGAGAGTCTGGGTCACATATTTGAAGGTATTGTCAGACGCAGAAAGGACAATCATATGTTCTTTAGTAACATGATGGACAATAGCACTTGCTCAGATGGCTTCTTCATAGAGAACCATCTCAGGATGAAGTGTGATTTTCAGGGACTATGGGATTTACTAAACCACGCAGAACCAGATTCAACCCAATGACCATGTTTTTCATGTCCTTATCCTCCTATTTTTTCCTCTACCACCTCTGTGGTGTCTTTCTCTTTTATATGTTTTCCACCAACATAATCTATTTTAAGGTTTTACACTGACACCCCTCACTTTAGTAACTCTGAGCCTGCTGAGTAAAATCAATAGAAATAGCAAAGTCCTTAGTGGACTTTATGGAGTCTCTGGCCTGTTTCCCTTTTTGCAGTCAGAAATCTGCTTGGGGGAAAGGATATGTTTTATCTCTATTTTTTTTATTTTATTAATTTGCATTTTTAATACTGTAGTTAATTGTATGAGGGACAGTACCATATGATTTGGCTATTCTTTAATCCCATTTTAGCAGTGGGTGGATCTTTGATTTTGCAGCTAGATTTATGAGCTGTCTTTCTCATCTGTTTGCTATTCCTTTGAAAGTTTGATGGGATTATTAATCACTTTAAAAACTTGAAAAGGTAAATAATGAAAAAATATTGTACCAAACAATAAATTTTAACATTCAAAAATTTGGGTCAGAAGGAAAATGGGAACTTTTATTCACATCTAGCTGCAAAGGTCTCTCTTGGATGTTTTCCCCATCGTTTTATACTTGGGAAATTAATTACCCCAAGACCAAAGTTATGGCTTTTGGAAAGCTAACTCTTGGTTTATAGAGAACAGTAAAATCAAAAGGTTGGTATTTGTGCTTGTCCCTGAAAATGCTGAATTTTTTAATGCCAACAGTGACTGTCTGGATCATTTAGTTCAGATCAAAGAAAAATCAAAATCTTTCTCTTGTGAGTTGGTATATTTCTCCTTTAAATTTGATGAGCCATCTTTCCAAGCAGTGCACAGAGCCTTTGAGGGAAAAATACAATCTATGTTGCTTTCTGGTTTTGAAATTGTAGATGTAAATGAATTTTTAGATTTAGAAACAATCCAGAACTAATTTATCAAGAAAATTATTTTCCTACCACAATCCCCCACCCTTAATTATAATGCTGTAACAGAACTGGGCTTGATTCCCCTTTTTATTACGGTTATCTCACTCCGTCTGTTATTGATTAAGCTTATTTCCCAGGATAAATGACCCTCTTGTCAAAAAATGACTTATGACACCCAGAAGTCTCTTCCAATTTGATTTTCCTTTAGTTAAATGGTATACAGAATATCCTACACAAAACTAGTATGGGCAGTCTTTGAATCCAACAGCTATTGGTTCCTGTTAGGATAAGTGAGTCAGTTTGTAGTAAAAGACTCTGGGATTTATCAGCGGAATCAATTTGATTTTAAGTAAGAAGAGGGTGTCTTTCTGATGTGTGTATAACCTCTTCATACAATGTGCTTAAATCTTAAAGGCTCTATTAAAGAAAGGTTGCTGTTCACTAGACTGCAGAGACTGGTTTCTTGGTGGAGGGCATCCTAGGCTAACTCAAAGCTACCTTCTTTTTGTGTCTTATGAAATCCCACTCATAAATTCCACCAATTCGCCACCATTGTCTACAAAGACAAAAAAGCACGTTGTGCAAATGAATAGTCTTACGTGTTTGTGAAATATGTGTTCTTTCATATGGGCTAAATATGTGACAGGTGACCTATTTTCAGGTGGGATCATCACTGTCACTTCCACATGTGTTGTGCATATACGTACACACATTAGCCATCCATAAGATGACAATTCCATTTTGTGTCAATTTCCATGCAAAACCTTTTGAATGTTTTCACAAAAACAGAATTGGTTCAAAATAAATGAAACATAGTGATGAGAAGCAAATAGTAAATGTCCATTTTTGGATTAAAATCTGAGCTTTTCGATTTGGGAAGGAGAGATTCTCACATTCTGTAGCCTTTCATCAAAAGTGTTCCAACCATCTCTAATAGTACATTTGCCCTTTTGGCCTGAAGAGTTAGACAATATTTGAGGTCTTGCAGGTTGTTTCTGTTAGGAGGAAAAATTGATGTTGGAGTCAGGTATTTCTTTGATTCAGTCCCGTTTATTTACAGATTGTACCAAGCCCAGTTTCCTTAATACAGTAGGAATCCAACTGCAGGAGACTGTTTCTTTGCTGTCATTTCCAATCCTCATTCCAGCCAACACTCAACCCAAAAGCTCTCTCTTACCAATTTACCGGTTTAGAATCTCATTTAGACAGCAGAAAAGGTTAAAAAGAACAAAAAGGTCCTAATCAAAATGATTCATTTCATTTGACCAGAACAAAAAAATTCAGTTTGTCATTAACATTTTTGAGATTTTGACTTTTCATCCTGACTCAGAACAAGAAAGAATTTAAAATATCCAAAATTTTCATGGGATGGGAAAACAGTTTCCCACCTGGCCCCCGTTACTGTGGTAACTAGTGCACCTCATAACTTTTTAATGTATTTATCCTTACAACAGCCCTGTGAAGGAAGGCAATGCTTTTACCTCAGTGTGGAATTTGGGAACAGAGGCACATAGATTGACTTGCCCAAGGTCACAGAGAGAGTCTGTGGCAGAGCACAGAATTTGAACCTAAGTCACAGACTATCACCTTAACCACTGGTCCATCCTTCCTCTGTCTGTTTGGCTAGCATTTAGGTAATAAATGTGACAAGCTTAGAGCTCTGTAATATATGCTGAGAATACACGCTGTGCATGAACAATTTCCTTAAGTAATTGTCTGGCTAACCTAATCTGTTTACATAATAAGATAAATTCTTTCATTCCGTTATTACACAGCTTCTCTAAAATTTGTGACTGACAATTAGTCAGAAAGCTGACTGTGAAAATTAGCAATTATTAAATCCAACATGTAGAACTGCTTTTCTGTGGGAACTTTAGCCACAGTCTAGGTATAGCTTTAAAATCAAGGGCCATATTGTGCCATCAGTTATTATGCAACTCCCCATTGAACTCAGTGTATTGGACCTGGGTCATAAACATACATTCGTAGGCCATGGTATTGTTTATAATCAGTAAATGGAGAATTGTTATAGGTGGGTAGCGCATTCAGGGAAAGCACAATATAGTTCAATAAACCTAATGTGTATTGAGTCACAAAGTGGGTCAATAAATGGATTTAAAATGACCTAGAAATTTGGAACAGATTTAGTTTAACCTGGTTCTCCAGGCTTAGGATCACTAAAATGAAATTCTCCCTAATCTCAATTATTATTTTCAAATTCTTCCAGTTTAGGTTTCCTTGAGTTACTTTAGGAGGTTGCAATGTGACTTATTAAAGTTAGTGTAGGCCCCTAGGTAGATACAAATTAAACCTCAAATTGCTACATTAAAAATACTGGGTGAGAATCTGTGCTGTAGGGCACAGAATTTACAGTCCAGGGTTAAGAGGGTGAGGAGGCAATGATTTATCTAAGCCACCTTTGCACCCTCCTGAATTTAGGCTGCTCTGCAGGCTAGCAGGGCCCCAGGCAGAATGTAGACATCCCTGGGGACATATGTAAGATACAGCAGCCTTCCCCAGCTGTCTTTAGGGCCACCCTGCTGCCCAGAATCTTTTGATCTGCTCCTGGAATACTTATGCCAGGGCTTGCTGGGGGTCCATGAAAGGTAAACCAAGTATGCCTGGCCCTGGGACTATCTGCATGCCTGGCTGCTCTGGAGCCATGGACCTTGGAAGCCTGAGCTGCCAAGAAGACAAGGTGGCAGGACACCAGGCAGGACTCTGTCAGAACTGGGCAAAGTTGAATCGTCTCCAGGAAATGGCTTGATATTGCCAAATCAGTACATTCCAGGGAAAATATTTTCTCAGAGTTTTTTCAACCAGCTCTAGTTGTAGCGTTTAGAGTGCACTTTTCCTATATTTTCTTCCCAATCATGAGGGCTGGAAACTTTTTTTTTTTTAAATGAAAGCTGAAATTCTCACCTAATCCCATGAAACCATGAGCTAGGTCATTAAGAAAAGCACCAAATATCATGAGGCTCATGATTAAATTGGCAATGCTGATTGTCTCTTTTTAACCAAAGGCTCTGTGTACAATATGTAAATCTGACTGAGATTGGGGTGTATATTTCCTGCTGCTGATTGAGATCACAGGCCAGGTGTGAGGACTGTGACCCTTGGAATGATGCTAACTATTACTGTACCTACCACTTCTCAGATGCAGTCTACAATTCAATCATGAAATCCATATAATGCATGATGTCCCTTACCATGCCAAAGTTGCGCATTTGTGGCAGCAGTGAGAAATGGCTGGCTACACTGTATGATTGTTCAGGATTTTGTTTTTAAACCATTTTTGTCTCATTCTTCATCTCCACTGGTCTATTTGGATACCACAGTTTCTTTTATCTTCCCCTGGCATAAATATCTCCTCCTGCTCCACGTGGAAAGTGCATGTGGCTAGATGTAAGATGTGCTGATTGTTCCAAAAGCAATGCATTGTCATTGTCATTTTGGTACCTAGAAGCAGCAGTGCTGTAACACAAGCCTATCTTTGATTAGCTCATGTGCCTCGCACCACAGATTCAGCTGCAAGAAATGGCCAAATTGGAATTAAGAGGCTCCCTCTGTAACAAATGAGGTTGGTGACATATGAGGGATTTAAATAATGCTATGGAGTGTACACAGAACAGAATACACTGTTTATCTCAGAGAACTGGTTGAGGCTCTCTTACAAATTTAAATAAATGAATAGGAAGGCATCACCTTTAATATTTTTTATGTTCTCCACATGGGTTCTGATCCTTCTCTCATTGAAGCCACTCGATTGTGGGTGTAAATATCTGATGATGCAAAGCTGCACCCACAAATCTCTTAGATACCCTTACTGGTGGTTGGAAAATGGGGCTTTTTTCTGCCAAAATTTTTGACTCTGTCAGAAAACTGAAAACTTTTGGGGGTTTGGGTTTTCAATTCAGGAAAGCAGACATTTCCTGCAAAAAATGTCCATTGGGGAAAAAAAACCCAATTTTTCATCCAAAAACGTTTTGATGGGAAGCTCTTGACCAGTCCTAGATGTCTGTTCAGTCTGGGTGCTGAAGGAAGAGAGAGGGCTTGGGTTTTGTGGGCATATTGTCTGGCCATTTAAAGGTCTAAATTCAAAGGTTCTGGGAAACGTCAAGGTCTTTCCCTGTGGTCAGGAAAATGCATAGAGTTTTCCCAGCCTCCAAGCCAGATTCGCCACGGGAGGGGTATGTTACATTTTCCTCCAACCGCAAAGCCTCTTGCGCTGTAGGGGTAATTCACCACAGAGGAAAGTTGTTGGTGTTGCTATCATTGTTCTCCCCCAGGCTTCCTGATTGTTGAAAGGAAACAGCTTTAATTCCTGCTTTCCATTGCCACCATCTCTTCTCGTGGACATCCCACCTGAAGGGCCTTTGACTAACGTCTATGGCTGCAAAAGCATAGAGGCAGACAAACAGGGTGGTCTAGATCCAATAATGAATCCTGCCCAGCCCCATGAAAAATTACCATCATGGGTATTAATGTGCCCTGGAAATTAATTTGCAGCACTCTATTCACGACCAATAATTCAGCACTTCTGTATGTATCAGCCACATGATGCTTGCCTAGTCTTCAAATGGTGAATTATGTGCTAGCAAATTTGAGGAGCTGACTAGCAAACAATGTGAGTGTTGCTGTATCATTTCAGGTCGTGTTGAGTTCACATCAGCAAAAGAATACAGGGCAGTGTAATGAGATATGACTAACATCGTTGACACAGTATTACAGTGGAGAGCGAATGGTCTGTGGGATCCGATGTCTACTCGCCACTGATATTGAGCCAAACAGAAGGTAACATAATGAGGAGAAATAAGTCGGGGTTGGGAGGGTGTCACATGAAAACTCACTTGGAGGCATCTGGAGTTCTGATCAGCTGTTGTTTTTCTTTTGTTTAAACAGTTTTAGGTTGTTTTTTCCTGGGCCTTGTTTGGCTTACTGTGAAGTTTCTCTGTGACTGTGATTTCTGGGTGGTGACGCAGCTCAGGGGAAAGTCTGGAGTTGTCAAATGGCAGCTCATACCTACTATGGTGAAAAAAATACTAAAGATTCTGCACAATGGCCATTGGTGTCATTAACCCCCTTGCTAAAAGACACATCACAGATGAAATTCTGGACTGACCACAACCGAATGTGTGACCCCACTGAAGTCAGTAGAGTCACACAGGGGCTAAGTTGTCAAACATTTCAGTTCTTTGGAAGATCTTTGGAGGTGGCTGACTGAGGCAATGAGAATTTTAATAAACTGCTGTGAAGGTTCTCAAGCTGTTGTCCAAGAAGCATTTGCTGGCAGTTTCCAGAGAATTGAGTGGTCACATTTTGCTGAACATCCTCTGGTTCCAAATGTAAAATTGCAATAAAAGAAGCTTTTAAAAAACATGAAATACTTTCCTAATATTACTTTCCAAGGTCAGCACTTAATGTAGTTGACAGAGAGGTGTTAAGCAGTGATGACTGGAAGCGGGGACATGGCCCTTGCAAATGTGACTCTGCATGGGAGGAGGCCACAGAGATAACCTACCTATTAAGATGTGGTCCATTTTATGAAAGAGTTTGAGAGCCGCTTAACTGTTGCATTCTTAGGGTCAGAAAGAGGGCAGAATTAGAACTCTTAGATTAAAAAGATGAAACAATTGGCATATATATAAAAGGTAGTTGCACAAGAGCATGACATCGAATTATATGGGCAGGAAACGGGACTTTTATTGTCTTCTAGACTTATCCGCTGCAATATTGCATGATATGTTCTCACTTGATTTTTATATTGATTGATTTCATGATCCTGATGCAGTTTTTAAATGAAAAGACTCCAAAATTCAATTTTGGATACGCCTGTGTTGGGGGCTCAGGCAGATAGGCCTCCAAACCGGCTATCACTGAGCGGTTGTGTGAATCTGATTGCTAAATGGATTACAGAGAGCTTCACCCTCTGAAATCCTGTGATTTTACAATCTGTATAGCGCTTTCCTAGCACAGAACTGGTGGTGGAATTCGATTAATTGTATCAGAGTGTAGATGATTTATCTGTGTTGCAAGAAGATTCATTTTCTGGAAACCCTAATCTGGTGAATTTGCCTGAAGATGAAGTTCCGCATCTTGTACCTTAATAGAGCTTTTCTTCTAGTTTGATGAGAGTAGCCCACGCAACTGCTATCAGTGTTGGGGATTAATATGGTATTTCCTCTCTTATATGATAATATTAGTTTTCATTTAACATCTTTATACCTCATGGAAAATTAATAAATCTAAAGAAAAATTCAGTAGTATCCATAGGAATAAAAAAGTGATGCATTGAATCTCAACTAATCAGTTACCAGGGTGCACAACACATGCAATAAATGAAGAGAATTTGCTAATATTCACTGCTGCTATATCTGTCCATTCTATTTAGCTTGTAATTAATAAATCATTTGCAGATATTTCATTGTATGCAGTTACAGGGGCAATGCCCCAGAGTTGAGCTCACATGCTCCCATCCCTTTCTTTGTATGGAATGGAGCCTGAGTCTCTGAAAAGGGGGGAAGGAGAATGGATTTAAACTCCACAGGTGATATGTTGTTTATCTTTTATCATTTTTCTGTATGAGTTCATTCAAGAGCATAGTGATAGTCTGGTTTCACCCACATAATAGTGATTGGGGCAGGGGATAAAAATATAATTGATGTATCTCAGGTATCTTATTGGTGGTGTTGTCACCCAAACACTCCAAGAGAACCTGTGAATGAACACTTTTCACAAAGCGATCACTCTATATCTGACCTCTCAGTCCTCATCCTCAAAGAAAACCTACACAACATCTTCAAAAGATGAGTCTGGGAGCTTAAATTCATAACTTTGCTGGACACTAAAAATCATAGCGTGAACAGAGACACTGGATTTATGGCTTAATATAAGAACAGCCATATTGGGTCAGACCAGAGGTCCATCTTGCCCAGTATCCTGTCTTCCGACAGTGGCCAATGCCAGGTGCTTCAGAGGGAATGAGCAGAACAGGTAATCAACAAGTGATCCATTCCCAGCTTCTGGCAAACAGAGCCTCGGGGCACCATCCCTGCCCATCCTGGATAATAGCCATTGATGGACCTAGTCTCCATGAATTTATCTAGTTCTTTTTTGAATGCTGTTATAGTCTTGGCCTTCACAACATCCTTTGGCAAGGAGTTCCACAGGCTGACTGTGCATTGTGTGAAATTCGTCCTTTTGTTTGTTTTAAACCTGCTGCCTATAAATTTCATTTGGTGACCCCCCCACCCAGTTCTTGTGTTTACAATAAGGAGTAAATAACACTTCCTTATTTACTTTCTTCATGATTTTATAGACCTGTATCATGTTCCCGCTTAGTCATCTCTTTTCCAAACGAAAAGTCCCAGTTTTATTAATCTCTCCTCATACGGAAGCCGTTCTATACCCCTAATCATTTTTGTTGCCCTTTTCTGAACCTTTTCCAATTCCAATATATCTTTTTTGAGATGGGGAGACCACATCTGCATGCAGTATTCAAGATGTGGGTGTACCATGGATTTATATAGAGGCAATATGATATTTTCTGTTTTATTATCTGTCCCTTTCTTAGTGATTCCCAATGTTCTGTTCGCTTTTTTTGACTGCCGCTGCACATTGAGTGCATGTTTCCAGAGAACTATCCACAATGACTCCAAGGTCTCTTTCTTGAGTGGTAACAGCTAATTTAGACTCCATCATTTTATATGTATGGTTGGGATTATGTTTTCCAATGTGCATTAATTTGCATTTATCAACATTTAATTTCATCTGTCATTTAGTTGTCCAGTCACCCAGTTTTGTGAGATCCTTTTGTAGCTCTTTGCAGTCTGCTTGGGACTTAACTATCCTGAATAGTTTTGTATCATCTGGAAATTTTGCCACCTCACTGTTCCCCTTTTTCCAGATCATTTATGAATAAGGCTACTTTTTAGTCTCGGGTATTTTTAGTAAAAGTTAGGGAGAGGTCATGGTCAGTAAACAAAAATTCACGGCCCGTGACCTGTCCATGACTTTTACTATATACCCCTGACTAAAACTTGGGGAGGGGGGCTGCCCAGAGGTGCTGTGGGTGCTGGAGGAGGGTAGCCCAGGTGCTGGGAAGGGGGCGGGCAGTGGCGCGTGGCCCAGAACCCCCACTAGTGTTGGGTGGGGTGTGGACAGCGGCGCGCAGCCAGGGACCCTTGCTGGTGCTGCAGGGAAGGGTTGGCGGGGACAGCAGGCTCCCTACCTGGCTCTGCACCTCCTCCCCCGCCCACAGCAGCAGCAGAGTTTGGGTGTGGGAGGTGGTAGAGAGTTGGGACATGGGACGGGGTGAGGTGGGCTCTGAGCAGCACTTACTTGGTGGGCTCCCCAGAAGCGGCGACATCCCCCTCGCTCAGGTCATGGCCAGGCAGCTCTGTGCACTGCCTCCGCTCAGAGCACCGGCTTTGCAGCTCCCATTGGCTGGGAACCTGAGTGAGGGGGGATGTCTCCGCTTCTGGGGAACCCCCCAGGTAAGCACTGCTTAGAGCCCACCTCACCCCGTCCCGGGCCCCAACCCCCTGCCTCATCCCACACCCAAACTCTGCTGCTGCAGTGGGGGAGGGGGCCCAAGACTGCCACAGCAGTGGCTGGTGTGTCTGGCACATGGGCTGCTTGAGCTGCCCCTGAGCCAGGCGCACCGGCCGTTGCAGAAGTCACGGAGGTGATGGAAAGTAATGGAATCCGTGACTTCCCTGACCTATGTGACAAATTCGCAGCCTTATTTATGAATATGTTGAGTAGGACTGTTTACCTCTCTCCATTCTGAAAACTAACAATTTATTCCTACCCTTTGTTTCCTATCTTTTAACCAGTTACCGATTGATAAGAGGACCTTTTCTCTTATCCCGTGCAGCTTACTTTGCTTAAGAGCCTTTGGTGAGAAACCTTGTCAAAGGCTTTCTGAAAATCTAAGTATACTATATCCACTGGATCCCCCTTGTTTGTGCTTGTTGACCCCCTCAAAGAATTCTAGTAGACTGGGGAGGTATGATTTTCCTTTACAAAAACCATGTTGACTCTTCCCCAACAAATTATGTTCATCTGTGTGTCTGACAATTTTGTTCTTTACTGTAGTTTCAGCGAGTTCGCCCAGTACTGAAATCAGGCTTACCAGCTTGTAATTGCCGGGATCACCTCTGGACCCCTTTTTAAAAATTGGTGTCACTTTAGCTATCCTTCATTCATTTGGTACAGAAACTGATTTAAATGATAGGTTACAGACTACAGTTAGCAGTTCTGCAATTTCACATTTGAGTTCCTTCAGAACTCTTGGGGGAATGCCATCTGGTCCTGGTGACTTATTACTGTTTAGTTTATCAATTTGTTCCAAAACCTCCTCTAATGACACCTGAATCTGGGACAGTTCCTCAGATTTGTCAACTAAAAAGAATGGCTCAAGTTTGTGAATCTCCCTCATATCCCCAGCTGTGAAGACTGATGCAAAGAATGCTTATTAGAACAATCTATAACCCACTAAATCCTGCCCCTGCCCCCCGCCCTCCCTCTTTCTTCTTCTCTCTCCCTTTCACTCTATGATTGAAAAGGTATTAATGGGCCACTTCACCTTGAATGGTCCCTTGAAATATGGGTTAAATACTTATGTTAAGCAATCTGTTCCACCTTACATTTAGCTGTGACACTCTGAGTACGTTTGCCAAACCTGAAGAGCTCTGTGTAAGCTCCAAAGCTTGTGTCTCTCGCCAACAGAAGTTGGTCCAATAAAAGATATTGCCTCACTCACATTGTCTCTCTAATATCCTGGGACTGACGTTTCTACAACATTGCATAGTACAGTCATAACCGCATTACTGTTTTGGCTTGTACTCCATAAGGAATGACAGAAACTGTGGTTACCAAATAGCAAAGGAAAGAAATAGTAGAGAAAGAGAGATGTTATTTTCAAACCTCTGAGAGGTTATTATGCAATCAATAGAGAGTAAAATGACCAAATTAGAAACTATATAAAAGCACTTGATAATATCCCTTTATTCTGTTTCAGAAAAACCTATTAATAATATGCTTATTATATTTCTTGTATCCTAAAGTATAATGCTACTACTTAATCTGTAAAGCCAAGTGCTCATTGAAAGATATTAATGAAAAAGCTTTTTTCCCCTGCATGTTGTTGTAGTTTCTTTTATTTTTTTCCCATCCCTATGTATCTCAGCAAATATAGAAATATATAGATTTCTGGCATTAATTGGCATCTGGACGTAAAGCTGGCATGTGGATATTTACAATACCTGTTAGTACAGTTCATTATTTTCTTATTTATTAGACTACCTATATGTGAAATGCATACGGAGGTGCATAATTCTGCAGACGCAGCATTTCCTGACTGCCTGTGAGCAATTAGAAACACATCAAAATGATCAAGAAGGAAAATATGGTTAACTGAGACAGACCTGCAACCCAAGAGCTTTACATTATTATTACTTATTATTTATTCATTGGTATTACTGGAGCACCTAGGAACCCTAGTCATACCCAGAACCTTATTGTGCCAGGTGCTGTACAAATTAAGGTGAAAATGCTTAACTTCTGTGCCTGCTACATGTAAATTGAGGGTAAAATTCCTCTACCTAAGGGGGTGTCATGAGACTTAATTTATTAGTGTTTTTGAAAGTGCTTTCAGATCCTTTGGATGGAAGGTGCTATGGAAGTATCATTGCATACAGTTATAATTACCTGTTTGTTCAACGGGCATACACTTAGCTAGTCGGCACAGGATTTGCAAGAGTTTGAAGTGTTACTTTATCATTTTATTATTTCTTCCCATTTGTATTTTTTCAGGAAAGGGACCAGTGTCATTTTGGCACAAAACTGTATTTTGTCTAAATTATTCAAAGGGGGCTCCTGACCTTTTCTCAGGCTCACTTTTCTTTGACTGAAATGCATCCCCCTCTGTGCTTTTGGTGTATGTCTCCTTCGGAATTATAAACAATTGGAATGGGATAACAAGAGGAGTAAATTGTGTTTAATGAATTGTGGTAATAGGGTGTTCTGCTGTTGTAGGTGTAATTTAGTCTAGACTGAGGCAACAGACCCAAAATTACCATAATTTCTTCATGGTAAAGCTTTATAAGAACAATTAAATTTGTGGTTTAGTTAAAAGTGAAGGTATAGACCTTAGGATGCTAAAGCTCCATCTTGGAACTTGGTAAGTTCTCTCCCATATGCCTAGCAAGAATGAAATCTCTAAGTGCTATCAACTCTAATACACTGGCTAAGGCTCCGGTGTTCCCTTTAACAAAAGTTTTCAGGAAGTGCACTAAAATTATCAAAAATGGAGGTCATGCGGCTGCTTTAAAACACTCCATTGAGCCCCTCTTTGTGCCAGTGTACATTTTTCATCCTTAGCTTAAGGTTGTATTAATAAAGAAGAGGTCTGCTGCACATTATGCATCTCCTGATCTTGGCTATTTTACAGAAACAGTAGGCTATGAAACTTCAGAGTGATTTTTTGCTATAATAATCTGCTTCTGTTCCTACTGATGAGGATCTACTGCTCCTTTCCCTGACCTTCTGTGTTCGCCAGCCAATCAAGCTTGAACGATTTCAGCAGTGTTAAACTTCACAGCTATTTCTGTTACTCTGAGGTCTGTCCCCATCGATTTTTAAAAAGTCAGCATGCCAGGAATTCATGTCAGATGTCAGCAAGCTTCAGAGTCACCAACGATAACCTGCTGTCTCAGCACATTGTAGCAGAACGGAGCATTCATGTTGTTCCGTTCCTGATTGTCTAGTGAATTGGGAAAACATTGTGCAAAATACAGCAGCTTCACTGGTGGGAAAAATTGCTGAACAGCACCAGCATAGTAAGGCAAGACCATCTGCTTACTTCCCACACTCCTTATCTCTCTTTTTACCGTGATATTTGCCTTGTTTTATTTTATTTGATAAAATGAGACAGCCCTTTCCAAGATTTTTTTTAAGTCAGTAAAGAGAAAAAAACAAAGCTTCTACTGTGCTTTCATACAATACATGACAAGCCTGTGGAACTCATTGCCACATGATATCAATGAGGACAGGAGTTCAGCAGGATTCAAAAAAGAACTGGGCATTTATCTACAGAAAAAATGTCTAGAGTTAAAATAGTAGTATGAATTTTTAAAAAGTGGTTTGGAAGGCCTTTAGAATCTTTTGCTTCAGAAGACACATTTCTTGTTGGCAGGTTATTCGTTGCCACCTTCATTGATACAGGGTTTCTTACACCTTCCTCTGCAGCATCTGGTGCTGGCCACTGTCAGACAGGATATTGGACTAGACACCCATAAATCTGATCTAGTGTAGCAACTTCTATGTTCTTACTCAAGGTGCACTCTATGGGAAATAAGAATTCTCACTCATTTTCTTTTAGTTACATAGCATCAAAGAAAGTAACATTCCAATAACCAGACAATCCGCTCCAGTAAAACGTAGCAACATCTGCTGTACTGGGAACAATTGTACTCTTTCCTACTGGAGGTTTCATAAACCTATCCACTGTAACATTCTGGTTAAACTGAAGACAGCTTGTATTGATTTTTATGTTTCACATGCTTGTCCATGTGGAGGACAAAGAGACTATCTAACTAAATATTTTTTCCTTAATCAGACTGAAAGAAAGGAGGGTTTCAAGGTCAATTATAGTGCAAGATGCCTTTTATGACCTCCATCATGCTGTCTATTTCTTCAGCCTTAATAAGCACACACATCCCCGTCCTTTTTTTCCCCATTATACCAATTACAATGCACTTTCCCTCAGAGGATTTTTCCATTCAGGCTGGTATTTGTTCTCAAAGTCAATCCCCAGAGCTACCCAGCGTTGTTTTGGTGATGTGCACTGCTGACCTTTGGGAAACTATTCTGAACTTCATGAATTCCTTCACCCTTCACTTCACTTATTACAGCTGTTGGTTACTATTTGTCTTTTGCTGTGTTAGCAAACACAGTGCAGGCAGGAAATATAGATTTCTTCTGTGAGGCTAAATTGGTAAAATATATAATGCAGTATCAATTGCCCTCCGTGCCCCAAACTCCTGCCTTTGTTAACGAGGCTGCAGCAAATGTTTAACTCAGCCCAGTCGCTGGGAAGGGGAAGGGAACAAGTCAGCAACAGTCAAGGAAGCTGCTTCCCATTCTCTCTAGTTTAGGTTTTTGTCTGACCCCCATTACAGTAGTGTCTGAGCACCTCACAGTCCCCCTAAAAGGTAGGGCAGTGCTATTATTTCCATTTTACAGCTAGGGAACTGAGCCACAGAGAGGCTAAGTGACTTGTCCAATGTCACACAGCAGACTATGGCCAAGCAGGGAATTGAATCCATGTTTCCCAAGCTAATACCCTAACCACTGCCCCATCTTTACTTAAATTCCCAATTTAATAGCCAGCATATGTTGTTACTGAGGGCTATATCCCATGCAATACAATGAGTCAAGAATGTATTGGTGCGCCTGCAATTCTGTGTCAAAAATAAATCAGGTAAAAGGTGTCAGGAAAGGCTTTACAAAGTCAAGTCAAGGGATTGCCCTCATGTAAAACTGGTATAAGTGAATGCAGAAGTAGGCCCATTACCTCACAGTAAAGCGGCTACTCGATTAGAATAATGTAAGGGGGGCTGTTTGTGTTGTTGCCACTGTTGTCAGAGCAAGTAAAGACATGTTTAACAAGATATAGGTGAGAGGCTTAGTTCTTCTGTTGAGCCATCTACAACATTTAGATTCTCTGGCCCGCTTCTTTGAGATCTAAATGCTGGGGTCTGTTTCCAAAGCCATGAAATTTCCCTCACTGTTACTTACAAGGGTCAGAATTACTACTGGATAACATTTTCATTAAATGCTACTACATTGCAGTGGTGTTAAGTGTCCCATGGTAGCAAAGGTTAGTAAGTATGGAGTTGAGCATGACATGCTGAGGTAAATTCCCCTCCCTACGCACTCACTGTTAAGAGGAATTGCATATGGGCATTGAACGAATAGACTCCACTGTTATGCAGTTAGCTCGTTACTGCAGCACACATTGGATCGTGCATTGTTGTATGTCTCCAGCACGGTATGTTAAGTTAAGAAAGCAGTCCTGCCGTTGCCTTTGTTATTAAGAGTTTATAATTTCTGTAGTTCCCAGGGTATATGTACATGCAGTAAGTGCTGGCCATTAGCTAAAAACAGGCACACTTCTTTCCCAGGAGAGCTCACTGTCTATGAGTAGATGAGGTCACAGGCAATAGGGGGAGACAAGGGTGATACCAATGATCGCATGTTTATTTGTGGGGTGTGGGGGGAGATGGTGCATGCTCTGGGGTAGGGAAAGGAGATTATATATATATATAATATAAAGCTTATAACTGTAGCATTTTTGGTGGGGGGAGTGGTCTGCTGCAATGGAAGGAAAAGAGAGGAGGTGGGATGGTGAAGAGGATGATGTACTTGGCAAACTAGGGAGAATGGAAGGGTGGGGTGGGCTGAGGACCGAGGGGAGGATGGAGAAAAGAGGGGTGACATGAATTAAGGACAGTGACATCTCAGAAATACTGGATTCCATCAGGGTTCTCCATGACTCCCTGGGGCCATTGGGGCTAGTGGTGGCAGTGTGTATGACGCAGGTGAGCCTTTACTGGTTGTGCCTGAAGGGCCTTCCTGGCTTCTCCTTTCAGCGGGAACTGTGCCTGGAGGCGTGAAAGTCTTGCTAGGGCCTGCTCCTAGGGTTACCACCTCTGAGATGCAAAAAAATTGGGACATCCAGGATGATCCTGAGCCCATAAAACCAGACAGCTGGCAGTGTGTACTGAGCACCCTTACATATAACTACCTCCAAAAGAGGAACAACCTGGGAAAACCTGGAGATGTGGCAAGTCTACCAGCTTCCTCTGAGCATCTGGAAGGGGCAAAAAGGGCAGGGGGGAAGGACTGGCAGGACCTGGTTTATCATCAGGCAGTGCGCAGATCTCCCTGACCCCTCCGCTGAGGGGCCGCAGGGACATGCCAGCTGCTTCTGAGAGCTGCACAGAGCCAGGGCTGGCAGGGAGCCTGCCTTAGCCCCGCTGCACCACTGACCAGAAGCTGCCTGAGGTAAGCGCTGCCTGGCTGGAGCCTGTGCCCCAATCTCCCTCCTGCACCCCAACCCCCTGCCCCAACCCTGCACCCCTTCCCAGAGCCCGCATCCCTGCCCCAGCTCTGAGACTCCTCCAGGAGCCTACACCCCAACCCAAGCCCTGAGCCTGCTACCACACTCCAAACCCTTCAGCCCCATCCTGGATCCCACTCCTGCACTCCAAACCCCTCATCCCCAGCCCCCCCGCCCAGATCCTGCACCCCCAGGTGGAGCCCTCACCCCCTCCCACACCCCAACTCCCTGCCCCAGCCTGGAGCTCCCTCCTGCACCCTGAACCCCTCATTTCTGGCTCCATCCCAGAACCCGCACCCCCAGCCAGAGCCTCTCCCGCACCTTAACCCCCTTCCCCAGCCCAGTGAAAGTGAGTGAGGGTGGGGGAGAGAAAGCGATGGTGGGAGGGGAGGTGGAGTGAGTGAGGGCGAGGCCTCTGAGAAGGGGCAGGGCCTCGGGGAAGGGACAGGGCAGGGGTGTTTGGTTTTGTGTAATTAGAAAGTTAGCAATCCTATAAATGATATTTACCCTTGTTGATTCCATATCCCCTTTCATCCTAGAACCTTAAAGCACTTTACAAACATTTTCTAATTAAGCATACAGCTCTCAGTGAGGGCACTCTTGTAACCATTTTTCAAGGGGTAAGCACAGAATGTTAAAGGCCAAGGAGTGGCCAGCCCTTACACAGCAGCACAATGTAGGAAGTGCATAAAGAGCCTCCCACTAATCCCCAGACACGTCCCACATTGGGTGTGGCCACAAATACAGCCCCAGTGCTAAGGGAAATGCAGAGGTCATTACTGTGTTACTCTTCTGAGTGCAACTATGCTGAAGAGTATGGGGAACAGACAGAGCCATGAGTCTGGCCCCTGCACTGTTCAGGGATAGAATATGGCTGACTCTTTAAAGGGATGTTGCAGGTTACTCCCCACTAAGTGCAGCCCAGATGCTCCAGGAGGCGCTCTGCTCCTGTGGTCTGCACTGCCCCTTACTAGAGGCTGTGGCAAAATGCCACATCTGGTTTTAAATGACGAACTCAGAATCATCTAGCAAGCGAATGACAAAAACATGAATAGAACTTATGAGCTCTGATTCCCAGTTCCCTCCTCAAACCGCTAGACTCCGTGAAGCTGCTGTGATCTCCCAGGAGAGCCACGGGTCATCCCAGCGCATTCCCTTTTTGTAGGGGGAACCACTTCCATTACTTAAAAGCTGCAGAACTGGTTGTCTCAAAAAATTCTTTTAAAAACAATCCCGCTCCTTGCCATCTGGCTGTAAACTTGTACAATATGTTACCTTTCAAACCGGAAGAGAAGTTTTATGATCAGGTTATAATTTGTCAACTGCTTACAGATCTTTAGATTAAAATCATATTGTACAAGATAAAGTTACTCTCTATATTGTGAGGTTTTTTACAATGAGTGGGGAAAGTGAGAAGGAAAAACGGAAACTTGAAAGTGTTTTAATTGCACAGGGATGTCATTGCCTCTAGCAAGAGTTCTCCTGCTTCTGTCATAAATTTTTCATATTGCCTCATGAGAGTGAAAACTGGAAACTTTACCCTCTAAGTGAAAGTCGATGAACCTCATACCAGACTCAGATCCCAGTAGTCCTGCACTCAGGAATATTAATTTAATTAAGATTGGTACAATAAATTCTGTGAGGGAACTCTCCTGGCACCTGTGGTAACTCACTCAGAAAATAAATAAATAAATAGAAAGAAAAGGCAGAACTATGTCTGATGGAGGAAGATACAGTAGTACAGTGTCCTCAGAATGGTTGTACACTTATCAGAACTGACAGTTTAAGAGACATGTGAGACATACTAAAATAGAAGCTGGGATTTTTGGTGGAAAAAAACATACGATTATATGTAGTGTAATCATTTTATTTTCATTACACTGACATATCTGCAGCCTAAGAAAACATGAAAAATGCCTTGAAAAATTGCTTCTTTCTCTTGGGAAATAAAGGGCTGCAGCCACAAGGGGCAGTCGCCATACGCTATAAAAAAAGGGAGAAGGCTCTCCTCATCAGCTTCTGAACATACCACTAGGGGGCTGCACTGTTTCCCATCTCCAAAGTGGAGCAAAGGACCTCTATTCACCCTGTATCCTACATAGAGACATTGAGCACAAGACTGGGAGGTAGGAACCTCCTGACTGTAACTCCCTTTGTGGCCCTGGGGAAGTCACTTTAATTTTCAGCTTCAGGTTTGGAAGGGAGAATTATTTAGCAGCCTGAAAATAAGTAAAGAAGGCCTGGTTCTGGCCTGATTTACATGTGTGTCTATCAGGGGTGACTCCATTTCAGTCGATGGTATAACAGCCTTGTTAAACCCATGCAAATTTAACTGTGTGGCTTCTCTAAAGATGCTACTTACATAAATACAAAAGGACATGGGAGGAAGTGCAGAGTACAGCAATACATTGGTTTGTTAGGACTGACCATGAAGAATTTCATGGCCATGGTTCACTTAAGAAAGACCTTGTTTTAGAGTCGTACCATACACTTCTAGATTGTGCGGGTAACATTTGTGTCATCAAAGAGTGGGGAATTCTTATTTTAGACTCTCATAATTTCCAGGTCTAAGTTTACATGCAGGATTATGTATTCAATTATTTTAAAATAATAGTTTAATGTAAATATTTAGGGTCACATGCAACATTGAATATTTTTTCCTTAACTTTTTAAAGAGTATTTCTTGATTATGGTCACCTGATCTGTCCCTCAATTTTTCTCTAGGTGAGTTGTGAGGTCAATATTTGCTTTTATTGCTACAAGGTCATATCTTCCAAATACTACTATGCATATGGCTAGATTCTGGTATCCTTGCTCGTAATGGGTAGCACTTTACCAAGTGGGGTCTAATAAGGTCAGACTAGGTTATGTAATGGTGCCCTCCCACCTTAAAATCTAAGAACAGTTCCATTGACTTCAGTGGGTCTGTATACAGAATTTAATATAAGTGAGGGTATCAGAATGTGGCCCACAGTGCTGACTATAATGAGTAGTCCCATTGATCCCAATGGTAGCAAGTTGTAAGCATGCTATTAAGAATCCATAGCACATTCTCTGACCAGCATTGAGTCTGGTAAGATAGATATCATGTTCTCTTGCCCTAAGCCACTTCTGTCTTTGTAATTTTTTTCACCCCGGAATTTAATAGATAAAATCTATTTTTTATTTCATAAAATATTCCTTAAACAAGATTTGTATTTTATTCATGAGATTTAAAAATTGAGTTGAACAACTAAGCTGACTGAGACCATGTGATGGCTAGAAGGCTACTAAAAATAAAGCAGCAACAAGCAGAAAATAGACAATTGTATTTTAAATTAAGTAACCTTGGATGTATCATGATAATTTTTTGCCTATCCTTCTATCTGCCCTTTGCTAAATGGCACAGTTCACTATGATGCATAGATTGGTGTTACTTCAGGCAGTGCAGAGCCCTTAACTACAGTATCTGTTCCTCCTATTCCTTCAGGGTTTATTTGCAAAAGGGCAAGGTAGCCAAATGTGATATTTAGTCTCTGGTTCCTATTAAAGCAAAACAAACACAGCACTACATGAATGTTTCCTTATTTCAAGGCAACTTGTGGATATATTCACAAGTAAATAACGGTTTTGTCCTTGTTTTCAGATGTTCTGCATAGAGATAGCAAATATGAACCTTAGGAAAGAAAAGAGAGATTTAATCACCCCCCCGGGTATTAAAACAGTTGAAAAACTTCAGCAATAATAGCTGATAACTGAGGATCAGGTTCAAATATCTTCATTTTTCTGAGAACCACACGGGCGTGGCTCCAGGTAATGTTGAATCAGCCCTTTATGCTCCAAAGGAAAACAGGAGTCGATTCTGATCTCATGTACAATGGTGTAAATCATGATAGATTCTCCCAAGCTACTGGGTGTGTGGAGATCAACCAAGCTCATCCTGCTTTCTCAACCTGTGAAGTTGGAACCAGGGGAAGCTCCTTTTGGAGCAGTTTCCATGGGCTAGAGGAAATAGCACCCCTTTCCCTTTCCTCAACTCACCCCATCCCTTAATCAGATCCATGTTTTTTGGCTCCTTCCTGCTTGTGCTAGTAGAGAGAAGCACAGTGCACTATGTTTAAAAGCAGGGAATGTGTATGCTGGTTGAAATAAAAGCAAACCAACTGACAGTGACTGTGAAATACTTGAAGCTACTAAAGAAAATTGGGTTTAAATCTGAAATAGCATTTTATTAGAACTGCTTGTTGATTGCTGATTCTGCTCAGCAGACCCACGAGAGGATGTGCTCCTTCCCCAAATAGTCTGCATTCTGGTATGGACACTCTAAACCGTTCAGATACAGAGGGGCAAAAAAAGCCCCTATCAACTCTGTTGCTGCAGTGCTCAGCCACCGTGGGGAGCACAAAAGTGGTTTTCTGTCCCCCAGTCCTGATCCTAGTGGCAGCAAGGGGCCAGTTCTGCCCCCCAGTGTAATTTAGAGCACTGCCTGGGGTGTTTTTAGATGCACCAGGTCTTAATAGCCCCTTTACATCAGCAAGGATCACTGGACAACAATGTGATCCAGTCACGACCTCTCCTAATCCAAACATGCCAACATGTCCCTTCCGGCACAGGGGCGAGGAGGGGATGGTTTAGGGCCGGTTATGCCAACTCAGCACCAGGGAAAGTTTCCCCTCTGTTGGCTGTCCAGTTAGGGCAGCTTGAAGTTCTGTTTGTGCTGCTACTGTGTTGCAAAAGGAACTTGTGTAGGCTAGGTTCTAACCTGCAGGGTGTAGACCCCATTGAAGTAAATGGAGCTGATGGTATTCAGTATCCGTTATGACTGGGCCCTAAGTGATTTCCAAGGTCCCATCTCAAGTTAGCAGGAGAACTCGAAGCCCTGATTCATAGCCCCCCAGCTCTTGTCACTATATAGTACTCCATGCCTTCAGCCAAACTCTTTGATTTTTCCAAGCTGCAAGCACTGGCACTTGTTAAATATACTTTTAAAATAAGGTAAGTTGAACAAAAGCCCTTGTTTTCAGTGCTTGCAGCTGTGGAGGGGCAGCAGATGGGCTGTCTGGGAATTTGGGAGGAAAGAAAAGGAATTTATTCCTGGTTGTTTAATAGCAGAGCCAGGAAGCAGGTGGCAGGCAATTCCCCCAAAGCAAGGACATGAGCCAGGCAAAAAGGGAATATTTGGCTGCAAACTCCACTTGCCAAGCTTGATCCTGCAAGGGACAAAGTGCCCCCTGCGTGGTGCTGAGCATCCTCTACTCTTGCTGACTTGAAAAGCAGCTTGAGGAGGTAGTTCAGCATTCTGCAGGCTTTTGCCCTCCATAAACATGACAGAGAGCAAAACCTAACCTAAGAAAAAGTGATTTTTTCCCTCCACCTCTTTATAATCATGCTGCTGCCTGGAGCTGCCACACTGACTGAGCTCTTGTTTTACATCATGGCAACCAGGAGGTAAGGTGAATTGGAGCTTTCCTTAGGCTAGTAGTTCAGAGAGTTTCCTGGACAGACACAAGGCATTGCTAAAACAATTATCCAATATGAAAGTACTACTGTGCTTACCCACTAGAAACGCGCACAGCACTATGCAATCTAGGTGGCATCCACTACCATTGTAAAGATCCAGAACACTTGGGTCCTGGAGCACAAGCAACGAACCATTGCAGCTACAAAGGAGAGAGCTGTTCTCATTCATGCATGACTTTTTAGGAATTTTGCTGTAGGCTTTTCAAGTCAAAAATGACAAACTCAGCTTTTAGCCTTTCCAAACTAACTGTTCATTAGAGGTCTGCCTTCCTATTCCTTTCCATCCACAATAATCTCCAACTGAAAGGGCTGCATTCCCAGGAGAGATTGAAGGACCTATAGTGTGCAGCGCTGCTGGTAACTTCCATTTGTGTGTATGTGTTTGTTTGTCTGCTAGAACACGTAGCAGTTAGGAGCAGGCAAGCTTTTACCCTGCAGTGTGCTTCAGGTGTTTGTCTTAGAATTTGTTTGTGACATTATAATACAAGATGCTTTATTCTTTCACTACCATGAACTTTTCTGCGAAGATGTCTTTTTCTTTTGAGGTTCCTTTCTGCTCACTTATGTCTCTGTACTTTTCCTCCCCTGAGCTGCTGACTGGTTTTCATTTTGATATCTTCAGTGTGATTCATTCTTTTCTCTTTTTTATCTTGTACCAATACAATACAGGAAATATTGGTGTGGTCATGAGATACACATACTGTATGTGTCTCGCCTTTCAAAAGGACACAATACAATTTACAGGGAAATATAAGACAGTCCCCAAGGTCTCCAGCTCATATTGGCTAATAGATTGATTTTGGTCACAGGAACAAATCTTATTATTCTTGCTCACTTACACTGGAAGGTATATTAGAGGCTTGCCGAGTCAGCATGCTCCAACACAAATAAACATTTGGCTTTCTTTTACTTTGTGGATTTTACTGTTGGGAACACTGGAATCTCAGGTTGCCATGAATGCGATTTTTATTTTTAATATAAAATAGGGCAAGGGGTTTCACTTTTGAAGAAGATGATATCCTTCTCCTGACACAGGAGCAAATACCATATGAACTTTTCTCAGGCATTCAGCCTGGGCTCAATCACTGACTGAGCAAAATGGGTCAGACCTGCCCTGATGCTTTACTCCCCCCTGCAACTGTATGCATTACAATTGTATATGTTACAAGGGATGGGAAATGCTGGCTCAAACAAAAAACCAACCCTCCTAAACCTTAGCCCTTTTCTAGAGCTGAGCTCAAAGGGAAAAGTTTAAAAACCTTTTGAAATTGTTCAAATAAATGACTGTGGGCGATTTATTTTCATTGTCCTGTCGCCTTCTGCACTTAAGGTTGTGGCCTGTTTTCATAAAATCTCCAGCCTAATTTTGCAGGCTGAAGATCATTCAGATTAGCTTCCTAGAAATAGCTGAATTTACATGAGCAGTGAACCTTTCTGGGCTTTCCTATTGCTAGCGTGAATGAACAAGGAAAATGTTACCCTGTGATCATCCTAAGGGACGAATAGGAACCTTCTGAAAGTCACCTCAGCATGTGAGCCTCTGTATCACTGGTGCTTGCGTGCAAAACAAGATAGGTGAACATGTTCTTTCTCTAAACCAGGTAGTCTCCTCTGTTGATGATGATGAGTGCAGACATGCATGTCTTATATCAGAGACACTATTCAGTGAACAATTACTCTGGGGCAAAATCCTGCCCTTACCCTGGAAGCCACCCAAAGAAAGGAACAGTGGAGGCTGCATGTTGCAGGCAGAGTGGCTGAGGGTGGGGAAGGAGAACTAGGGGGGAGAAGGCACTAATCATAGTTTGCTGCTACTCTGCAAAGTAGCAGTGTCTCCACCCCAATCCCCAGCTATTGTGATGGACTCCATGGAGCTGAGGTGCTCTGGCCAGTGTAGCTGGTCCCACGCCCTCTGGCTAGGAGGAGGGATGCTACCCAGCTGCTTGGAGTGGGGAGTGAAGAAGGAGGTTTCCTGTGCCCTCTTTACCCCCTAGTTCACCAACTCAGCAGGGGCAGGATTTCACCCTAACTTTTAAAATGAATTTAACTCTTAGGAATTAGTGCTCTTGCCCTACTGCAAAGATAAAGGGCTGTGTAAAAGGATTTTGACTCTTTGCTTCTTGACAGGCAGTCTGTAAGCATGCTGTTGCTACACATTCAGTCCCTGTTCTGTGAGGACTGTCTTCATGGGCTCCTCCCCTCATCCCAGCCTTTTGGTAAAACATCAAACAAGCGGAAGTGTTTTCCTCCCAAAAGGTCCCCCCCACCCTATTGTGTTGGCAATCCCAGTTGCACATGTTGTGTATGATCTTCAGCATGGTTATTTGAATTTGTTTCAAGCAGCTTTCTGACAGCAAGTCTTAACCAAAGCCCTGAAGGTTTCTCCTACCAGAACCTCATGACAGCTTTGCTTCAGGCTTACAATGGTCAGTGCAAGTGCAAGTTGTTTTAATGGTGAATGGCCTTATTAGCAACATTCTGTTCTTGGAACGATGCCGAGGTCTAAGCTGGGTTGAGTCCCGGAAGTGCAGGGAGGAGCCCATTTGTACCTCTCATGATGGGAAATCAAACTATTTGGAAGAACCAGGACTTGGCTCTCACACTCTGAACAGGACACAATGATGGCAGAGGGGGATATTTTTGAAGACAGTTAATCTTTCTGGGTTTCAGCCTTCTCTTAATTCATCTATTGTGACCAAAGCCAGAGACTTGACTTTCCTGTTCATAATGAAAAGCAGGCAGTTACATTACGAATAAATAGCCCACTCCTGCCTGACTACCAAGCTCGGTGCTAACTACCATAAGCAAATCTAGCTGATTCATGGCAATAGCTATTAAGCTTGGTAAGAAGTTAGTGGAGGACTAGACCCTAAGATGTTAAATTATAAAACAGGGAAAATGCTATGAAATGGTAATAAGCCATTTAAGAAGACAGTAAGGGTCAGCTGCATATACATGATTCTGGTATTGGTCATAGATCTCCCTGCTGCTGGGCCTGGTGCTGACTATCATGATTGTTGTTTATTATTTCTAGCACCAAAGAAGCCCCAGCCGAGATTGTGGTAGATGCTGGCCATCCACATAGTAAGAGACAGTCCCTGACTCAAAGAGCTTGCAGTCTAAATAGATAAGACAGACAAAGGGTGGGAGGGAAAACAGGCACAGAGGAGGAAAGTTACTTGCCCAGAGTAGGTCAGTGCAGAGCCAGAATGAGAAGCTGGGACTCCTGATTCCCAATCCAGTGTCGTGTCCACTAGGCCATGCTGCACCTCATGCACCACTAATCATAGCCATAAGCATTATGTGTGATAGTAAGCATTTGCTGTACCAGAGAGGACTTCAATCTTTAGAGTTGTCTGTTGAGCACCTTCTGAGGGATGTGTTTCAATCTGTGTAGGCCAATACATTTCCCAGCAAGGCACTGGGATGAAAATGGCCCTTGAAAGTAGAGCTGATCGGAACATTTTCATGACAATGGAATTTTACTGAAATATGGTGTTTTGTCGATGCTGACATGTTTGTGGAGATGTTGATTTTGATAAAGATTTTGTTGGGAAAGGGGTAGGGAAGGGGAAGAGACACTCACACTCCGTAGCCTGTGGGAGGCCCGGGTTTAAGTCCCTACTCCTCAGCCTGATTCAGAGCAATCTGGGATGTAAAACCCTGCTCTGAATCAGGCAGAGCAGGGACTTGAACCTGGGTCTCACATTGGTACTGTCTTTGCGTTTTGTCAAATCTCCAGTGAAAGGGTTCTTAAAACAAACGTGCTGGATAATCATCTGAGGCTGCTATAACATGAAATATATTATAGCAGGAGATATACAATTCTCCCCCAAGAATTTCAGTCACAAATTTAATTAATACATTATTTTTTTAACAAGCGTCATCAACGTGGAAGCATGTCCTCTGGAATGGTGGCCAAAGCAAAAAGGGGCATACGAATGTTTAGCATATCTGGCACATAAATACCTTGCAGCATCAGCTACAAAAGTGCCATGCGAATGCCTGTTCTCATTTTCAGGTGACACTGTAAATAAGAAGAGGGCAGCATTATCTCCTGTAAATGTAAACAAACTTGTTTCTCTTAGCGAATGGCTGAACAAGAAGTAGAACTGAGTGGACTTGTAGGCTCTAAAGTTTCACATTGTTTTGTTTTTGAGTGCAGTTATGTAACTAACAAAAATCTATGTTTGTAAGTTGCACTTTCATGATAAAGAGATTGCGCTACGGTACTTGCATGAGGTGAATTGAAAAATACTGTGTCTCTTGTTAATCATTTTTATAGTGCAATATTTGTAATAACAATAATATAAAGTAAGTACAGTATACTTTGTATTCTGTTTTGTAATTGAAAGCAATATATTTGAAAATGTAGAAAAATATCCAAAAATATTTAATAAATTTCAATTGGTATTCGATTGTTTAACAGCGCAATTAAAACTGCAATTAATCACAATTAATTTTTTAATCGCAATTAATTTTTGAGTTAACAAATGAACAGAAATGAAATAAATTGTATAATTGAGCTAATATGATAGTAGTATAAACATGCATCCTTACAACATCTCCAAATTTGCTTTAGATAACTAATTTACTAGTATGGTACTACAGTATAGGAAAATACTTTGTATCCTAGGAATATCTGATACTGATGCAAGGACTGCGAGCTTTGTTGTTTTATTACCTAGGGCAACTGAAAAGTTTTCATGGTCAACCACTCTTCGCTTGGGAGTTAGACGTGGATGAAGCAGTGAACTTTTGCTGTGATGGAATTCTAAACAAAATATTTTTGGTAAAATTTCCAAGAACAGAAATGTTAAATTGCTAGATCCAGCATAGACCCCTTTCACTCCTAGCTTGGGATAAAACTGTGTGAGCCACAGGCTGGAAGAAACTGAAGAAAACATAAGGATGGATGGAAACAGTTATGCCAGAATAAGAGCCAGCCTGAACCTTCTAACAAAATCTGAGGTAGAGTTTGGCTACCATTTTTGGACTGGTTTCTTTTTTGCACTTTTCACCTTGATTGTGTTCAGAAGTTGAAGTATAGAAATACCATGGGACAGGCTGTTTCTGTATTATTTGTAGCTCAATTTCTGAATTTAGACCAAGACTGTGCAACATTTTAGATACTTCTCTAAACCACACCTCAGATCTCTTTTTTGTGAGAATTGTCCATCCTTAATTGATTACAGTTATTCTGAATCTCAAAGAACTCAGAACAAACACAAATTCTGTGATGAGCTACTTGAGGCAAGAAGTGAGAGCTTGAGCTATCTAAACTATTCCTGGAGAGTACACACAAGAGTTTTGCAGACTTAATCCTGCAATATGCTAAACGCCCTCCTCTCCCATTGAAGTCTGAAGGAGCTCAGCATAATTTTATATTATCGCACCTTAATACTAATACCAATCTGCTGGCCTAAAGCCACTAAGAATTTACCCCATATGTGCTAATTATTAATGGATGAAATCTGTTCAGAAATACTGTATGTCTCAATACTAAACAGATTCAGCAGACCTGGAAACAGCAGGGAAGTCCATAGCAAAGGGAGAGCTAAAAAGTAGTTTTGCTCTTTCAAGAGGAATAGAATATGGTCTTAATATGTAGTCATGGATTTTTATGTTGCCCTTATCTTGTGTTAATGGACTTAAATAGGTTTATGTAATTACGGTTAATATCTATATCGGGAGATATCTGAGATAGGAGTTCAAGGCTGAGAGTCATATGGAGGTCTCTGTGCATCTCTGTAATGTCTGACAAGCCACTAGCCTGTTTAACAGATTTGTAAATAAGCCTAGAATTATTTTGGTACTAATTCAGTGACATTTTACAAGACTCATGGAACGTCTCTTAGGCCAACTAATGACTGTACTATATTTCATTGCAAGTGACAATTTCCCTGCATGAGCTGCTAACCTTTTGGAAAAGTATTCAGAGAGCCTTGTCAAAGAGCTGAATGTCTCTTGTTTTTCCTTTCTCTGTGTGTGCAAAATCCTATTTTTGGCTATGGACAACATATTTTTCAGCTCTTTCTGTGGCAAGAGGCTAAGTTTTGGAACTCGTAACTGGCTACCATTTAGTGCTTTGGCCATGTACCACTTTGGACATTACTTTGCCAATGCAGCAATTCAGGGTCATGTTTGCAAGAAATTGAGTAGCATTTTGGAGACTCTATTGAGATCTTTTATTCATCCAAAATATTCTTCATTGGAACAGTAGCTTGACATGATGTAATTGTATTACAGTTAATATAGATAACACATACCTTGTTGAAAAGTATGGGATTAGGTTTTCCTCTACCTTGGTCTATCACTGAAAAGATGAGAGGAAGAATGATGATCTGGATTAATTTCCAAGTTCACTCAGAATGTGTGCTCACATCAATTGCCAAGTACAATTATGCCCTGAATTTTCTAAAGGAAGACTAGTGATGTTGAGTGCACAACTTGAGACATTTTGAAGGGGCCTGATTTTCAGAAAGTGCTGAGCACCCACCCTCTGAAAATCAAGTCTCTTTAAGGTGCTGAAATTAGGAGCCTAATAAACACCAGTCAGTTAAAAAATTGTAGGCCATATATGTGTCCACTGTGTAATCTCCTTTGATTCATCTGCAATTAAAAACTGACTAACCTGTATGTTTTGCATGCAAACTTGAGGAGCAAGCTTTTAAAACTTTACCCCGATGTGT
Organism: Natator depressus; assembly: GCF_965152275.1. Taxonomy (NCBI): domain Eukaryota; kingdom Metazoa; phylum Chordata; order Testudines; family Cheloniidae; genus Natator; species Natator depressus. The sequence goes on along the minus strand of NC_134243.1, from coordinate 26,270,229 downwards.
GACATGATGTGACAAAGAGTGATCTATTATTATGTAAGCCAGAGGTTAACATGGGCCATCACTTTCACTCTTTTGTGGAGGGAACATGCTGTCGTGCAATCGTAGAAAACAAAATGTGGTCAAATCAAAGCAGCATTGAATTATGAAACTAAAGTTATAGTAAACCCAACCGGCCTAACGGACAGTGCACTTAAGAAATTATTTCCCCATCAGTGGAATCTTTTTTCCAGCCAGGCTTATTTTTGTTCTATCCTTCATTGTGCTCATGTGTCCTCTGTTATAAAGTACAGTTCCATCGGTGCAGTCTCTGCTTCGCTAAGTGAAATCCTAGTGCAGCCAGCTGTGATAACAAATTGAAGATTACAAACATACTTAATTAAAATGATAAAATATTTACTGTTCAAAACTTTGTTTAAAAAGTAACATGGTGCTAATGCTCCGAAATAATTTTTTTTTTAAAGACTAAGTGGATAAATTGCTTAAGGCACCACATCCCATCATAGGAACACTTAGAGAATTGGGGCTAATGGAATAACTTAAATTTTGCAGTGTTTCGCTAGCTAGTAGAATTAATCTAGAAGGCACTTTTAAGAAGTGCACTTTGTGGTATTGTGGTTATACTGATGATTTTGTTTGTTTGTTTGTTTGTGTGGGGTGGGGTGGGGTGGGTTAAAATGTGACCTTAGTTCCCATGCTGTTGATGAAAAATACAACAGCATTTAATAAAGAAAATCTTAATTCATTTCACAGGCACAGATGAGGAGGTTATATTGCAGAACTGTTCAATGGAGGAAGAAGTGTCTATCAATTCTTTTTCGTGGGAGGGGGGAAAGGATAAATCACAAATTGATTTTACTATCATTAGAACTTGGCCTTTCTAGTTTGAGTTGGAAAATGTGGGTTATTGGGCAAGAGAGGGATTTTTTTGTTTTGTTTTTGTTTTTTTTTTCTTTTGGTGACTGGATTTGGAACTGACCCGGAGCTTGTGAAATAATTAGAACAATAGTGCAAATCAGCCATTTTTGAAAAGAGTAATTTACTCCATATGCAGCTTCACAGCGGGAGCTCTCATTAATCAAAGAAGGCCATGTACATCAAAGTGTTCCTTGCTTGCTACAACAACATCCATCATACTGCTATTAAATGTGCTGTGGCAGGGCTTGATAAATATAATGCCTTTGATATGCTGATAATTCTGTGTATTGGCATGTTGCTGCCTGGAACTCCCTGGGTATACACAAAAATATAAAGAGCCATAGACTCTGTTCTAAAATTATACCTAAGCTTACTCTTAACTCTACTGAAAGACAGTTATTTCTGAAGAAAGTCTCCAGTATATTCTCTCTCTCACTAATGCTTAACAAAGTTGATTTTTTTTAGTCATCAAAATATTGCAAAATGCCTTCTGTGGGTATATTTACACATGGGATGCAGCATCAGCTGAAAACCAGTTTATATACGATGAGCTACTTTTATTAGGCAAAAAAGTATTGATTATTGTGCAGGAACTTGCAGAATGAACTTAAAATTAGTAAGAGCCCTGAAATGAAACAATAAGGAAATAAAACATACCAGGGGTGGGAGGGAATCCTACTGGAAAGAAATGTCTTATACGTGATTTGTTCTTACTGAAACAAAATGTGTTTATAGGAGTTTTAGTACTTTAGGCATATAGAATATGATCTATTAGCTAGTATTAATTAACTGCCTTCAGGGTAAAATTTGTCTGCTGCCAAAATGGCTTGCTGACTATTCAAGCTCAGTGAGTAACAAAAATGGCTATGCTGCAAATCTTGCTGCATTGCCATGTCCGCAGTAGGAGATGGGATTTTTTTTTTTGTTTTGTTTTTTTGCTCCATTCGGATTGTGACAGTTCAAATTGTATTTACATAAACATGAGTAGTTGAAGGCGGAAGAGACCTGGTTTTAGGATTCTGGTTTTTACTGTTTACTGAACCAGGACTTTATGGTATAGAAAATGGAGAACTGGGCTTCCCCCCAACTCCCCTATGTCAAGCTATGGTTTCTTTGTGCTTTCTTAAAGGAAAGTAAATTAGACCCTGCTTGCTGAAGAAACTTGCACTCCAGCACAGCTCATGTTTGGCATGGAAGGGGCTTGGAGAAATGTGCTCAGCAGTCACCTAGCCTGCGAGCTGTAGAATCTATCTGCTGTCCCTCCGTGTGGTGTCTTGGGGGTCACAGGATCTGTGAATGAGAATCTCAAAGTCCCCTCCCATAGTTGTCCTTCATGCTGAACTATGCAGAGCTAAAGAGAAGGCCCTCTCTGTTGCCCATGGTAGGTACAGAGGTGCCCCTGCACAATCCCACTGGGGGCCCTAATGCTGTGTGTGAGGGAAGGGACAAATGCTGCCCTCTGTATCCCAGTGAATTTTCTCACTTTGTGAGCCTGGGGAGGGATGGAAAGAGAACCGGAGTGGCTTAGAATAGGATCGCCATTGATTACACTTTCTGTAAGGCAGGCACAAGCCTTTCCAAGGCTGAGCATCTTCCTCCTCTCTTCCCCTCACAAATGCTGCAGCCCCCTTAATCAAGCAGAGCTCCCACTAATTTCATGTAGAGTGTTCCCTGAGTAGAGCTCAGTTGACTAAATCTCTGTTTTTCTCTCTGGGTGCTGAGAGAGAGAATATTGGAAAGCAGGGATTTGTTCTGTATTTGTACAGCTCCCAGCACAATGGGGTGCTACGGTAACACAAATAAATGATCATACAGGGCTCTCATTTTCCATGGCGTGTGGTGCAGTCCAGTGGCTTATCTGCAGTTCATATCACAGAAGCGGGGGGGGGGGGGGGACCCTCTTCAGGCAGCCAATATTTCCTCCCTCTGTGTTTCATGTATCCTCTCAGCATGGTGATGTTAGCCCACTGCACCACCCATGTGGAAGTAGAAGGGTGAGCTGAGAACCACTGAATACTGAGATGCTTTCCAATGTATCACAATTACAACACCACCTGTGCTAAACAACTGAATGCTGCTCCATTGTTAGCACTTGTACAGCATTCAATCATCCTCTAAATGTCTCATTTGTTGTCTGTGATAGCTTGCAGTGTGATGCTATGGAGGGACTTTGAGCGTGTGTGCCTCTCAAACACTGCCTCCAAGGAAGTGGGGATTTCTTTCTTTCTCCTTTTATAAGCATGGTTTTTTAGAGATGAAATGGGTGTTCTGTGTAGCTAGTGACATAAACATCAAAGCACAGGAAAGTAAAAATCCAGTCTGAAAAAAGAAATGTGAGATTGAATCTATAAAGAAAGCATTGCCAGGACATAGTCAAATGACAACCCATGCAAGTTAGTAAGAGGTGGGGTCAAACATGCTCCCAGAGGGAAACAATGATGTTATTGTGTCAGTATAGTGGAGGCTAGTTTGGAACTTGTTATTGTTTCTTTGTTTTATTTATGTTACTGTAGTGCCTATGAGCCCCATGGGACCATGATCCAGTTTTGCTAGGTGCTGTACAAAAACAGAACAGAAAGACAATCCTTGCCCCAAAGAGCTGATGATCTAAGTATAAGACAAGACAACAGATGGATACAGACATGGGGACGACAAGCAAAACAATGAGAGAGCATTGTGTAAAGGGATGAGACAGAGAGGGTGGGAGACGTTGGGAGAACGCACATGCAGAGTCAACAATGTGATGTTGGCAAATAATTAATACCACAGTTTGGTGGGCGGGGGTGTGGATGGGCTTCCTTAAGAGAGGATCAGTTAAATGGAAAGAAAAGGGATAGGGACGGGGATAAGAGGATAAGAACAGGCAGTTGTGGAGTGAACTGAGGTGAAGAGACTGAGAGGAAAAGTAGGGAGCAAGAAAGGGGAGAGGTGGAGAGAGCCAATCAGTGCAGGGCAGAGACAGTCCGAGAACAGTCTATACTTTTGACTTGCATATCTAGAGGTTCTGCTCTGACTGCTTCTGCCCCAACCAGAGTTTCTGGTTGGCTGCTCTTTGCATTTGTAGAATGCTATATATATATATAGTGTGTGTGTGTGTGTGAAGGGAACATAATTGTAAATGCTGCAATGCTACATTTCTGTTGTACGTAAGACTGTCCTTTGTTGTTATTACCACTTTTGGATGTGACTGTCCTCTGTGTGCCTAGAAAAATGTCATTGAGAACCCTTTGCGTAATTTCACACATGCCAACATTAAGATGCGCAATTAAATATGAACTATTGCTGAATGGTTCTGGAAATAGTATGTGATCATTGGCAGTGGGTGTCATTAAAATGCCAACAATGCCCCAGATTTAGCACCGGTGGTATTGGAGGTACCACAGTAATGTTTCCGTTTTACCTGTGGGGAGATCATCTCAGATATCACTGGGGGGTATCTCTGGTGTTGACTTTTTAATGGCAGCAGCTATACATCTTTGAAGGGGGCCAGGACCGCCATTGAGCAAGGTACTTCAGCACATAACTAACTTCAATCACACATTAAGTTCCACTGAATTTGGTGCCTGAAGTTAGACATGTCTTTAAGTACCTTGCTGAATTGTATACAAAGGCCTATTAGCACTACATACTATCATGACTGGTGATGTATAAAATATTACAGTGACTGAAAATATATAAGTATGAGAAGAGAGCACAAATTAGGTGGCACCAGCTATGGCTCAGGTATAGTTCCCATAAGTGAATGTAGTGAGCAGTCTAAGTTAGATCTATCCGTGGAATGGGAATCGGTGTAAAGATGAACAAGTCACAGCCTTGCTCTCCTAAAAAGCCCAATGTGTTTTTACCACCCTTGTTATAAATAACCAAAGAAATTAAAACGGCCTATGTTTGTTGCTCCTAGGACAATATCAGAGTGTGTCCCAAATCATGCCAAGAACAGTGTCTCTTCCTTCTACTCACAGATTTAAAAATAATCTTGTTGGCTAAGAAAATAGTCCCTGAGAAAATTAGGCAAAGTCAGGGCCCTTTATCAGGAGACATTTGCAATATCTGGAGCAGTAGCCTAAAGTTATGTTGACATTACAGCCTGTGTCAGCAAAACTTACGTTTCACGGGTGTGAATATTCTACCACCTTGAGTGACGTAAGTTACACCAACATAAGCGTTTGTATGCCCAGAGAGCTTCTCCTGCCAACATAGCTTATGGCACTTGCTTAGGTGGTTTTTTTTTTTTAATGCCGATGAGACAGCTCTCTACCGTCAGCATAGAGCGGCTTCACCAGACACACTGAAAGCGGCGCAGCTGAATTGGTACAGCTGCGCTACTGCAGTGCTGAATGATTAGACGTACCCTAAGTCTTTTGCCTTACCAATAAAGCTAGTGAACTATTTATCAACAGCCTTAAAGACAGTAATGGGTAATTGAAAAGGTATCATTTGGAAAATGCATAGAGTCTTGGGCAAGATATTCATGTTAATGGAATTAATCCTTCCAGACTATGATAAAGGTAAAGATGTTCCATCATACCTAGGTTTTTTTAATAGATTCTAAAAGCTTAGAAAATTTAATCTGTACTCTGTTGATCATTCCGTTAAACAAACCCCAAACTTTATGGTTCTGAAACCCTGAGATACCATTTAAAATGTAGCCATGTAAAACCTTTCTTGAAGTTAAGTTAGAAAATTACGATATCTCTGATTTATCCCAATTGATTTGGTTACTTTAAAGTCCACATCATTTTTATTTTTTTGCAAAACGCCAAGTAAGTTGGAAAATAGAGGGGATCAGTTAAGTGAAGATCAAAAATAAATATACAAACATGCACATCATGGTCAAAATTTTCAAAAGTGACTAGTGATTTTGTCTATTCAAAACATTTAGCTGCCATTTTTGGATGCATTAAGATGACCTGATTTTCAGAAATTGCTGAACACCCTTCCTTTAGAAATCGGGCCTCTTTTAAGGTGTCTCATACTGGGTTACCCCAAAATGGAGAAACACCACTGAAAATTTTGCTCTGCTCTTAATACCTTGAATTGTTCCATGTTACTCTTATAGAGGGTCCATGAATTTATTTATTCAGATAGCACTTGCTTTTTGAGAGGTGCTTTCCAAACACTTTAGAAGGATGGCTCCTACTCAAGGTTGCTCACAATTTAAGGATAAGCAGACAGAGGTTAGGGAAAGGGTAACAGTGGTAGGCAATTTATACACAATCAATTCACTGTAAGAAGCAATGGGCAATGAGGAACTTCAAAGTGAGTATGTTGACTTAGAGAATCTTTTATGGGACTGGAAGAATGGAATTTCATGCCTTTTCAATACCTGGAGGATAAAAATATCTTGCAAAGAGTGTGTTTTATTGTATTTCAGCCCCAGATATGCCTCACTGAGGCATTGGAAATTTCAGTGAAAAGCATAACACACAATGCAGATTCCAACATATGTAGTTTTTATTCAGATTTACTCCGGACACTGTTAATTTCAAATTGCCAACAATAATCTCTTAAAGACTTGAAGCAAAGAAACTCGATCAAAGTCTCTTTTGTTTGGTTGGGATTTACTTTTCTGTAAGTGACATGATAGCAGACTGGCTGTTGTTACTTTGGGGGGATGATAAATATTTTTCAATCTTTGCATAACAGGGCAATGATGCCATAAATACACATTTATCATGGCGTATTCATTCTGGCTGTGTGATGCCAGATTCAGGAAGTAGGAAACTGCCAGACACTTTTCAGTTTTTTACTGCATAAAGAATATTGATCATGATTTACCTACTTCACAGACAGACTGCAGAAGAGGAGGTTAACTGTTTTTTGTTAATGTTAAACGTAGTGCTCTAAGGTCAACTGCTGGCCATTCTTGAAGGTTTTCCGGAAAATAGGCACTAGTTAATGCTATAAAAGCAGTGTATTTGTGAAGCTGTTTCTTGCCACATTCTTGCACCCATCCAGATTAACCCGGACAGGGGCATGAATTATCTGTAAGGGACCAGGTCATGACATTTACTCCCTAAGGGCTCGATCTTGCAAAGTACCGAATGACCTGAACTACCAGTGAAAATCAGTGGGCCGTGATTTTCAAAAACACATAATGATTTTGGGTTTCCTCAAATTTTAGTTGGGCTTTCTTCAAGGGGTCTGATTTTTTCAGAGGGTGGATGGTCAGTGATTTCTGAAAATCAGGCCCCTTTGCAGACTCTCAGTTTGGATGCCAAAAATTGGGGCATCCAAAACCACTAGTTATTTTGGAAAATGTTGGCTCGTGCCTTTAAGGACTTGATCCAAAGCCCTTTGATGCCAGTAGAATTCCATTGACTTTCTGGCATGTGTGTGGGCATGAATTCCAACCGTACTGCAAAGAGAATTCAGTATTATCTATAGCCAGATCTTGATTTGATTCAGTTGCCAATCTATTTTGAAAAACTGACTTGTTTTTCTAAAACTATGGAGAATAATACATAATTTCTATACAAATGTGTCAGTGGGGAGGGCAATCTCTCAGAAAAAGAACTAATTAAAATATAACATGATTTGTCCAGCTGTAGCTATCAACTTATTTTGCCAAATGAAGTTACACAGGAGTGTGTTTTCAGAGCAGGAGAGTAAGGTTTATGACTCATTAAGAATAACAGAGTTGTACACCTACACTGTAATTCCTGAAAATGTATTTTTTCCTTCAGTACTGCATATGCTGTATAGAATGACAATAATTACAGAAACTAATTGAATGAGATAGTCATAACTCTAAAAGTCATATTGCCTATTTCAAAATTGTTTATTTCTTGAAATAAACCATCTTTACACAGTGAACAGACATAACTTCCCTTGTAAGTTTATTAAACTCATTACATTTCTCTAAATATGTTTAAAAATGTATGCAGAACATTTAGTAAAGAATATAGATAAATTGAAAATATGACATTCATAAAATAAAATCCCAAAATGATATTTCAGTGAAATGATTTTGCAGTTTTGCTTTTCTATCCAATAAAAAGAAAAATATGATCAAGATTCATAAAGGAAAAAAATCATTAAAATTAAAAATATCTTTTTAATTGACTCAAGTAACCCCCTACCTGATTGAAACCATTGATAATACTGAAACAACAAAAAACATGGAACTAACACAGGGGTGGGCAAACTTTTTGGCCTGAGGCCCACATCAGGGTTGCGAAATGGTATGGAGGGCCGGGTAGGGAACGCTCTGCTTCCGCTAACAGCCTGCCCCCCGCCCGCTATCCGCCCCCTCCCACTTCCCGCCCCCTGACTGCCCCCCTCAGAATCCCCCACCCATCCAATCCCCCCTGCTCCTTGTCCCCTGACCCCCCCCCGGGACCCCCCACCCCTTATCCACCCCCCCCGCCCCCTGACAGGTCCCCCGGGACCTCCGACCCATCCAACCCCCCCCCCACTCCTTGTCCGTGACCGCCCCCTCCTGGGACTCCCCACCCCTAACCACCCCCCCAGGACCCCACCCCCTATCCAAGCCTCCCTGTCCCCCCCTCCTGGGACCCCCTGTCCCTAACTGCCCCCCCAGAACCCCACCCCCTATCCACCCCTCCCTGCCCCCCCCAGGATCCCCAACCCCCTGGGACCTCGCTCTCTATCCAACCCCCCCTGCTCTCTGTCTCCTGACTGCCCCACCAACCTCCACCCCATCCAACCGCCCCCTGTCCCCTGACTGCCCCCCATGACCTCCTGCCCCTTATCCAACCCCCCCCTGCCCCCTTACCATGCTGCTCAGAGCGGCAGGACAGGCTTATTGGAAAGCCTGGGAGGTGAGTGGGCGCAAGCTGTGCTGCCCGCGCGGCGGTGTGGCTGCAAGGGTGGAGGGGAACAGCAGTGGAGGGGCCGGGGACTAGCCTCCCCGGTCAGGAGCTCAGGGGCTGGGCAGGATGGTCCTGCGGGCCATGGTTTGCCCACCTCTGAACTAACACAACATTTGCAAGCCTTCACATTGTTCACTGTGCTTGTATGTTACATCCTTTCCTTCCTGCTTTCTCTTGTCTAAGCATTTTGGGACAGGAACTGTCTATTACTTTGTACAGCACCTTGCAAAATGGGACCTCATCTTTGGTCAGCCTCTTGGCACGACCATAATGCAAATAATAAGATGATTTTTTTTTTGCTCGACCTTAGAGAAGCTGATATAGGGTAGAATTTTCAAAAGTGCTTGGTGTTGGCCTAACTTTGTTTGCATTGATATCAGTGGTATTTTTACCAATGAAAATCCCACCCATAGTGTTCAAGCATCTTGAATGAGCTACATCTTTCATGTAAAATGACTTAATTCTTCACTGGCTGAAAAGTTAGCTATACTTATATAATGGTAGTAGTTATCCATTTGGCTGTCATAGGTCACCTTCTATTAGAGAAGAGTAAGCTGTATATAAAATGAGGCTCTTGCAAAAAAACCAAAACTGATTGTCAATATATGTAATATTAAACTTATACTTTCAAGGCAATTTTTCTGTATGTATAGGTCAGGCTTTACCCTCCTCACTGCATGCTTCCAAGGTTATATTGGGATTGCTAATATTATATTTGGAACACACATTAGACTAATATTAATGCCACCTGTCATTGGCAAGTGTTCTAATCAGCTTGGTCATCTTTTCCTTATTTGGATGGGTTTAATAGTTAGGTCCATATGCTTAACTCAGTCCATACACACAACTGTCATTCTGTCCATGGGACCTCATCATATGGACAAAGTTCAGCGTATGACCTTTAGTGATCAGTTACCTGCTCTGCTCCATGCAGTTTGCAGTTTGTTTGCTAAGCAATCGTGAATTTCTGCCTGGTATACAGTCTTTTAGTACAAACTCTTCTTTCATTCTCTGAATTGCCTTCACTGACACTGACAATCTTCATCAACATTCATCCACTATGTCATCCAAAACAAGATGATACATTCCACCTTTGCACCCAAGGGTGTTTAGTGTTCAACCAATTTTCTATGAGTTGCTTTCTTGCACCACTCTACATCATTGGACTCCAAAACCTAATTGTACCATCTTCTGCCCTCCGAAACTAGCTCATTTTTCTCCAGCCGAGCCATCAGAGATTCTGTCAATCAAGATGAAACATGTCACATACAGAACAGGGAGGCAAAGGCTATATTCTCTAGGCTATTCATTGGAAAGAAGTGCAACAAAATGTTTTAAAATGTTGGCTTAATGTTCACTTTCTTTCTCTCATCAAATGTATCTTAATTTTTAGCCTGCTCAATGTGCTCTTGCCCAGCTCTAAGTAAATGAAAACTTCAATAGATGCTAATAACAGATCTGTACAATTAAAAAGAAAAAAAAAGAAAGAAAAAGCCTGACGGCAATTTATTTTAAAATGTACTTTTACAAGATTTCCCTTATGTACCTAAGTACAATATAGTCTATTCATCATTTCCATATGCCTTAAATATGATTGTAATATCTGATGACTCTGTTTAATTATATTAGTTTTTTCTCCTTTATTATAGTCTATCTAAGGGGTACATAAGCCTCTAATAGCAATTGGGCTGGTCAAAACAGGGTGACATTGATTCAAACTCACAGGCTACAAGTATTCATTATAAACAAAATCTGTCAAATCTTTTCGCTAATAAGGGTGTAGATCTTATTACAGCCTCAGGACAGCATATAACTTATCCTCTGACACATTATGTGAATTTTATGTGCCTACTCTATAAAAAGTGCACAGTTTCCATAGCAATTTTGGTATTTATTTGATACATGATATGACAGCAGGTACCATTTTCCCACCTTCCATGATAAATAGGGTTTTTTCCCCCCCTCTCTACATTAGGATGCTGTTAGAAATCAGTATTTTGCCCTGACACCACAAACTGGTAATATCAATAATTTGACTCAGATGTTTGTTATGGCAATGAAAACTTCTCTTGTTATTATCATTACAACTTTTTATTATTTGGGCTAGCAATTTTGAAGGCATAAAGTAGGGATGAAAAGATAAAGGTGGAGAAATGGTTCAGAAACACTAAGGATCAACCCAAAACATACAGCTCAATCTGACAATCTGATCATTTTTAATTTTGAAAAAGTTTAGTTAATTTAAATTTAAAAAATGACATCTCTGCATTTTCTGTTTATGACCAGAATTTAGCTATATGCAAATAGAAGAGAGGTTGTGTGGCGGCCTGGTTGGAAACAGCAGGGACTATGAGAAATTTTATAAAAAGTTGATGTGTGTGAGATTTTTCACCTGACTTAAGGTCTCAAAAGCATGAGAATGTGTGCTAGGAATGGACCTTTCAGATATCTGTACTGGACATCATCTGAAATGGATCTTTCTGGGGTTTGTCCATGACTAGTTCTGTCTAGAGCTGGAAACTTAAAAAAATAGTTTTGTGAAACATTTTGAAATTTCAAGTTGTTTTTACCTAGAAGGCTTTGAAACAGACATCTTTTTGGTTTTAGGTAAAAAAAAAAAAAAGAAGAATATTTAAAAAAAAAAATTTATAGATATCATTATAGATCTTTTTTCACTGATCCAAAAATCCATTTCTCAATAAACTACAACTCTTTTGTAAATGTTTTGATGGTTTTTAATTTAAAAAATGTTATTTTTTCTCAAAAAATAGAAATTTTGACATTGGCAATATTTTGCAGTTTTTGAAAAAGGCAATGTTTTGATGAAGAATCATTCAGAATACTTGGACCAATGCTCGTTCTGTACATATAAAAGAGATTAATGATTTCATTTTAATCCAGATCTAACAGACAGAGATTTTAAGACAGTCATTTGAAGCAAGACATTTATCAAATAGCACTCATGAACTCAGGCCAAGGTCACTTGTGCCTTTTTCATTCCCACTCTGAGCAAGCATTGTGGCACTTTTCCATCTGACTAGAGGGCACAGCACAAGGCGTCGTAGGAAAACTCTGTCATCGTGTCATGAAAAGCTGGTGGGATAACTAAGACCATTGCTGTATAACAAGGAAGTCTCAATGCATTTACAATTCAGTCTCCACTAAAGATGAGCATAGGTCCTCCTGACACATGGATCTATTCCGATTCAGGTTAATGTTCAAGTTAACTGTACTGAGAGAATGCATCCTTTTAAAATGTGTTATGCTACAGGTCAGCCCACCAAACTTTTCCACCCACTCTCTATCCCCTTTTAATTAGCTTAGCACCTACTTCTGATCAGATCAACTGGGAACAGGCAGGATGGACAAGAAGGTGATCTGGGCTTCACTGCATGTGAATATAAGCTGAGCCTTTAGAAATGGAATGAAATAGCCTGCATTTCTGTAGCTTTTGCTATGCCTCTTTTTCTGCTCTTCACTTGAATGTATGTGATCTATTTGGATTTTAAGAGGTTTCTCAATACCATGTTGCTTACATCTGTTTGCAGCCTTTAGCCTTTCTCACTTTGAGGCACAAGCATCTTCAAACCTTTGGTGTAATTAATTCAGCTCTCTGGCACCAGTTGGGTCATGAGAATGGAACGTGCAAAGTGTATGATTGGTAAATCCCCCTGAGCACAATCATCACTGAACTCCTAAATAGGGCTTAGGGCTTAAATAGAATTTCAGTGGTGCATATGCCAAGTGCTAAGCTTTTGCACAGAGCTGAATTTCTACCTAAATAGGCAACCTAGGGGGAAACCTTTAAACTTCTCTTTAGTGATTTGTGTGTTGGTTTGTGTCCCGTACCGCATATTAGTTTGAGTGGATCAATATTTGTGTGTAATAGATTATGTTAGAGATGAAATATATGGGCTTGCATAATGACCTCATTGTTTGATGTTTAAAGCATTATTAGATTTTACAGTATGGATGGTACACTGATCTGCAGGTGTAATATGTGGTTATGCCAGGCAGCAACATTGGTTTCTGTTAAGTATATTTTCGGTGAGTGTTACTGGTGTGTACATAAATATCTGGATTACTTTACAAGGAACTATGGTAGTTTTTGATCTAGGTTAATTTTTATGTACCACAAATTATTGGTTTGTGTTATCTGCCAACAATATTGGCTTAAACTGGTTGATGTGCAAAAGAAGTGTTGATCTTTCTCTCATATATTGATTTATCAGCAAATTGTATTGCTTTTTATGAAAGAGATTACTTCCTATTTTTCAATCTTATTCTGATTGGCTAGCAAAGACTCCACTTTATAAAACTCAGATGCAACTTGCCAGGCATGGTTATTGTTGTTTATTACTTCTGTTCTATTTCATATAGGTTTTACATTAATCGCTGTAGTATCTGAGCGCCTTCCAGTATTTAGGGACCCTAGCTGAGAATGGGACCCCATTGTCCTTGGCACTGTACAAACATGGAATAAGAGGCAGTCCCTGCCCTGAACAGTTTACAATCTAAATATACAAGACAAACATAGGGATATAACATACAAGGAGAGTGAACATGAGATTGTCTGCTAACGTCATGTTATTTCCATAGTGCTTTTGTTGGTTTCTTTGGTTTTGTGTGTTAAATTACATCATCAGTATCTAGAGCCAGGATTGACGGATCGGGCTCTGGAATCTCTTTGGTTATTCCAGAGGGTTCATCTGAGTTAGTTTACAGAAGGCCAGCCATTGTGAACTTTGGAAGTAAGGCCCTTTGTTTCTCCACAGGTATGTGATACAGAACATACATGATCTGAGACTTTAAATCAAGGATGGATATCGTGCAGGATGCGCAGGGTGAGGTTCTATGGCTTGTGTTATGCAGAGGGTCAGACTAGATGATCATATCTTGAAAATCTATCAGTCATATGAAGGACCCTACTGCGGCTGCTTGTCTCTGCTCCTGTGGGCTGAGTCGTTGAGTGGTGCCTCACAGCAGTTTGTTTCTTTCCTGAGCTCATGTGTCTGGGAAGATATATTGAGCCATAGGGGTGTGACACTTCTCTCACTACCCAGCCCTTTAGCATGAGTGAGACTTGTCTCTGCCAGCTGCAGGTCAGCTTACTGACTCCACCGGCCATGGATAACAAAAGCCCTCCCCTCTCAGTCAACCCAGGCTTTGCTGTCCCTCTGCAGGTTAGCAATAAGCACACTCCAACCCCTGAACCCTCCATGCGGCTCTCTAAAATGTCCAGCCCATTTCACTGGACACTCGCAGTATTCACAGATTCATTACGCCCAAAGAAGCGGTACAGCCCCGCTTACCAGTTTCACCTCAGATCACCACTCTGCTTAACTCACAGCATTTAGATATGCTTATGTGAAAAGAAGCAAAAGTGTTTGTAACAAAATACTGAGGTTGAGAAGTAATAAGTACAAGTAGTATTGGAAACAAATGGCTACATGAAAAATAAACGCATAACACACATTCTAGATCCTCGACTTAATTAACAAGATACTCTCCTGCCTACTGAAATTTAGTTCACAGTCATTGCAGCCATTACAGGTTGGCTGTGATCCTCCTTTCATAAGACAGAGCACGTGGACAGTTCATCTCCTTGGTGAAGTATCCAGGGTGTACTTCAGTATCCCCAAAACTCCATTGTCATTACTCATAATGACAGTAATGCATAATGACAGTAATGCCCATAATGACATCAGGCCCAGTAATGCAGAGAGGCCTCCATTGTGATACATACAATACTCAATGTGTGCATAACCAGACAGAAGATATCAGCCTGAAAGGAACCTGGCTGAGGGTTTGTCACCTCCTGGAGACCTGACTTTAATTTCAAAGCTTTAAGAACATAATTTCGAGTATAGGTATGTAACTTCTTAAATGTTATCCTTACATATATTTCACAATGATTAAGATGATCAGTAAGCTACTGGCTCTCTGTAGAGACTGCACATGCCACCTTAGGTGGATTATTATGCACAAACCTGACCTAGGGGATCCCAATAAAACCCCTTTGCCCTTGGCCACTTGGTACAAAGGGTCGCTAAGTCACAATGGCTGTTGGTGCCCTGGAGTTGGAGTCTCCCCTGGGTAATCCCAGCTAGGTCTCGGTTCCCCCCATGCATATTACCTATTTCTTGTGTGTACACTCACAATTAAAGAAAAAATAATAAAGCAGAGGAAAATTTTGCTCATTTATTTATTTATTTGTATTAGGGCTGTCAAGATAAAATGAATTTTTTAATCATTTAATAATTTTTTTGAGTTAATCGCATGAGTTAACGATGATTAATTGACAGCCCTAATTTGTGTTGCAACACCTAGGGGTCACAACCTAGTCCCAGATATTACAACTGGTTCAGCTTTCAGATTTTGGAACCCATTGAAGGAGATGTTGCAATACATGCATTTTAACCTTTTTACAGCAATTTTTTTTTTAAAGCTAAACCAGTACTTCTCTGGTTAATCTTTATAGTGCTTTTCAGTGGCAGAAGCTCTTGTCTCACTTCTTTTGTACCATTCAATATCCTAAGTCAATGTGCAAGCGCTCATGTGGTGGCTACCTTGATCCTCAGCTTACCTTGCAGAATGCAGTTTAGAAGATTGTAGGAAGATAAATGGTATGATTGCATTATCTGAGAAATAAAGGGCTAGTCCTCAAGTGGCATAAATTGGCCTGGCTCCCTGGAATTCAAGGTATTGCTCACTGAGTTTCTGAACTATGCTTTGTTAAACATATGGACAATAACTGAACAGTTGATGCTGATTTAGACCATTTTCTTTTCTGCGTGAAGGAAGCATTTGCTGAGCTGTAGAGATCTAATACTTCTTGACTTTATGCTAGGTCTCCAGTGCTCTGCTTCCGCTCCAACTCTCTAATCCCTTTGCCAGTGCAGAGTGTTACATACAACAGATGATTAGTTTGGCTGAGTTGTTAGAAAGCCCTTGTATTATTTAATAGAAGATCAATACCACACATTCCTTCACATTTTAAAGATTTATGTCTTGTATGTGAGATTCCAGGTTGGCTCAATTTTTTTAATCCATCCAGGCACGCAGTTTAAAAGAGAATTTTGCTGAAAATTGGAGAAAAGTCTGTTTTGAGTCATAAGAAAGCAAATTAAATAGAAGTTAACTTGTTTTCTATGCTCATTAAACTCAGATTTGCTATGAAGTGAGCTGTAGCTCATGAAAGCTTATGCTCAAATAAATTGGTTAGTCTCTAAGGTGCCACAAGTCCTCCTTTTCTTTTTGCGAATGTCATTTCTGTCTTCAAAGAATAAAGAGACCCAGGAATACATATTAAAGATTACCCACTGCTGCGCTTACAATATATGTGGATGATACACACGCTAATTACTGCATTTAATTGCCATGGCTGTTTTCTGGTCCATCTTGTAATTAAGAGCTTCTGCAACTCTTTATAATAAGAAATGACTAAAGCTAGGCAAACAAATCTTGGACAGAACAGTTGTCTGCCCAAAAATGCTGTTCAGTTTAAATAAAAACATTTGGGGGTGAATATGTCAATTTTGAGAAAATATTAGATGAGAAAAAGTCAAAAAGTTTTGTTTTGATAATGCAAAATGTTTAATTTCATTTTTTCATTTTGATTAACTTCATTATCTTTTATATTACATTATTATTTTAATTATATATTGCATCTCATATTTAATATTATATAGTCTAACTGAAATAAATTGACATTATCTAAATTAAATGTTTTTACCTTATCACAATGAATGATTCAGCATTATTGAAGCAAAACATTTTGATGGTTCCAAATCAGAAGTTTTCAGAATTTTTGTTTTGTGGGAAATTTTGACATTTTGGATTTTCACTCCATTTTGGAATGATTATTGTTTGTTTCTTTTGAAATTCCTGTGGAATGGAAATTCTGGTTTCTGACCAGCCCTAGAAATGGCTGTAGGATTGTGAATGCTATTGGAGTCTAATACCTGGCTCCCAATGATACCATACCCATGTCCTTAAAGAGTAGGTGTGAGTTCAGACAGTAACCTGTATCAAAAGCATGTACTTTGGCATCTTCCACAAGGATATTTAAGTTGCCTCCTTTCTTCCATGCTCCAGGTGGCAAGCGCATTGCACTTTTACCTGGCCATTACATGAGCTACAGAGATCTCCTTGCAAGGTCTCACCTCATGCTGGACCCACATAAGGATCAAGCACAATCTGGATGTAATTAATTTCTTCAATAGCATTATCTTGAGAAGGAGGGGAGGAATTTTAAATGAAAGTTAAATATAAATAAACAAATCTGATACCAGGCCTCAGGCTGTGCACCCAGAGATGAGCACGTTCTGTAGAAAAATGCCGTTTTCCAGCAGTTACCAAGGACCGAAACGATGGAAATTAAGGACATTTGTCACATCTCCAGCATGGCAGCTGCTATTATTGCCGGAACTGGGATACTTCTTTTTCAGCAAAACATATCTGGGGCCAATTTTATCTGAAGTTACACACCCAAGTAATGCCATTAAAGTTAATATGGGTTGCACAGATGTAACAAGAGGGCAAATTTAGCCCCATGGAGTGCAGTTTTTGGATTGAAGTTGAACTTAAGCAGTGATAGTTTTCCACAAGTATTCAGACATGTCAGGGACTACTCCCTGACTACTTTATATCCAAGGCTCAGAAACTTTCCAGTCTAAATTTCAGGTCTAATCAATATATACGGTATTACATTAAAAAAAACAAAAAAAACCCAAATGTTAAATGAATGTTAGGCTTGCAAAAGCTAGGAAATGCCAAAATAAAGGTTACCCATGCAAAAAATTCAGCTGCCTTGTACATATGTGCTATGATCGTTTTTCACCCCATGTCACATGAAGTGTAATGTGGTTCCACTTTTTGTTGTGTACTCTGGCCTACACTCTTGCTCAAAATCTATAATCCCCCCTCTACTATTCCACTTACCCTTCACAATAAGACACATATCTGGGTTGTGTGTACGATGTGTACTTTTTTTCTTTTGTCTCTTTCCCAGTCAACTCCCATCTCCTCATGTCTGACATTGCACAAGAGTATATATGGATATGAGTCAACAGTGTGCCATTGTTGCCAAGAAGGCCAATGGCATTTTGGGATGTATAAGTAGGGGCATTGCCAGCAGATTGAGGGACATGATCATTCCCCTCTATTCGACATTGGTGAGGCCTCATCTGGAGTACTGTGTCCAGTTTTACAAGAAGGATGTGGAAAAATTAGAAAACGTCCAGCGGCGGGCAACAAAAATGATTAGGGGACTGGAACACATGACTTATGAGGAGAGGCTGAGGGAACTGGGATTGTTTAGTCTGCGGAAGAGAAGAATGAGGGGGGATTTGATAGCTGCTTTCAGCTACCTGAAAGGGGGTTCCAAAGAGGATGGCTCTAGACTGTTCTCAGTGGTAGCAGATGACATAACAAGGAGTAATGGTCTCAAGTTGCAGTGGGGGAGCTTTAGGTTGGATATTAGGAAAAACTTTTTCACTAGGAGGGTGGTGAAACACGGGAATGCGTTACCTAGGGAGGTGGTGGAATCTCCTTCATTTGAGGTTTTTTAAGGTCAGGCTTGACAAAGCCCTGGCTGGGATGATTTAGTTGGGGATTGGTTCTGCTTTGAGCAGGGGGTTGGACTAGATGACCTCCTGAGGTCCCTTCCAACCCTGATATTCTACAATTCTATACAGAGTATTTATAGTCGAGTTGGTCCCAGGATATTAGAGAGACAAGGGGTTGAGGTAATATTTATCATTTTCCTGTATGAGTTCATTTGAGAGTGTAGTGATTGTCTGATTTCACCCACATAGTTGTTATTGGGGCAGTTATTGCACTGGATGACGTACACCGCATTTTGTATTAGGAGCGTGTAGGACCCATGGATCTTGAATGATGGGTTGCGGGGATGGGGTGTTAGTCACTGTAGCAGTGCAGATATATCTGCAGGGTTTGCATCTGCTGGTCTGGCAGGGTCTGGTGCCACTTTGAGTTAGTATGCCCAGGTCTGTGGGGAGCTCGCTTCTGATGATGAGCTTGGAGAGGTAGTTTGAAGGCCAGAGTTGGGAGTTCAAGAAAGATTTCTTTCAGGATGGAGTCCCTATCGAGTATGGGTTGTAGTTGTTTGATGGGACCCTGATGGGTTCCAGTGTGGGGTGGTAGGTGTCCAGTTGGAAGGAGTTTTATTTCGATATTGAAGCAGGTTCTCTCAGAGTATTTGCGTGGTCTGGTCCATGATGCGATATTACTTCATCCACCTTCTCTCTCTAAATACCATGAAAATGGGCACTCTTCCACTTCTGGTACTGGTAGAAAACAAAATGTTGCTGTCATGCAGACATTTGGAAACCTCTCTCTTACCTAGTGGAAATTTTGCTTTTATATTTACAAAATTGTAAGTTGTCTTGAAAAGTAAAGGCCCCAAAGTGCTAAGTGGTTTTGGCAGGACATTTTATGGCAAAATAATGAAACAAATATGGAAGATTTTCCATAGCTCTAGAGTTAACTGGAAAACAGATATGAAGATCAGTGAACTTTATTCATAAATCTGTACTTTAATGTACATATCAATGGACATACTTTGTGAATCAATAAGGAATGCAATGACTGTAGTGCTTTGTCCATAAACCAAACACAGATTTTATATACCCACCAATATTGTTCACAGGAATCAATAAAAACATCTTACAAACCAGTTATTATCTCTGAATGCATTACACATAGGCAAAATGATATTCTTGCCGTTCAAAAAAGAACATGATTAAAGCAAAACCCGAGGTTTTAATACAGAACAAAGTAATATATTTTTCCTATAAACCAATCTCCTATAACCTAGAAGAGACCACATATAAACCACATTTCATTGACAAAACAACATATTTGGTTGACAAAACAATATGTAACACTAATGGGGTGTTTAAATTTCAGTCTGTGTTTCATCTTGTAGTATTTCTATTTTATGAATGAACACAACCATTAAATTAAAAATGAAATGAGGTGGTAAATCATTGATTGGGCCATATGTGAAATTATATGCTGCAAGTTTTTCTTGAAAGGAAAAAAAAGTTTGCAAATGTGCTCTACAATCAATCATTGCCTCTGGCTTTGCCATTTGCCTTTGATTTAACTGCAACTTGATTGCTTCTTTAAATGTCTCTGAAGTCAGTGGCAAAACACAGTCTGATTTTTAATAAGACCAGAATCCAACCCTAATGATCAGGAATCCAAAACTGACTGTGCATAACTTATCCTATCATTTTCTTAAAGGACTACACTCATTGGGTATTCCAAAAATTCTGCCCCACATAATGGTTCTCTCTCTTTCAGGATGCAGACAACTGCAGGAGTACTGTGCAACTGCATTTTCCATTATTATGCAGATCTTTAAACATGATAGGAGACAGTGTGGCCTAATGGATAGACTGGGACTCAGGAGAGTGGGGAATTGGGGGCAGTGGGGAGCTGGGGTAGTGTGTCTCATCGATGGCAGCCCAGGACAGGGGTCCAGGTCTGGCTTGCACAGTCCTCAGCTCTGGTCCAGGCTGCTGCTTCTTGTTGTCTGGCCAGTGGAAAAATGGAAGTGATGCTGATAAATAGTGATTAGTTTCCACAGGCCTGGGAGGCACCACATTGCTAGCTGGCAAGGAGCTATAAAAAGTTGGGGGTGAGGCAAACCAAAGTCAGGGATTAACTGCCCCCACTTCCATCCCATACCAAATGACATAGTAAGAATGGCACTGAGAAATGGAGAAGGTTTGTTTGATGGAAATTCCCAATTATTTCTACTGTGACTCTTATGTTATCAAATTTGAAGCAAGGAAGATTTCTATGGGTTATTTAGATTTTTTTTCTATGTCTGTTAGTATAAATTGACCAAGTTATTTTTAGATAGTTATGCATTAATTCTATGTAAACGTTTTTCATCACTTCTTTTGGCCATTATAAAATCATGTTCGCTGGTGCAAATGGCAACATTTTATCCTGTATAATATTGTTGGAAAAATCCACTGAGATTGTAAATGGTTCCTTTGAATAGTCATAAAACTAAAATGGATATTTCACATAACTCTTTAGCATAATCAGTATTTTGGAGGCTTTAATATTGCAAATATCTAGATTCTCTAGTTGGCTGATTAACCGCAGCAATTTTAAAATAATGGCACAAAGAAATAACTTCCCAAAGACCCAAATTGAATAGCCAAAACTCTATGTAACTTCTAAGGAAAATTAAAATTACTCTAACTCTGTAAGTCCTTTACTTTTGTACTGTGTGCAACTTCTGAGTGTAGAACCCTTTTCATGTTCCTTAAAGTGCCAACATTTCATGCTAATATTCTACTTAAATTTCAGCACTTCAGGGAGGACATACTAAATTATATTACTGTAGGCAACACTGGATGGACAAGATACTCTATCCTATTACTATAGGCAATCTACATTTTCTCCAGTATAACAAGTATGTGATGTGTAGCAAACAGTTAAGTTTTTTGTGGTTCCCTTGCTGGAATCCAGCTCTTCAGGGCAGGTATTTAATCTAATGTTCTGTCAAGAGACCAAGAAGTTAAGCCAGGAAACTCTTCCCACTTCCCTTGTGAAAAAGGGGCATTTACTTCATTTCAGTGGTGGGCCCTGGTGGAATTTTTGTGAGAGAAACTTGGAGGCCCTGAGAAGGCGTTAGTGCAACTGACTTAATTCTTAATCTTCCTGGTTAGCTGTGAGTTACTCATGGTCTCCAACAGATCAGTTATAAAACATTCCATCCAAGCACTTGTTCTTTTTCTGTTTTTACAACAGCAGCATGAAAGTTCTCCACAGTTTTATTCTCCATGACATTTAAAGATTTCTTCAGAGTCAGCAGTCTCTGAAGTGAATATATTAATATGACTTGTCATGGCCCAACATATGCAAGTGTCAGTTTTTAACACGAGATAGAAACAAATATGGTGACTGCCTTTCTTCTCAACTTTCTCATTTGGGGAGAAAAAAGGTATTCTCCTACCAACACCTTTCTGCCAAAAAGCATTAATTGTCTATGGTGGACTGCCTAGAACGCAATTATTGTCAGGGTTGTTCAGTCTAATAACTAGTGAGTTTTGGATACCAAGCTTGAGACTTGATTTCAGAGGGCGGATGGTCTTCACTTCTAAAAATCAAGCATCTTTAAAGCACCTGCAGTCAAGTACCCCCAAATCAGTCACTTCTGAAAATTTAGCTCAAGCATCAAAGCTTTACTAGTACAGATACTCTCAAAACCAAATATTGAGCTTGTATGGTCAAATATTCATTAAAAGTAAGTTAGAATTGTTTGTTCAGTTGTAAAATGTGCAGTCCATGCTGCATTGGATACATTAGGTGTGTTGTGTGTCTTTTTCCTGACTGGATGATCTATGTAGCTAGCTGACACAATAAGCAAATTTAATATAATTTGAAATTATAGGGGTTGGGGTTTTTTGGTTACTTGAATAAAGTACAGTGCAGATTGCAAATTGGATGTTTGATTATAATACTTGCAGTTTGAAGCTGAATAATCTGTGGAGGAAGAATAAATTGCTGGAAAAAGTAATAGATTTTGAATGATTAATTCAAGAATTCCAAGATATGTTTGCACAAACAATTCATGGACAATAAATAAGGCAAAATTAGTTGAATAAATTATTTGTTGTAAATTATTTTTTATCTCAAATAGGGAACAAATCAGCTGGTTCTAAATAAAAAGATTTTGTCATATTTACCAGACTGTTAAATATACAAAGAGAATGAATTAGGTAAATGAAGAAAATAACCACCAAAAATAACTACTTGCCCAGGGTGAGCTCTATCATAAAAAGGTGCCTTTCCAGGATAGCAAAATATTAGAGGAAATAAGATGGTTAATCACTTTTTGATGGAAGAGGTACAGTAATTTGGGAGGAACAGACATTTTGCCTAAGGATGCACTTTCCCTAGAACTATATTGCACATATAACATTATGTAGGACAGTGTGTACGGTACATGTATATAGACATGCTGTGAGAGAGAGAGAGAGAGAGAGAGTGCGTGTGTGTTTTCAGTGAACTAAGTCCTCTTAACAACAGATCTTCAAATATGGGGTACTATAGCATCTGAGTATATCTAGGGAGTAAAAAGAAAAGGAGTACTTGTGGCACCTTAGAGACTAACCAATTTATTTGAGCATAAGCTTTCGTGAGCAAGTGAGCTGTAGCTCACGAAAGCTTATGCTCAAATAAATTGGTTAGTCTTTAAGGTGCCACAAGTACTCCTTTTCTTTTTGCGAATACAGACTAACACGGCTGTTACTCTGAAACCTATCTAGGGAGTGTTTAACTTATGAAAATAGCCTGCCTGTCATTTTCTGACACTGAATGATGGTGTCAGTATAACTTTGCCTGGATTCACCATGAAGAGTTGCTAATTTACCAACTTGATCTTTTTCCCACCTTAGGTAATTCATGAAGTGCCCTTTTCATTTATTTATTTATTTCAAGTTTGAAAAATGCAATGCAAGTCAGTAAGGAGTCTGCAAAATGAATAACAATGAGGTCAAAGGAAATAAAATGAGCTCGTTACCAGGATGTCTGCTGAAAATTTATGAGGCCAGCTTCATGCCAGCAAAACAAACTCAGCAGCATTCTGCCTACCTGCAAGAAAAATGCCCTTTAAAAAACAAACTCAAAGAATCTTGCTTTGTTGTAAGCAACCGCACCTGTGCACCACCACAGCTGGATCAACTGGTGAATTCCTCAGGCTTTTTCTTTTCTTTTTTCTCAGACATTGAAATCTTTTGATAAATATTTTCCAATGATCTTTTTCAAAACCAAAAGGTCTCAATTTACCTCTAAAATACTGATTCAAGTTCACCTCTGATCAACACTATCCACATTTTTTTTACCTTCTGCTGACTTATTTCCAGCCAGAACTTGTCTGATATGGACAAGCCTCCTGGGTAGCCACGTTAGAGTTGCTCAAGCTTTTGCCTTCATAGGGTTGAAGCCCCCTCTGCAAAGCTATTCTGTTCAGGCCCCCTGTACAGTAGTATTATTTATATTTCAGTAGCATCTAGATATACAAAACTGAAATTGCTAGGCACTGTACAAACACATAGTAAATTGGTTCCTGCTCTGAAAAGCTTGCAATCCAAATGGACAAGACAGACAAAGGGAGTATTATTATCCTGGTTTTACAAAGAGGGAACTTGAGGTAGAGAGAGATCAAGTGATTTACTTAAGGTCATAGAGGGAATCTGTGGCAGAGCTGGGAACTGAATGCAGATTTTCTGATCCTAGTCCTAGTGCCTTATCCAGAAAGGTCATCCCTTTCTCTTGATGTGTATCATGAAAAGCTATGTTCCTCCTGAGCATGCACATAGTGCACTGTTAGTTATGTGACTTTGGTATTGAACTGAAATAATAAATGAGCTCTGGGAGGGCTTTGATGGGTCTCCATGCAGGGGCAGGAGTCCATCCATGCGGGATTGGGGTCTAAATTGTCCCTTGCCTTAGCCATTCTTACCTTCAGTTTTTTTCCATTTTTTATGTGTACTTTGCAGTCTTTTCCTCTATCCTTTTCAGTTTCTTCTCTTTTCTTCCTTTCTCTTCACCTGTGTCTTCGCCAGGTCTTCCTGTCTTCTCTCTCACATCTCTCCTTCCTCTTTTCCTGGCACTTCCTGCACTTCCTGGCACTTCTTACCATGGGAAATCACGATGCCCCCACATTTATTCTGGGGCACGTTAAAGGTTCCCCTGTTTCTTCTGTTTAACTGGAAATTTCCAATTACTATTACACTCTCTCTCTTTCCACAAATCCACTCCCTTTCTGAACATGTTAACACTTCTCTCCTTGGGAATGACCCTTCCACATCAAGGCTAAGGTTTAGAATCATGAAGGTGAAGGGGAGAAAACTGTACTGTACTATACTGTACTATACTCAATGTTGGACCCTAGAGCCAGGGAGCCCAATTCAGCAGCTTTGGAAAGGGGCAAAGATAAGCTGAAATGGCAAAGTGCCCTCCAGGTACTGTCCAGTGGTCCAATATGAACCTATCAACAGTCCAATAAAAAATGAAGCAGCGTGGCCCAGTGGCTATGGAACTGGGAGTCAGGAGACTTGAATTTTACTGTCATCTCTGCTAGTGAGTCATTGTGTAACCTTGCCCAAGTCATGGGTTAACATTTCTATGCTTCTGTCTTCTCATCTGTAAAAATGAGGGCATTTTTACTTACCCACGTTTGAAAAAATGCTTTGAGGTCCTTAATGGAAAGGTGCAAATTATAGGTGGTCTCAGTCCAATTCCTAACTGCCCACGTCTCACACAAATGTTTGCTATTATAACTGTAAAACCCTTGCTGACCTTCTCAGCAGACGTGCAAACAACTGAATGGACATGGAGACAGCTCTGTCCCTTTTACCCTAGCTGTGATTCTCCCAAGGTCAGGGTTTGGATACACTGTTGAAGCTATACAGGGAAAGCTTGCATTGCTCCTGTTCATTCTGCACCTGTTCTGCAGATTAATAGACCAGTTTGTCACTCCAGAACCTCTTTGCTTGTAAATTCACACTCATAAAAATGGCTTGAGGCTTAGTCAATCATATGGAAATAAGATTTTAAAATGTTGGAAATCTGTTTAGAATATCCAGCCAGTACAGTCTGCATCACCTGGCATAGAAAATCAAAGGAGTCAGCAAACCTTGGTGTGGAGGGGAGGGGGGGAAATGTATCAACTCTATTTTGAGATTCCATAGAGCAATGATAAATTAACACAGTGCTGCAGTATCTCGTGTATTCCTTCAGCTCTACAATGGATACCATACAAAATGTATGATCCCTGTTTGACCTTGCAGAAACCCAGCCTCTAATTTAATACCACTGAACCAAGTGAACATGTTTCCAAAAATGCAGAGAACTTGGAAACACGTGGCTGAGTGAAATAAATAAATAACATAAAACCTTTCAAGCTAGGCCTTCCAAACAATGAACTGTCCAGCTCTGTGAAGCCTATCAGACTTTCTCGGCAGATTGTTGTTATTCCACTTCATAAAGTCAGACCACTTGTTTGTTTTCTGGGCCTACCAGTGGAATTAAACTGAAGGAAAGAGTTGGAGAGAAGGAGGAACTGGGGCTTCTGGAAAAAGGGATTATGTGTATACACTAGGTCAGCTGCCTCGAAATCTTTTTTTTAAACACTAGACATTCATTTTTAACATTATTTTCTATCCCATTCATAATGTGTTCAGTCTTCTCAAGCCCACCTCCCTTTCTCCTCTCTTCTGAGGCTTCACCTTTCATTGCCTTTAACCTGTTTCATCTAAGCGCTTGCTTATTTGTTTCCTTCTTCCTTCCATCTTTTTAATTCTCTCTCAGCGCTTCTTCCATCCTGTTACCCTGCCTTAGCAGGACCCATTTCCCCCCCAAAGTATTATATCAGTGCAGTGCCACCAGTGCAAGGCATTCCAATGATATATTGCACCAATACATCATCAGAGCAACAGGGTTTTGATAAACAACATTCTAATACATCATTAGATCATCACTGATGGCACTTTGATGATGTATTATATTAGTACATCATCAGAGCACTGTCATTCCGATGATGTATTTATAAACAGATGGTGCTGTCATGTACGAGAGATGTGAAAGCAGAAGAAAACATTTCACTGAGTTACAGGACAAAAACCATTCACACAACAAGATGCAAGCAAAAGCAAGGTGAAAGCAGAATTCTCCTGTGAGACATACCTGATGTTAGTCCGCTGACTTCAACATCCGGTATCTCATGAGCAGCTAGGTAATGCTTTTCGCTAATAATACAGGAAATACATTGAACTATATTTTCATGTTTGTTACTGTTCATTCATGAAACAAGACTTATACATCATTTAATGGTAGCATGTATGTAAGGGGATTATTATCAGCATGAGGCATGTATAATTAAAATCATTCTTGTATTTTATATAGACCACTTGATTAAAATTGTATTACTAATATTGGGTGTTCTGCTCAAACAAGGAGACTCCAGTAACAGCAGATGGCTTTGGCATACTGTCAGATCTTAAACAATATTTAGACTAACAGCAACACTAGCTTGTATTCCCATAATTGTATTAGAAGTTTTCTTTTTCCCCTTAATCATTACTTTGTGTACATTATAGCTCAAATCATGTGGCATTTTGATGAAGCTTTGAAGTCCCTGCGATTAATGCAAAAGGAATGATTTAACTGTGAAGTATTTTAAAATTAGTAACCCATCTTCCTCTACAGGAACTAAAAAAGAAAAGTAAGTTATCAGTTTCGTATAGAAAGATACACCACTACTGTAAGTTATCTGTAGCACTGCATAGGCTAAACAGCCTTAATAATACAATAAGTATGACATCCAGAGGCATTAACAATCATTCTGATAGATATCTGTATACATTAAGGTAAGTAATATACATGAAAGAGACCTACATCTATTTGTTTGCCCAACTGAGGAGCTCAAGTGAGCAAGCCCATCCAAGCTTTAGATCATATGCTATCTTCATCCATCTATACCTCTCATCATTAGTGCCTAGCTGATCCATACAACACCCCTGAGAAGTAAGAAAGTGCTGCAGTCTGCATTTTACAGGAAGTCTATGGCAGAGCTGGGCATGGAACCCCAGGTATCCTAAATCTTAAGCACCAGTCATTTACCAGTTGGAGTGGTTTTGTTCTGTGAACCTGACTGTACTTATCAGGTTCTCGACAGTGGTTGATCTGGTAGGAAATGTACTTGAATGGGCTACCAGAAACTGAAACAAAGAAAGTTTTACAAGCATAGAAGTGTGTACTGGATTACTCTCTAACGATATCTCCTTCCTTGGAAGTTTTTAAGGTCAGGCTTGACAAAGCCTTGGCTGGGATGATTTGATTGGGGATTGGTCCTGCTTTGAGCAGGGGGTTGGACTAGATGACCTCCTGAGGTCCCTTCCAACCCTGATATTCTATGATTCTATGATTCTATGATAGTGGCTTCATATTGGCTATTTGGCTAGGCTAAGATCCTTTTGAAACTTTCATTTCAATTTTTTTTTCAAAAAGGGAAATTAGTTGAAACCAGCTCTTACCCGCAAACAGTTTTGGTTTCAACAAATTGGCATTTTCCAGTTATGAACATTTCATCAAAAATTTCCCAGCCACCTCTTCCTACTGTGTTTGTTCAAGACCTAGCACAGTGGGGCCTTAATACTGGTGACAACATTTATTTGCTATAATAATATAAATCCCTTAATTTTCCCTCCCTCTCTTCCATTCAAAATGTGCAAGGTTAAGATCACCAGAACAGCTTAGTAAGGTATAGTGTTAAATCAGATCTTTGAAGTGTTCAGATATTTGTATTGGTTTCAGATTTTGGGATCCAATATACATAACTAAAATCAAATAATTACCATATATCGGACATGATTCTCCAGTCCAATGCAACTTGTGTAGTAATTTACCCCAGTGCAGATCAGAAGGCTAGTGCTGTATCCATCCACTTCACACTCACCTCACAAGCCCCAATTGAGACACTCTTATGGGACCGGATTTTCATGAAATGTTCAACCCCCACCCTGTGAAAATACCTTTTAAGGTATCTAAAGTTGGGCACCCAAAATCACTAGTGAATTGAAAATGTTGGTCTTGTATATAAATTAGCCACATATCAAGAGTTAATCAAAGACACGGAGAACACAGATTTTCATGGAAGAACAAATTAGGTACAAGGAAACATTTATCTTTTACTGTGAAATATCATATCCAGTTCTGCAGTTAGACTGATAAACCATTATTAATGTTTTGGTCATGGGAATGTATATTTGCAAAGACTAACAAATATTTCCTGTGAAAGTTCAAGTTGTCAAGACCTAAAGAATGGAAATATTGCCATTGGCAGGAGATTTGGCTCTGCTAAGGGAAGTTAAAGGCGACATTAAACTCAAAGCCACATTCTTCTTTTCAAATTTTAAAGCTGGCTACCTCAGTCACAACTCATTTTACAACATGTTCTTTTTGGAATACTGCGTGACTGACACAACCTAACATGCTCAGCTAATCTGGCGTTTTACTCTGGCCCTTTGAAAGATGGAGATTTGAGTTACAAAAATGATAGTTTTCAGAAAAGGCGACACAATTAGTGGCATGTGGACAATAAGAAAATAGTTCCAAAATGAGTATTCAAAGCCCGTATGAAAGGCTTTAAACCCTTCTTGATCCCAAGAATGCAGAACAGAAATCAGAGATGTTTAGGCCCTAGTGGGTTTCGTCAGTTGTGAGAAGCTACTACTATCTATGCTGTTCGTTAGTTGAACAAAATACTCTTCTGTGAAGTGAAAGTGTTGGGTGCCATAAGTGGTTTTCACACCTGTAGGAACATCTAAGTTGAGATAAGAACTAATGAGTTGAAATGAAATGTAGAGTCAGCCAATTGTGGATGGCAAAATTACTAGTCAGTATAGAAAGTGTGCAAATTGCTAATACAAATGAGCCTGGCCAGGAGAAACAATGTTTTATATTAGAAATGTTAAATAAGATTTCCGATGAGTGGCTTCCAACTATTTCAAGTTGCAAACAATTCTGAAATCCCAATTACAGTTACTAGAGATGGTGGCTCAACAAATTGAGACGATTAGGTGTGATAGAGTGGGAGGGCCATTAAGAGAGCAGAGCCACTTTTCAAACACGTGCAGACATTGCTATTAAGCTTTCTCCCTCCAAAAAACATAATCACTGTGGGAATTCAGATACATCCATCATCTCCCTTTGAGTAATGTTTATGTATGCTTTCATTAATCTAGCCCTCTGCTCTAGGTCATGCACAGTGCTCAGCTAGTGCCAGGCTCCATGTGTCCTGCCAGAGATGCTGTATGAGATCAAATTACAAGATGACATTTTCTGTTTTGCTTTAGAAACAAATCTCTTCAAAGAATGGTTTTTCCTTATAGGCCGAAGGCCATCAAAAGGATTTTTTACATGGTTCCTATAGCATTCTTTACAGTTCCCACAGAACATCTTTGTGAAGGGTTCATTTTTTAAAAAAAAAGCCACATGCAATAGGTCATTTATTGCAATAGGTCATTTATTGGCTAGTTGGGTCAGGAATAAGCAGACATCTCATGCTGACAAAGCTATTTCTTTCAAGTATTTCTACATCCAGGTAAGTGTGCCAAGTTTGTACAGTGTCTGCAGAACTGTCTAAGTGAAAGGAGTCCTAGCTAGGCCCTCAAAGGGGAAAGTTTCAACTGATACCTTAATTCTGTTAACGCTGGATTCGGCAAAAATTAAATTTAAGCAGTTTAAGGACAGACAACATTTGATGTAGTTAGTGAAGGAGGCAGTACAAGCCAAGAAAACCAAAAGGAGGCAGATGCTGTCTTTTCCGGCCAGATTAATTTTGCATGTAATGTTATATAACCAAGGAGAATATTTTGTCGAAGAGTTGCAAAAGCCAACCCTACTGCCAGAAAAATGCTTTGTTTCTTTCAGTCGTCGAAAGAAATAAAAATAAGTAGTCAGAAGCATGGAAAACATGGCTCCATAATCACATTGAGGTTACTATTGGACCTCATGGGATTGACTGTATGCCCACAGGTGCCTGCCCTGTGCAGACAGTGTAGGCAGCAACCAATTTCATGATTACCTATTCTGGGCCAGGACTTAGACATCCCACAGTGTGTGTTCTGATGAGTGACTTCAAGATTCACCTCATGAAAAACCTAGCAAATTTCCCTGGAAAAAAATCTGCCTCCCTTGTCCAGAGTTACCAGAAACATCTTTGAAAGATGATGGCCCTGACCTCACTGATAAGAACGGGACTGGCCTGAATGTAGGGCTTGTAATGAGTTTCATCTGGCTTTAGTTAACAGGGATTTCACACACCTCTAGCAATGTCCTCATAAAAACAGCCTTGTGTTCAATTCAGTGTGATTCACCGGCTTTTAGGAGAAAGTGTGACTAAGCCTTACATTGGTAAAGCACATTTTGCAAAAATTATGGTCTGGAAAGATTACATTTATTCAGAGGTGAGATAGCAATGGGTAGGATCCCCACACTGAGCCTTCCTGCTATAGGAAACCTTGAACATACTTTAGGGGAGACACAGAAAGCTCTAGGAGCGCTTCTGACTGAGCTTGTGAAAACCAAGCTCATGAAAGCTTATGCTCAAATAAATTTGTTAGTCTCTAAGGTGCCACAAGTACTCCTTTTCTTTTTGCGGACACAGACTAACACGGCTGCTACTCTGAAACCTGCCATTGGAAAAAGTAACTCTACCTCCCACTTGAAAACTTTTGAACATCTAGCCAACCCTGAAGAACCCTTCCCTAGTGCAGTGGACCTTGCTAATTTATCACTGTGACAATTATGGCAATTTTCAGCAATATCCTAGACAAACCTTATTGAATTACGTTCATTATCTTTGGAGTCTATTGTGTTAAATGAATGGTTTATGTCGTCTTATGGGCCAGGGATTGCAATTAATTCCGTGTGGGAGGGGGACACAGCCCTCCAGGAACTATGGGCAGAAAGGGTGTTCTTAGACAAATTCAGTCAGGTTGTAACACCTCCCGAGAGGCACCACCACCTGGGAAGACTTGTATATATTGGTTCAGACTGGATTTTCCAGGGACCAACTGACAAAGAAAAAACTTTTGGTTAAATAGCCTGAGTGTAAACTGACTCAGGGCCTTCTTTCTGATCCAGAAAATGGGCAGGACCTCGGGTCCATAGGGGACCCCAGACCTTAGGGAAGGACTGGAAGAACTTTGACCTACTCAGACCCCATGAAACTGGGATCTTGTTCTGGGCAAAAGCTAACTTGAAACCACAGGATCTCCCTTGTGTGCGGTTTTGAAGAACTGCTCACCAGCCAGAGCCCATTTTGAAGTTGAGGGGATCTCTGTTTAGTTTATTAGCATGCGTGTAGGTTCTTGTGTTGTTTAAAATAGGTTTGCTTGAAAGTAGTTGTGTGATAGCTTAACTGGAGCAATTACGCTGCTAATAGTCTCCAAGGAGAAAGAAAAGTGCAGACCATTGAGGCAGTCTGCCTTGCTGGAAAATAACAGTATAGGCAGGGGACTGTGAAGCCTGTAAATACCCCGGTCAGAAGGGACAGAGACGCCTGTCTCTGCCCAAGAGAGGCAACGGCTGGGGAGCCAGAAGCATGAGAAACGGTGCCCTTGTGGGGGAAATACAGGTACAGTTGCCATGAACTGTGACAACCACCTTATATCAAATTTCCCTGTCCCAAGTAATCTTACTGAGAAGCTAGCAAAGAGCCATTTTCCCAGTCAGTAACTTAGATAGTCTCATAATCAGGCTTCAGGATAATCTCATAATCAGGCTTTAGAGAAGAAACACAAATGGTGCTCTCATTAGCTGCAGATAAAGAACAAACCTCTTGGATGTATCTGGAGCCAGTGATATGGTTGATCAAAGGACACAGTGATTATCCCTGGTCCTTGCACAGTTCCTTGCATCATTCTCCTCTCTGCACAGTGTTGCTAGACAATCTGGTCCTCAATGAGCAGCTGTTGCTACTGTACCAACAACAATCCAATGAAAGAAAAAAGTATCAAGCAGTCATTGGACATAACAGAAATATCAGTAGCATAATTACTGTCATGTCATCTTCCCTGAAAAATCAAACATGATGTCTTTGCTTTAGCATTTATGTAAAATCCAGAGGCCAACATACTGTGACAGTAGTCTGTTAACTCTGAAAGTTTCCCACTGAACTAATCAGTTTAACTTCTGTTACCTTTGCTATGGTTTCAGATAGTCCAGTGGGCTGAGAAGTATGTGTTCTGAACTCCCCCAGGCTTTTGTACTGCAGTCGGAATTTTGAGCAGAGAGTTTGCCTTAAAATGTGCTGCTTTGCTTGCTCTTCTGTCAGAATATTCTTGTGTGTGAGGAGTCAGACTTTGATCTCCGTGGCAGCTGAGAAAGAAGTTTCATCTTCTCGAGCAGTGGAAGCTGGAGGTGAAATCCAAAGAACAAGAGCAGGTCCTGTCATATCAACACTATTAGAGGGCTCCATTTCTTTTGCAGTGGAACTGCATTCTCAGGAGTGGTTGTTTACTGCATTAAGCTACACCAGACTGAGTTCAGAATCTGTATCCCTCACAAGTAAAGTTTCAAATAGATTCTCATGAGTGAGCTGCGTGACTTCTGGTCACGCAACTGAAAGTCAATTGAACGAAGCTTTGTAAACTCCTTTATTAATGTACCTTGAGGAACATTTATGCCCATGTTAATAATGAAACATAGAATTAATCCTGAACTCCATCCGTATGTCAGTTATTTGAACCTAGTCGTTGCAATATATTATGACAATACAAAATTAAGAAATATACATGGGGAGAGAGAATTCTAGCATCTCAGGCACTCTGACTGCTAACTTCTTGGATTTAACTTCTCTTCAAGGACAAAATAATTTGGCCACATGGATAGGCAAAAAGGTTTGTCTAGAACTTAAAATAGAACCACTCTCAGAGTGGTTTGGGGTTCTAGAAAAATCCATGAGTATCAGTCATGGTCTATGAACACCAAGCAGAATTTACCTGATACAGTTCACATGATCTCTGTAATATCCCCATCCCTGCAGGTCTCAGTAAATGTCCTTCTCCCGAGGCCCTGGCAATTCCCCTTTCCAACCATTTCTCACTTATCTTCCTCTCTGGGAGCAGTCAGTTCCAGCCTCCCTGATGATCCTTAACAGCCTTGAAGGCCTCAGGATAAGAGTGACTAGTTGGTGGCCCTGATGATCTGTGGGTGAACAAAGAATATGTAGTGGGTTTGAAATTTAGGATCTGTACCCTGTCCAAACAAATCAGCAGTATTTGATATGGTTCTTATCCCTCTAACTGGATCTTGCGGAATCTGTGTCATGAAACCTATATGAACAGAATGTTACAAGTTTTGTTAATTCAGCTCTAAAGACAACCAAGTTTTCTGGTGATACAGTATAAGATGAGACTGTGGAAAACTCTATAATACATAGCAAAACCAGGCATCCTCAAGGATAGAATTATGTATCAACATAACTTTAGAAAATTGCTATTAACATTGATATTAAAATGTACAGTATTAAATAATTGTGGACAGTAGAACCTGCCAAATAAAGGTGTGGGGGTGTATTAGAGCTGGTCACAAATGGAGGGTTGTTCTCCAACCCCCAACCCAAAATCCATGAAAATGCTGTAGAATATTCTCAATGAAAATGAAAAATTTTCTAGATATTTCAGATTTTTGGCAAAAATACCTAAAACTCAAATAAGAATATTGTCTAGATAAAACCCTTTTTTCAGTTTTCAACAATGTCAAATTAAAACCTTTTTAGAGGTGTGGTTTGGGGGGGGGTGTTTTGTTTTTGGAAAATATATGTTTATGAAAATGTTTCATGTCTATGGAAAAGCCATTTTTAGTTAAAACACCTTTTCAGAAGAAAATACCAGACCAAGTCTAGAATGAGAGAGTGTGTGTTTTCATTCAAGGTAAAGGACAGAGTTGTATATGGATAAATTTTTCAAACATGGGTGTGTACAGTTAATAAATAAGTAACCTGATTTTCAATATAGCTGAACATCAGCAAATATTAAAATCAGGCAACTTATTTTGGTTTTTAATTATGGCTTTAGTCTCCTAAGTTTAAAAATTTTGATCCAAGTACATGAATCTTACATATCGTGTTCTTGACAGAGTTCCTAAGTATTTTTAAATGTGATTCCAAAAGTTTCTCTTGGTGTTTCGATTGATTCTTTGCACATCTGCTATATGCTCATGCTACTGTGTCTCTTTGCTTTCTTCTTTTGTGTATTTAAAAATGATAATATTTGGTAATAAAATTACACATTTTTATTAACTGAAGATAATGTAGAACTATGGGCTTTATTCAGGAGTATCAAAGTTTGGTTGGTTCCACAATTGCTATTTTTATATATAAAAGGGTGAGGAGTACATCAAATTAAAATATGGCAAATGGCTTCACATCATGTAGGCATTTGTATAAGTGCATGAGAATTATGGGAGTTATTTGCAATTCATAAACTATGGACTTGTTTGAATTAAATTCAAGAATTTACTAAATCATAGGGATATTTGTTCTGTATGTAAAACTTCACTTAACAATTTCATCTGCTGTATAACCATGGCTTTGCCTTTTGTTTGCATGGTAAATACAGATCAAAGGTGTGCAGCAAACCACAAAAGATTTCTTATTACTTTCTTCTTCTGTAGATGGAAAATGAGTGCCCTAAACTCTCAGGTAATTGCTTTCTTCAGACTGCTTTGAAAAGATGCTGCTCTCCTTCGTCCTGCTGTTATGCAGTGCAATACAGAGTGTGCATTAGGGTGGATTATTGTTATTACAGATTAGGAATGCAAATACTATTTTTTCTCCTCATATGCAATTGCCTGCCCTTCTGTGTAGCACAGTATACTTGCTATGGATAGTTCACCAGACACCTTCAGCTTTCATGAAAGCCTACAAGAGTTGAGTTCATTCAGCACTGCTCAGTAAGAACTCAGCCATCGCTCCAGATTAGTCCCTATTTCGTATCTGTTAGATAGCAGGGCCAAACCTCCCTCATACTAAGTACGTTCAAATGCCATTCTCTGACAGGATTAGTAAAAAGACATTGTTTAAAAATATAACAGGAAGTCTGATTGCTTGAACACATCAAAATCAGAATTATTCATATTTGTATAATACTATGAGCCAAATGATGATGTGTAAAATGGTACAAGTTAGACTTCCTTATATTCAGCTATGAGAGTCTCCCCTTAAATCACTTAGTATAACATATGACATTATAGGATTGGAGCTGTTAACCATAAATAAACCTGTTCTTTTCAGGTGAAGCTAGACAATAGAGCAACACACTCACACATACCAATAGGGTAAAAATTCATCCCTGCACTGGTGCAGAGACCCCAGAGAGGTCTGTTTACAAAGTGATGTCATCATGTGGCTCAGTGTGTTATAAATATAGAATAGGACAGCATGGGTGATATACTTTTAGTATATGAAAAGGAAGTGGGACAACAGTTAAAAAGATATTTGCCACTGATCAGACGCCTTCTAAACTACTGTAGTCCTACAAAGACTGTTCATTTGGTGCTGAAAGACATTTTAAAATATTCCCTCCCCTCTTAGGAGAATTTTAGGAGTCAGGAAGAGAGAGATCCTATTTAAAACCAAAAGGGAAGCTTTTCTCCCCACAGCTTCTGTTCCTCTCCTCTCATGCTGAACAATGGTGATGAAACAGTGTCCAATCCTTTCAGGGCTAGACGTGAGTCAAAGCAACAGAATAACTGGATAGTATAAGTATTTGATGCTCCCTTAGTCCATAGCATGAAAGGAGGAAGAAGTAAAAGTATGGTATCTAAAAGGTAGAGAAGAGTGGGGAGTTGCCTACAATTAATTTAAATTCTCCCATATTAAAGGTATTCAGATCATTTAGCCAGTGCTTTCTCATCTCATAGCTAAGTAACCAAAGGACTGCTTCCAAAGGGCAGGTCTTTGCATGGCAGAATTGAATTGCATGGCACCCTTTAAAGGTGCATGAGCCACATACATACATTGCATTTCTGAAACCTTGATGCACCACAAAAAACAGATAAGATCAAACGTGGTTCTTATTTATTTGTATCGATGTAACAACAAAGGGGCCCAGTCATAGACCAGGATCCCATCATGTTAGGTGCTGTACAAACACCTTACATAAAGAGCAAAAGGCCCTCTATAAAACAGTCCTGGCAGGCTACCCTGTGAACCTTCAAATCTAAGTAAAGTGGTACAAACATACCTTTAAAAAAATTACCTACAAATTATATGTAATGCTCTGGAGAATTAGATGGGATAAAATTAGCACTCTCATTGTTGATTTTATAATGTAGGAGACTTAATTATAATGATGGGAGTTGTGGAAAATTTTGAATGAATGAACATGACTATTAACAGTGATCAAGCAGTCAAGAAACAAATGTTCCATGTGTTCTGTAGTATGTGTCCAGTCAAAACTTGAATTTTGAATATTCACAGAAAACTGTTTAGAATCAATCCAGACACAGTTATTTGTCAAATAACTCATACATGAATTCAGTAGACATTTGATCTCTCACAATTTGTGAATAGAAAAAAAAGAAAGTAATTGACTAAATCAAATTATTCGCTTAACGAAATTGTTTGCTCATCTGTTTAATTCCAATTGGTTGCATCTTTCTTATTGATGCAGGCTGTAAAGAGTGCCGTAATGTATTTATTCAGTTTCAGCAAAACCCCTCATTGTGAGAGTACCTTGGGACAGATTTCCTATGATTCTGGTTGCTATAACAAAGGTCTGTTGTAGGAGGAGAATACAGTAAGTCACACAATTATTGGGATTTGAAAATATCAGCCCCATGAATGTGTGTCAGTTGCTTTACAAATGTCAGAACTGGTGTCATCTGAAGTCTTTTGAGATATAATGCTATTAGCAACTTCTCCACATGTTCTTGAAGGAAGGGAAGATCAATGAGAGAATGCTTCAAAAGCTGGGGCTACAATTGATGCTCTTCTGACAGAATCAGCAGAGAAGCAGTTGTATTTTGGTCATGTCTCAAGGAGGGAAAGTGACAATCTGATAAAAATGTTTCTGCAGGATTATGCTTCAGAGAAAGCAATCCACAGGTGGATGGAGAAATCAACATACCAGTTTGTACAGGCTTATGGGTTAGTCAGGCAGCTAAGGTTCTTATTTAACAAAAGGAATTAGCTTTTTACCCCTGCACCCAGGGCCACAGTGGGTCATGTGTCAGGCCTTTGCATCTCACAAAGTAATTCAGTAAGAGCTCGACCACGAAGAGGAATCCATTTTTCATTCTTGAGTGGGTCCCTGCCATGCAGAACGCACAGGACTTGTGCTGCGGGAAGGGAGAGGCTTGAAGCTTTCTTTTTAATGTCTCTCCATCCCTAGCTACTGTACAAGAGCCCTGGCAGTTCATCAGACTGAAAAATTGTCCTCTTGCTGTGGCTTAAAAAATAATCAGTTAAAATATGGAGACCCCCTTGCTTACCATGGTGCCTGTTCTGTCCTGACTAAAGACTGTTTAAACAATGCTTGCAAAAGAATGACTAGTCGCTGCCCTTCTCTGCTGAACTGGGAGAGCCATCTCTATGATTTAACAAAACTGCATATAATGTGTGCACTTCTGAAGCACTTGGGACACTGACTAGTAGAAGGGTGCTATCAATCAACTTCTAACAGCCAGTCCTTTTTCCAAAAACACCAAGGCAACCCCTAATGACTATTTGTTTCACCAGAGTGGGCAATATTTATGATCTGTATTGAAAGGCAAGCTCAATACCCCATTGTGTGAGGCTCTGGACACCCAAAACATCCAAATGTACTAACTAAAGGTAAAGGTATGGCTTATGTTCAGCAACAACAGCTAGGGAGGAGAAGTGATAGAGGGGGGCCCCAAAATGTGACCTTGAGATCGGAAGGAGCTGTACAACTCAGCAAGGCAATGTTATAATAATATTTATTGGTTGGAGAAATGACCAATAACTCACAAAGGGTGAAGCCCTGAATTAAAAAAAAGTCCCGGATTTTAGCTCATTTTGATGCACGATTTAGTATTCAATTTATATTTCTCCTTTATTTTCGGAAGACACAGGTAATAAAAGGGTCAGTATTTAAAACATCAATGCTGGGAGGTAAAAAAAAGAAAAAAAGAACCTCCTACAATTTAAAAGCCAAGGGCTCTATTACAAGAGGTTCCAGTCAGGTTATTTTCTCAATTTGCATGTAAGGCCATTTTCAGACTCCTCATGCGTTCCTATAGCAGCATCACTACAGCTTTAAATAACACTCTGCAGAAAGAAAGTGGTGCTTTACATCTGATAATTTACTGAAAACACGGAAGTTGGTAGGATTTCCCTAGCTTAGACTGATCTGTAAAAGGGGGGAAAAAGGGAGGGAAAGTTGGGTGTATGTGAGAGTGCCAACACAGGGCCCGATCCTGCATATGAGTAATTGGGTTTATGTGCCTACGTAACGTTATTACTGTGCTTGATTGCATGATCAAGTGTTGGACCTTGCAGAAAAAAGAATAAAATGTGGACTTACCAGCTAAGTTTAGGATTTCAGAATATACATTGCTTTTAAATTTTAGGACCTTATCTATAGGGTCCCTTGAAATCCCATTGACATATAAACTAACCCTAGCTATTCTGGGAAAACATTTAGTTGGATGTTTCTCTGGTGATTTACATCTTATGAACCCACACCAAGCATTTGTATGATATTATAACTAAGAACTTTACCAGGTTATTGCCAATGTCCCTTAACTTAAGACTATATTTCTTTGCCTGCTACTTTAAAATTTCTTTTGTCTGTTAATCTTTTCCTTGAAATTGTGCCTCAGATAATGACATATTTTAAGACCTAAATCTAGTTTGCTTTGCAGTAGTGTCTGTATGGTGTATGCGTAGAAACGATTTATTCTAATGTTACTAGAAACTATAGACATAACAGTATTTTATAGGAGAAACAAAAGCATTTTCCTACTAGTACTCACTCTACTATATAATCAACTTTACTGCAAGAAAAGCATGTAAAATCCATTATTTGATGGATTTTACTTTAGTTTGGTGTTTTCTTAAGCCTATGAAAGTAGAAGTATGCATTTATTCATATATGGGACAATTAGTTTGGTTAGCTAATGGTATTCAGAAGCTAAGCACGGCTATGTACCATCTGCATTCATACCAAAATCTTTTTATGGATATGCAGATGTAGCTATTACCTGTAGATTAGAGTTGGTCGACAAATGGTTGAAATTTACAATTTTGACAAAAATAATGGATGGAAATTTTTGACAAAATTTCCCCCAAATATCTCATCCCAAATTTGGTTAGCTATAGAGCTGGTGGACACATTTCAAAATTTGAAATTTCTATGACATTTTTCATTGATTTAGAGTTTTGATTTTAAAAAGGACAATTTTTTGTGAGGTTTGTGTCCCCCTTTTCTACCTATTCTAATGTGGATATTATGCCACCTAAAAGCAGAAGAGAAGCCTAAGATAGATACCCTTGTCAAAATGAGCATATACTGACCTGACTTTGTCTAAGAACAGTGCACCTTTGTACTGAAGTTAATTAAGAAGCATTTAAACTCCACTTGATGAGGAGTGTATAACCTTCTAGCTGGTGCAAAACAACAGACATCACAAATCAGATTAATTTGCAATGGCTCATCTCCCCAGCAAATCAAGTACAAGATGCACCAGGAAATGACAACGACAGAGAGGAAAATGACAAAGAAGCAGAAATAGCAATTGTGCTAACAATCCAAGATATCACGATGAGAGGAGCTCTCCAGCTTTTCCTCTTTGGTTGCTAGTCATATCATGCCTTGATTTCACTGGGGAGTTATGCTTACTAATCAATGGTGGAATGGTATAGTCTTGTCACTGAGGTGAATCCAGTTCTGGTTAGAATCAACCAAAAGCAATCAGTTGTTCGTAGAAAAAGGGCTGGTGATCAGTCCAGTTCCCAGTGAAGTAAAGTGCACTATTAAAATGCCACCATCACAGTCAGCACTGATAGGGTGCCCCTAGTGGCCAGCACCGTGAGGACATCATGGATTAAATGAGCCTGGAGGCTGAATTATCTTCTTGATAGTATAGTTGGTTCACCCAGAAGAGAGGTGTGAGGCACATGGGCAAGG
The DNA here is from genome assembly GCF_965152275.1 of Natator depressus. Lineage (NCBI taxonomy): Eukaryota > Metazoa > Chordata > Testudines > Cheloniidae > Natator > Natator depressus. The sequence continues at coordinate 26,229,764 of NC_134243.1, read as the reverse complement.
TTTATACTGTATCTGTTTTATCAGTAACTAGATTACTTCTCATACTAGCCCATCTAATATGAAAATTTACATTAAAGGTTCCCACCAGTGAGGGCATACTTTATCCCAGGGATGAAGATACAGAGTGATGGTTCGTACTACTCTTGGAGAATGAGAAATAACTGAGCCTACAAATGTTCTGCTGCAATCCAGGTTGACTGTTCCTGCTTTCTTGAGACACTTATACCAAGTGGGTCTGAGTTCTAGGACTTCCTCTCCAAAGGGCATTTCATCTGTGCTAGGAACACCCACAGCTGTCTCTCAATTACATGCCCACATCTGAGATCTTTCCTACAAACACATCATGGCATATGCAGGCTGCCACCCCTACACTTTTCCATTCTCCAAAGCACCCACCATCCTTGATGTTCTCCATCTAAGTCATTCTGTTTCTCCAAACCCCCACACCCACTCCTGCAATTGGGCACAGCTGTACAACACACTCTTTGAGTTCTGATCCTTTCAGGGGCTTGTATTCTCAATTTTATTCCAGTGGAAAAATTGGAACCTCCAGGGAAAAATTATGCTGTTCATTGCACACTCACATACTGTTGAAATTCATGTGCCACTGATGGGATGATTGAGCTCTTGATGTTTGTGTAGAATTAAAATTTTATGGTCCTTGTTCCCCAGCAGTTTGGAGAGGTGAAAATGTGTCCCTGTTGTTCTGATGTCATCAGTGTGCTAAGGGCTGTGATCCTCAGAAAGCTGAGACTTTTATTGAAGCAATTTTAAGTTTATATATAATATGAGATACATTACTGTATGATCTATAGCTAGCCAGAATTCAAGGAAATGAAAGAGTATTCATCCAAAATATGTGAAGTTTACTGAACCCCAGCATTCCAACTGGCTGATGAAAAGTCAAATAGTCAGCGAAGAAAGACATCACATAAGTTAATGCCGATTACTTTTCCTATCAGTGCATTCCACTTTAAATTTTTCAGAAGTAACAGGGCATTTTAAAGCACGGCTCTTATTTTAAATCCTAACTCAGAATGCAAATTAACCATTCATGCTTTCAATGCCTTATCCTTATGTATCTAACTTGGAGTATAATATTTTATTTCCTGAGAAGCAAACTTTGACACAAATGGCTCATGGATCAATAAACAGCTTGTCTTGTGGTCTCTACATGTATTGATTCACAAACCATTTGTCTCCGTGTAAACACCCTAATAAAAACAGTTATCACTTAATAATGCACTATTACATCATCACTAGCCAATCACAGTGCAGGACAAACAGAATTTTCTCATCCCTGGTCTTCTGTAAACTGTAGTTCAGTGAGATCCAGAATAAATGAATCAGAGTCTTACCTCAGGGCCTCAATATTCCCTGTGCAATTGCTCCCTAGCAAAACAATTATTACAAGGTTTTAATAATTTGTAAATAAATTGGACAAGCATATTTAAAAAGAGAAACTCTGTACAGTGTAGTTTAGCAGACATGGTATTCAGTCTTCCCTATTGGGATTGTTATGGTAATCCCTGGGCCAAAAATAGAACACCTTTGTTAATCTGGCACCTTCTGGGTAAAAAGCTTTACAGGAATGTTGTAATTATAAAACAACAAGCATTAGAAACCCAGGAAATCAGAGGTAAGGTTTAAGATAAAAGGCTAATATTTGAAAGTTTGGAAGTGCACAGGCAGGGCACTCAGACAGTCTTAACTCTGCCCATTAGTGGTGACCCAAGGAAAAAACCCAAAACTTGAGAAAACTTTATATATCCATTCACTCAGAATATGAGCATCCTCTTTGTAACGTCCCGAGAAACACAGTATTCATGAAATTCGAGACAAAATAATTCTGAAGAACAATATAAATATATTATTTTCCACCTCTCTGATCAAACCCATTCCTTTGCTTTCTGCATAACTAAATTCACTTGGGCTATGAAATTCTTGCCAGATTATTTTTGGGGGGCAGAAATGTAATGTTGTTTTAAAAAAGCAGATGATCTCTCTCTATTAACAAGCCCGAAAGTATAAAAGCAGTTGGGGGGAAACCTGAATCTGGTTTGGGAAAATGAGATGACAATTGGTTCTATGCTGCCCAAAATATAAGCATTTGTAGTGGGAGGAAATAACCTTAGGTTTTTGGCAAGTACCGAAAATGTAGGGTCTCACTTGAAGCTTTCCATAACCTATCGTTGTTCCTCTCCAAAACCCCTCCCTCTCGATGTGCATTTACCAGACTTTCAGCCAGCAAGCTCTGCAAATTACCAGCAGATTCTCAGAGAGTTTCACAGAGTTTGAGTATCAACTGAGCAAGCAGTATTTTTGCATCATATTATTCGGGGTGGGGGGGGGGAAGCATTGCTGCAAGGTATTTGCAAAGGCAATTTTATCACCACTGCTGCAAGAAGGTGGAGCTAGGCCAATTTACAGCAGCTGAGGATCTGACCCAGTATTCTGCACTGCTTGCCCAAATGCTTTTGTGAAATTGGCAAACATTTCTAATTAGCTTCCAAACATTTTCTAATGTTGAAACTCAAGTGTCCTTCACCCCCCCAATTCTTGTTATAAACAAAATGCAGTATATAGTGTTCAGTGCAATCTAGTAGAGACCCCAGCATGTTTTATGCCTGCCAGTGCCTTCCACAGGGCAGAAACAAGTAACTTAAACAATACAATAAATTTTACCAAGACATAGCTACAGGTCTTTTCTGCCTTGTCTATAAAATAAAAAATATGAAATGATTTGCTTCCCCTTTAAGGAGGTTATTAGCTTGCTTGTATCTACCAGAGGAATAGAGGTGCGTACAGTCTCCCATTATTCACCAGGTTTTTAATCTTGATCCCTGGCTTCTGTGATAAGTTATTGCTGGGGACTGGAATTGCTTGGGGAGTGATGCAGGTGCCGGAGGGCCAGCAAGTGGCTCTGTTATGAAAACTGGGTCTAATGATTAATGGTAGGATACTGTGCACTACTGCTGACTTCACTGGTAAATACAACGTTGTTAATTTTATCATTATAAACTCCTGGCACTGCAAGAGAATGTGTCTGCCTCCAGGATGGTGAATTAGATAAGAAGGCTTTACTGATAAGATATCTGGTTCTCTCAAGGGGGAAAGCATTCATGTTTAATCAGTGAGTGTTTAACTTGCAATTCAAATGTAAGTGAGTAATATGTACAGGTCATTTTAAATTTGTGCTCTACAGTCCGGGTCATAACATTATAAATGACTTTCTATACAGATGGAAGCCAGAATCAATATAGTGCTGCTCTTTACAAAGACCGCCATAAGCCTGTTGAAACTAAATATTTTCACACATGAGAGGTAGCTGGGCATTTTAATGTTTTGTAATACTCTAACTGTTGTGTACCATCTTGCAAAGGGCTGTGCACCTTCACCTTCCATTGATGTCAGTGCCTGTGGACTTCTAGGGAGGATTTTGAAGTCAATGGAAATTGAGAGTGTCCCTGATCCTGAAGAATGCATTCAGTAGCTCATAGGCCTGGTATCTTGGAGGAATTAATGATTTAGGGAGAGCACATGCCCTTACTGTTTGTGCTCCTGATCAACAAACACACTACCCACACCACTGGGAAACTGGTCTCATTACAGAGCGGATACACAAAGGCCATTGCTTTGCAAAGGGCTAATAAGGTAGGTGCTCTGTTTGGTTAACTGTGCTTCACTGAAAAATAGGGTGCACAGATCCTTGGCTGGTGTAAATTGCAGTAACTCCATTGACTTGAGTGGAGCTTTGCCAATTTAAACCAGCTGAAGATTTGACCCATAGTGTTCAAATGACCCTCAGACTCACCTTTCCACCTACATGGTTTAGTCCCAATGATAGCAGATGGACTGTATTGCATAGATAAGATTTTTTTCTACCTTAAGTTTTACTAATGGGTTTTTCCCCCCTTACACTAGGTAGGTGCACCCAAGTGCACTGACAATAAGTCATAGATAGTAAGTATATATTATACAAGCAGGAGCAAATTTGTCTGTGAGGTATATGATGTTTTCTTTAATTGTCTGTATGTTTGTTAAAATGAATGCTTTTTATAAACAGTTCTTCATCCATAGTGGCATCTGTACCGTAATTTAAGATAGGCTTACAATTTTCATATGTTTTTTCGTTTTTAATTTTAATTAGCGGAGAACAGGTATAGGCCTGTAGTACTACAAAATGTATATACTGGGATGACTTTTCTGCTTCCTGGTCATTTGAGCTCGGGTTGGGGAGCCTGCTTTAATAAGATAGAGGTTAATTATATTGATGGGTGAAGCACTTATATACAGGATTGCTCCAAATTTCTAATTTTTCTGTAAAGTTGATCAAAACCAGTGATTTTTTTGCCATTTAATTCTTCAGTTGTCTAAGAAAGAAGTGCCTCCTGTAGGCCAGTAAATCTCTGATATGAGCATAAAGCATATAAGAATGATTTGAAAGATTTATTATGAAAAATGCCAAATTTTGCTGCTAATTTAATATTAACAGATACGAAGAAAATGTTGAAACAGTGAGTCACATTCTGTCTTCCTCAGGAAAAGTCATCTAAAGCAGAGTATATCATTTGCAGGTAATACATAGGTTTATGGGCAGCCTAACGTATTCTAGTGTTGTCTAGTATACCTCCATGGAAATTTCAGGAGCCCAATCATACCAGGGACAAAGACACTGCAAAAATTATTTCAAAACATCAAAATGTAAACTACCTCTTACTGTCTTAGCAAATTCAGATGGATTTGCAGCATGAGTAGCATTGGAGCTGCTTTGCCAACCTGGGGGGGTTTATTAAACCAATGCTCGTCATGAAATGGAAAATAAAAATTAGGAACAATTCTGTTTTTTAATTGAAATTTTAAACAATCTTCTAACCAGTTCTAAACTAAATGCTGCAAAAGCACCTTAATTTACAGTGCCTGGAGATGCAGGAACAAACTGGTTGCTTGTTACAGTAGCAACCAGCTCAGATATGTTTCAGAGTAGAAGCTGTGTTAGTCTGTATTCGCAAAAAGAAAAGGAGGACTTGTGGCACCTTAGAGACTAACAAATTTATTTGAGCATAAGCTTTCGTGAGCTACAACTCACTTCATCGGATGCATTCAGATATGTGAGATCTCTAGTAAGCCTAGCACAGTAGTGGCAGATGATAGCATCATCTGAAGACAACATAGTTAGAATGTGGTAGCTAAGTGGATAATGGGAATGCCATCCCAAATCCCAGGAGAGATGCTAATCCCTAGCAACTGAGATAAGAGATATTCAGAGGACTTGGATGTTAATGTGGGTAGGTAGAAACTGCTGTGCAGGTGATCCTGCAGTATCATTTCTGTTGTATCTGTGCATGCTTGTCAACCTTGGAACAGTGTTTGGCACAAATTGAATTGTTGGAAATGCAATTTGTCTTTACATTAAAGCAAAAATAAATAAATTAAAAATAATAAAAACAAAGCAGCCTGATAAAATGAACAAGGAAGAGACATCAGACCCCTTCAGAGGCTGAGGGTATTAAACAAGATTCACAACAGAAGAATAACAGACACCAGTGCAAAGTGAGTATAAAATGCTAACCAGTCAGCATGGTTGTAGTGTTTTTCACTCACTTTACATTGGTATAAATGACTACATAAGATTCAAACGCAATGGTGACTCAGGCAAAATGTCCCCACACTCAGTTCCCTGCAGGTGAACAGTAAACACCAATTGATATATATCCCATGCAGATGGGTTCCACTACCTGCATGTCTACAGTATGCTAGCAATATGACATGGAGACAACAAATCACACTTAGGCTGCGTTAATTTCCTGGCAGACACCCAAGGGCTCCAGACTGGCGTTCGTATCCGTAGTGGTTCGCTGGGTAGAGTGGCAAAGATGCAACTTAAAGCTGCCCAGGGTGCAGCACTAATGCAATACTTACTCAGCTGCTACCTACCAAATCAACAGCACCATCCCGTTTTCATGCGATCATAACTGTGTATGTGCCAAAAAGGTGTGAGCTGCATCTAACCATCTCAAAAGGAGTGCAAATTACACCAAAAAGATCACACTTTCCAATCCTCTGGGAGGGAGGATATAATTTGTGTTGGTTCAGCAGGCAGCATCTGAGTTAGTATTGGACTTAATCACCCATCTTGGTAATAGGGGACACTGTGCTCTTAGAAATGCCATGTTTCTCCCTGTTTTATTTTCTCCTTTTATTAGCTGAAGAGATCAAGCCTCACAGACAACAACTCCTCTGCCAGTTCTGGAGTGATGCTGATGATTTAGCTTGGAATTTGTCCCTCAGAAGAATTTATTGAATAGTCTATTCAGGTGTCGGAGATGGGTAGAAAGTGAAGAAATGCACTTTTCATTTGAAGAGATATTTGATCCAATTTAGAAAAGAAACCAAGTATGTAGAAATACAATTTAAAATCCCTGTGGATTCTAAAAGCCTGATTCCCTATCACCTAGTGTCATCAACTACACCTGTGCAAAGGAGGTATACGATGCTACCATCCTGATTTGCCCAGGTGTAAATGACCACACAAGGGGTGTGGCAGTGGAGTATCAAGTCTAGAATTTCTATCAGAAGAGGAAATCTGTATTTTTGAGGAACAGTTTCAGGATCTGACACAGATACAGAGAAAAGGAATAATGAAAGTCTTCATGAAAACCATTGACCTCAGAATAGTCATGGACTTGCCTTTATACAAGAGTCTTCAAGCTCCTGATCTATCCTAAGAGCAGTATTCCTGTTTTCCTTCTTTAATCACTGATGGCCACATTGTAATTGTCCCTGAGCAGGTGCCGCTTCCCTCCCAGTGCATACAGGCAGCACATAACCACAATGCTACTGTCTGGGCTACCCAGCAAGTGCATCTAGCTGTGGTGTTCAGCACAAAGATGGTGTACCATGACTAGCTGGGGGATTTAACAAGGACCCTGCCCCATCACACCTAATCTCATAGTACATGCAATCACGGTCTATAGTAAATAGGAGCCCTTTCTTAAAGAGAAGAATTATAAACACAAACAGGCTTCCACATAACTTAACTCCCAGCTTTGTATTTATTTATTTTTTTACCAAGGCCTTGTCTTGTTTGGAGATCTGTATAGCCCATAGAGACATCTAGTGACTGATTTATAGACTGCAAGTTGCCATATCATAGCTAGCACTAGGAGGAGCACATGTTGGGTCTTTCAAAAGTAGTAAAGGCTGAATCTTACCATGTGTGTAGAGAGACAAGAAGGGTGAGATAATACCTTTTATTAGACCGACTTCTATTGGTGAAAGAGACAAGCTTTTGAGCTACACTGAACTTTTCTTCATGTCATGACCCTGGAGGCATCCTGTCTGCCTCCTGACTACACATGTAGAATTATTGCCAAGAACTGCACAGCTTCATTTTCTACTTCCACAACCGTAAAATTCTACGTGAACCTGTAGGGTTGCCAACTTTCCATTTTTTTAGAGCCGGACAAGGTTCCCCCAGTCATTTCTCGTGGCCCTCACACCCTGGGCTGGGCAGGCTGGAAGTGGCATTTGCAGGTAGTGACACCTCCCTCCCCCGTTCCGCACCCCTGCAGGCAGTAACTGGACTTTTGGTGTCCTGTCAGTACTTCTGACCAGACACTTTACAGGTCCCCTTTGCTCAGACTTTCCAGTCAAAAACGTTTTTATACTGTCACTATCTGCTGTTTTATCAAGTATTTAGATACAAATGTGATAAATGATAAGGGAGAAGGAATGCAATTAACAAAGACTAATAGATATGTGTCTGGCGCCAGTTCTAGAAATACTAAGTGCTGTTTAATGACCCAACCTCACTTTGTACTTCAGTGAAGACACAAAATTAAAGTTAATGACCTAACTTCCAGTACTGACCAATGTCAACAGCAATATGCCACAAACACTACTGGAGTAAAGTGCTAGTCTGTGGAGTGCTTACCTGCTTCTTGTGAATAACACTGAGCAAAAATGTTTCTCATCAGTTTTGCTGACAGATGGATTCCCCTAGTGATATTGAGGGCTGACATGAATCCAAACAGGCAAAAAACAAAGGCTAAGAAAAAAGGAGCAACACAAGGAGAAGGAAAATATCTCTGATACAATGGCTCCAGCGTGGTAGTAATTGTACTGGTGTAACTATGCATCACAAACTTCCCCAAATGATTCTGGCAGAGTGAGAGAAATGTTAATTTCTTTCATAGACTACTCAAAGTATATGCTCAGGGAGCAAGATAGACTGTACTAGTGGAAGAGGTCAGGCCCTTTAGTTTGGGTAGGAAAGCAAATAGCCCATCTGCACTGAAAATGGCAGCAAATCTGAAAAGTAGTTAGAGCTTTTAAAAAAAAAAAAAAAGCCAGGATCTTGCAGCAGGAGGCCAGATTATTATCTGATGTAAATCAGTATTAGCTCCCTTGAGATCAGTGGAGCTATGGAGATGTATTCCAGCTGAGGATCTGGACTGGAAAATGGAGAAAGCAAGGTGGTAGGGAATCTCCTTCCCTAAGTTCATGCCAGTTCTGCTGTAGAGAGCAGTCTGTTTGGAAAGTGTTCCCATACCTATATGCCTTCCAGCAAACAGAGGGGCTGTTACATTTAATTCTGTTGGATAATTCTACTCACGTCAACAGGGTTGCAAAGATGCACATGAGGTCAGGCTTTGTCCCAGGCTATGGGAAGTGATCTTTTTCTCTCTATTATCTGGGATTCTGATATTGGGGTAGAATCAGTGTTAGTGGACATAGAAAACTCAAAGTTGGAAATAAGGACCAACTTCATAGAAGGTTGGACAGTAATATAAAAAAGCCCTGAGTTGGGCTTGATTAATTAAAGGAGCAGCAATTATACTTTGTTTTCCAAATTTGAATGAACAATTGGCATTTCTGTTATCTACCTTTTTAAATTTTTAAGAGCCAGGCATATTTGTGGTCCGCTATGAAATGTTCATTTTTGAGTTAATAGATATGTTCTGTAATTTTTAGTACAATAACAGTCACCAGGTTTAGAGGCAGGCTGCAGGTAAACTCCACAAGCCTGACCATGTTCAGTTCATCTCTGATAAGAAGAAACAAAACTACATCTCAGATGGTGATGGGGAGCTGTGGTCTTACGGTGTAACCTAGCAGCCAAGTACACCCCACCCAAGGAAAATTGCAGATTGAAATCTTAACGGCCCAACAGTGGTGTAGTACTTTTAGAGTTAAAATCCCAAAAGAGGTTTCAGAATCAGCCCTGGGTGAGGAATCTCTAGCTGCAGCTAATTAGTCTCAGCACCTTGGAAAGATTCTGGATTATTCTCAAAGCCTGTCTTTGTTCTGATAGGGTTTTAAGGGTTTAAATGAAAAAAGAAAGGAATGGGGCAGGAGTCTGATGGGTTTGGGGTTTGTTTTTAAACAAGAAACCTAAAAATTAACCTTGAAATCCCATTAGCATTGTCTCCTCTACCCTTAACGCCCCTCCCCCTGCCCAACACACACACATCTCCCTAACCCCTTATCCTGCATCTCCTGTGAAATTTCTCTTCTGACCCACAGTCCCTCTACCAATCACTTTGCTGTCTTGCTAAGAACACCACAGCTGTACAGTTGAAATTACTCCTGCAAAGTTCATAGACCGAGATTTATCTGTGTTCTTCAAAAACACTTATCTTTCCACTTGCTGGTGCCAAATGCCTGTCTCCCTGTCATTGGCCCAGCTTGTCTAGTGCAGCTTGTTTTTGAAAAAAACACTGCCTCTCCTGCCCAAGGTGGAGCCAACATATCTTAATCTGCTTTAAACTGAAATCCATGTGAAGTGCAAATTAGACCACAGGTGTGAGCAAAGCACTGGATTAAAATAGCAAACAGTAGTAAAAGGACCTGCTGTTCATTTGGAGAAAGATAACAAATGAGGCCTCCCAGGGGTCAGCAGTGCATCTTCACTCTGTTTTTCATCTATAAAAATGATCTAAACAGAGATAGCAAATGGTAAACAAGCAAAATCAACGGATAACAAAAGTATCAGGGAGTAATAAGCCTAGAGCAAACAACACAATGTTCAAGGGATTTTGATCTACTACATCTGTAAATGCACGGTCAGCTGTATTTGCTGCAAAAATAATAGCATAAGATAATAAGCACAAATAAATGAATTACATGCATCCGATGAAGTGAGCTGGAGCTCACGAAAGTTTATGCTCAAATAAATTTGTTAGTCTCTAAGGTGCCACAAGTACTCCTTTTCTTTTAGCATGTCCTAGGGAGACTTTAGCAAGGACCTTGAAATAATGAAGAACAGAACCATGAACTCCGCTTTCAAATGCAATTGAAATGCTAACCGCTTGCTAGAATACCATAGAAACATGTCATAAAAATGACCAGCTTTGAGGGGCTGTTGTTTATATGGCTGTGCAATTATAAATGGAGTCCTTTTATAATACTAATGTTATTGTGTTTAAACTGTCGGCCAAAGTGAAATGAAAGTTCCCTTTCCCTAAGTTGATTAATAATGGTCCTATAGTTTAATTCAGATTCTTTTGGCCAATACATTAGAACCAATTTAGACTATTATGAATAAAATATGGTTAATTAAATAGCAACATTTTGGTTCTGTTGTTCCCTTGTTCTTCTCTTATTATGATCAAGGGTAAATAGGCGCATTCAAATGACCTTCTGTGTACCACTGATTATTTTATATGTCTTTATTATATCATTGCTCTAACCTAAATACTCTCTTTCATCTCCCCTCCTAGGGAAGTCTTCCCAAGCCTCTAATCATTTTCACTGCCCTTCTCCAGTCGTTTTCTGTTCCTGCTATATCTTTTAGTGGGAGGGAGTGAGGAACATTACAGTCAGGGCATCCCACCAGTTTATGTTATTTCTATCTGTTACACATACTGCACTAGCTCCCCAACGTCCCAGTCAGAATTAGCAACCCATTTATGCAACATCTGACGGCAATGGCCCCTGACCTAAAGAAATTAATCTAAGACAAGTTGCATGAGGGTGTAGGGGAGAGGAGTCAAATTGATTCAGTGTTTACCTACACATACATTTAGGGGGTGATTTGTCCAAAAGCAGAAATGGCAATTAGGTGCTGAATTCTCATGGAGTTAATTGTTGTTGGAATTATTATTATGAATAGACGAAGTACCAGCTATCCACGTTTGTCCCCAACCTAGGAATCATTTATTGGTTGATTTCTTATAGGTGTTCTCCCAGAGGTGGGTCTTCAGAGGGCATGTGGAGGAGGACAGGGTAGTGGCTATCAGATGAGGAATGGCACCCTGTGAGGAAAAGCCAGGGTGGAAGGTGGTGCAGAAGCACATGTGAAAGAAGCTGACAAACTGGCAGATGAACTTGTTGGAGTGGAGCAGGTTGGCCCAGTGCAGAAACAAAAGAGAAAGGGCCAATTTTTAGAAAGGTGCTTAGGCCCCTGGGAGGGGGGAGGAGCAGTGCTGTGAGGTGACGCAACGCAAGTTGAATATCACAGAGTTCGATGCAAATTCTGGGTTCCCCCAATCTAATCCAAACTCGTATTCCTCCATTTGTTGTTCTTTACTCTGACACATCTTCAGGTTGAAAGTATGTTTGATTCTTTGTTTGTGTGAAGTTTAACAAAATGTGGTACATTGCTGCTAAGTTTAGAAAAATATAAATTTCTCCAATTTTACTTTACAGCTGGAGTCCCAGCTATAATATGTCTGTGAAAATATTTTTTTCACTGATGTCTGGTACCTCTTAGAAAGCAACAAAAACTATATAAATACATTCCAGTAATTCAGATGATATATTGCATATCTAATTAAGGTTTGTGAGATAAAAAGGTACATTTGTGTTCTACATTTGCATGACACAAGGTTAGGCCTTGTAAATTAGATGAAACACCATTAATAATCAAACAAATGAGGTCAGCTTTTCATTCTTTCCACTTCTATTATGATAATTTTATACTTCTATTGCTGCACAATTGAACAATGATTACTTTGCTAAATACTACATGAGTTTTGACAAAACCAACCCCTGAGGAGTCAAAATAAGTAATTTCTATGCAGCAGAAATCATTTTCACATTAGCCTGCATGGGATATTATACAACCCAATTATCACAATATGTAGACATGTATAATAAATAAGATACAAGAGATCTAACGCAATCTCAGGTTATGTGAACAGGGCAGATGAAGCATTTTGCAATAGAAAATTGTAATGATGCTATTCTATATCCACTGAAAACTGGGGTGTGCAGTAACAAATTGCATTCCCTCTGAGTTTTTAGACAGTTCCGGAAAGCACAGCACTAATGATAAGAACGTACTTCACTGGTTATGATTAAAGCTTGCCATTGCTTTTATTAAAAAAAAAAATACACCAAAAGATTTAGTGTAGCTCCAAAGGCGCCTAAAGAAAGGGAAAGGAGTACTTGTGGCACCTTAGAGACTAACCAATTTATTTGAGCATAAGCTTTTGTGAGCTACAGCTCACTTCATCGGATGCATACTGTGGAAATTTCCACAGGTATTTTCCACAGTATGCATCCGATGAAGTGAGCTGTAGCTCACGAAAGCTTATGCTCAAATAAATTGGTTAGTCTCTAAGGTGCCACAAGTACTCCTTTTCTTTTTGCGAATACAGACTAACACGGCTGTTACTCTGAAACCTAAAGAAAGGGCTAATGTGTGGATGATTCTTGGTCACAGAGTTTGCTTGTTGTTTGCAGGCAGGTTTTAGTGTTATAATTCCAGGGTTTTATATTTATTATATCAAGCAGGGATGAAATGTTGTCAGGACACCTCTGCCCCAAGAGTAATATTGTCAGTACAGTAAAGGCTCAAGCCAGCAGGGAGAGGACATGGCTGGCATGTTCTGGCCCTGGTAGGAAGGGGATTTCATCCTCAGAACGGTCCAGCAACAGGAGGCGGTTAGGGTGGCATGTCTCAGGGGCCTGGCCTGGCAAGAGCTGTGAGCACAGAATTGCCACTGAAGACAAACACTGACATATTCAAAAGCAGTCTAAGGGATTTAAAACCATATCTCCCATCAATTCCAATGGCAGTTCTCCATCTAAATCCCATGGGTGGCTTGACAATCGCAACAAATGCATTCTGCTTGCAGAGAACTCCAAACATCGGGCCTCCTATCTGATCATTCTCTATTAACAGCCTAAAGTCAGGCATTATGAAAAGAGCGTGGTTTAAATCCAGGCTAGATTTAATAAAATAACCCTTTTCACCTTTCCAGTGCCTTGCATCCTTTTTTGTTGCATTGGATTACATAACACTTGTGTCACCGGTGTGTATATGGATTATAATAATATCTGTAAGTGGGTTAACCCAGAGATCTGCAGTGTGGATTGGGAAGGAACATTTTACTCTTCATTTGGTTTATATTTGTATTTGGTGGCTTTTGTTGGTCTGTTTTGTTACCAGAAGTGCTCGTTACTTTGGGGTATGCTCATTTATTAGGGTTACTCTTCTGGGGCGGGGAGAGGAGAAATTCTGTAGTTCTATTAATGTACTGCTTGTGTCACGTGTGTGTTCATATGGAGCTCTACTTCTCCCTTCTGCAAGTCCCCTCCCAATGGAGCTATCCTGCAGGACCTAGGTTCCCCAGGGCTGGGTTCCTCCAGCCCCAGAATCAGACAAACACACACACACACGCTAACAGAGCAAGTCCGAGTGGACCGGGTCAATCAGCACTCTCAAGCTGACCCCCTTATGTTCCCCTGGTCTCAATAGGCTGGGCCAAGCAGCACTTTCAGCTATAACCCTTATATGCCACAGGTTCAGCACATCCCTATCCCCACATTCACATTACAATTGTGCTGGTAGTAACCCACTTGATGAGCAAACCCCACAGTATTTTTGGGCGCTACAGGGATCTTTAGCTTAGGTAAAAGAAGCATTGCTGCAGAGTAAATGGGGGAAGCTAAAAACACAAAAGAATAAAGTTCAGAGAGAGAAGCAACCAGCTTAACCACAAAAGTTATTTATTGAATAATAGTGATAACTACAGAAGGAGGGCTAAACAAATGTAAGTTACATTATTAAGGGTTAATACCTGAGGTAGAAAAGAAAACAGAGAGAGAGAGGGGAGAGAGAGAGAGAGAGAGAGGGATCTCACCCACTCCATGAGGTTTGAACTGGTCGGGGTTCCCAGGTGATGCTGGTAGATCAGGGTCCTGAGTGCTGGAGACAGGCAGTGCCCCCAGCACGATCAGTCAGGAGATGGAGTCCCAGTGGAATTGATACAGAGTTTGGGTCCATGCATCAGAACACTTACTCAGGCATAGGTAGGGGTTTTTGTAGAGAAACAACAGTGGTTCAAGGGAGAACACTAGGTTTGTTTATGGGTAAACTGATGACTCGGTGGTTTTCTTTAGGCTAGACAATGGGAGCTGATCCATAGGAGCTTGGCTATGGGTGGTGTTTTCTTCCAGGGAGCTCACAATGCAATTAGGCTGCTTCAGTATTTTGGATATCAGTCCAGGATTCATTACTAGAATTAATCTGATAACTGCTGAGCTGGGTGTGTACAGGTGTAGGTTCATTAACATCTGGAGCAGAGATCCCCGATGATGCAGTGCTTCCCTGCTTTTCTGGTCCCAGAGTTCAGTGCGGTTCTCTGTTCTCCATTCTGTATGCAAATGGAGATGTCTCCCTGTCCAATCTTTCATGCAGATGAGGCTAGGGGAGTTGTCTCTGTTCTTCATTCTGTATGCTAATGGAGATGTCTTAATCTTGTTACCCTTGTCAGGAGGGGTCTAGGTGTATCTCCCAACGCCCTTCACTGCTCTCTGCAAGCCTTTTCTCTGATCGGTTTTGGTTCAAGCAGAGACTGGTGGTGGGGGGTGTCTTTCATGAGTCAGACAGGCTAGATACTGCACCCCGGTTCCCCAAAAACACAGAGTTGACTGGTATCAGTTTGCTTTGTGCAAAGGCAATGCACTGTAAGTCATCTTTATTCATTTAACAGATGTCTATTTAATAGGCTTTCACTATATTTTCTGTGCCATTTTTCAAATAATTTGCATAGGGTTATATATTACTGGAGCCAACTGCATGCAGACACTTTTAGAAGAGAGATACTGAACTGATGATCTATCCTGGATCCTGTCCTTCTGCTTTACTTAGATGCCTAGTACACTAACCATTGGGTAATGTATTTTAATATATACAACTCTGAATGTCTGTTTCCTAAAGGGATATGGATCATTGAATTATTCCATCATGCTGGAAAGAGTAGCTACAAGAAGTGTCAGCTTGGGCACTCAGTTTGTTGTTTTCTGTGAGCCTGATTCAATGCTCACTGAAGGCAATGGGAGGCTTTCCATTGATTACAGTGTGAGTTGGATCTAGCTCTAAAATCTGGTAAAACTAGATTGAAGCGTATTGGCTAATATTAGAACAGTGCACGCTATAGTGATTTGTGTTCTGACCTGTACATTGTTCCTTGTCTTCAGGTAATTATAAAACCGCAATGCCATTGCATGATGATGGAACTAAAATAATGACTTACAGACCTTTACCCCAAACTAGGCCAGCCTAAAATCCCAAAAGCCAGAATGTGAATTTAGCCCCTGGCCTATTATTGGAAGTAGTGTGTTTCTGCATTGCCAGGAGGAGCTTTCCTTCTACCCTTGGGAATGCTATCTGCAAATTTCTCTGGGGGTGGCCAGCTCCCTGGGCTTTTGGGGGGCAGTAGGGCACTCTGAGGTGGATAGCACTGCTAGGGGCCCACAGAGAAAGTAAGTCCAAAACAGACGGCAAAGAGCTAAAAAGGGAGCTCACTAAACTGGGTGATTGGACAACAAAATGACAGATGAAATTCATTATTGATAAGAGCAAAGTAATGTACATTGGAAAAATTATTCCAGTTATACATACCAAATGATGGGGTTTAAATTAGCTGTTACGACTAAAGAAAGAGATCTTGGTGTAATTGTGGATAATTCTCTGGAAACAGCTGCTCAGCATGCAGTGTCAGTCAAAAAAAAAAAAAAAAGCTAACAATATTAGGAGCATTTAGGAATGGGATAAAAATAAGATCTCATAATGCCACTGTAAATTCCAGGTGTGGTACGCCCAAATCTGGACTACTGCATGCGGTTCTTGTTGCCCCATCTCAAAAAAGATATTTCAGAATTGGAAAAGGTACAGAGAAGTGCAACAAAAATGATTAGGGTTATGGAACATTTTCCATATGAGAAGAGATTGAAAAGACTGGGACTGTTCAGTTTTGAAAAGAGACAACGAAGGGGAAGATACGATAGAAGTCTCTACAATCATGAATGATATGAAGAAAGTGAATAGGGAAGTACTGTTGTCCCTTTGCATAACACAAGAACTAGGGGGCATGCGATGAAATTAATAGGCAGCAGGTTTAAAACAAACAAAGGGAAGTACTTCTTCCCATAGCACACAATCAACCTGTGAAAATTATTGCCATGGGACATTGTGAAAGACAAAAGTATAACTGGGTTCAAAAAATAATTTGATAAGTTCATGAAGGCTAAATCCACCAATGGCTCTTAGCCAAGATGGTCAGGGACACCAGCCCATGCTTGACTGTCCCTAAACCTCTGTCTTCCAGAAGCTGGGACTGGACAACAGGGAATGGCTCACTTGATAATTCCTCTATTCTGTTCATTCCATCTGAAGCATCTGGCACTGGCAGAAGATAGGATACTGGGCTTGATGCACCATTGGTCTGATCCAGATTGGCTGTTATGTTCTAAAAGTCCATTCAAAGGTTTATCAACTTTTGTAAGTTCACAGACTATGGACTCTTAGAGGATTCAGAAACCTTAGCAACAGATGTGAAAATAGTATAGTTCCCATGTAGGCTAAATACTCTCACCAGAAGGCAGTCTAGAGATACAAGGTGGGATTTGTCAAAAACTATATACCATGGGGCCATTTTACCAGTGCAGAACATAGAGTCAAAACAGCACAGAGGATGAGATGAAGAGAAAGACAAACAAGGAAGGGAGAGCATTCCAGAATTACATTAATTAATATAGTTAGAGATTACATTATGTGTATCACTGTATAGAATTCCTATGAAAAATACTAATACTTTGTACCCAGCTGGTCTTTGTAAAGCACTTTTTAAGTCTTTTCCCTGTGCATTACTGTATATATACATTTTACAGACAGAAATTTAGGAGAGGTTAAGTGAGTTGGCCCAGATCATATGGTGAGTGAGTGGCATAGCTGAAAATAGTTCTGATGAGTTCTGACTCCTGTCCACTGCTATAGACAACAGGTGACACTGCCTACTTTTAATTAAATAATATTTGTTTCATTGCACAGGTTTTCCAAGTAACTCTAGTGCCTGTCCATTTCCAAACAGTAGAGTTCTGGCTCTGGTTCTGTAATATTAGTGCCCAATGTTTACTCAGCCTGGCCACTCTTAATCCAATTTAACTTGGTATATATTAATTTAGCTTCAATGGATTCCTTCCTCAATTAAGCGAACACATTATATATCGGGTATAAATTGGGCTAAGAGTTTTCACACAATGTTTAGCACCAGTTTAACAACATTTGTTTTAAAATGACAGTTAGTTAAACTAGTAGAGTTAGTTTTAGTCAATGCAGCTGCAAAGCAATTAAAACTCAGTAACTTATTCATTGACTAACACTTGCACAGTCATTTGTCAGTTCCTGTTAATTTATCTCCGAATATTTCTGTGTCCCTGAAAAATCTGTTAAGTACAAGTCTGATGAAAAAGCAGGAATCCAGGAAATACAACCTTTAACTGTACTGTACACAATAAATCAAAACTCTCTTCCTTTCTGAGAATAGTTGTGGGGTTACACAAGAATAACTGTAAGGTGAGAGGGCTGCCTTGCAGACTGTTCTACAGTCAGGCTGTCCCATGAAAGTAATGTTCTACAGAATGATGACTTAGACTGCAGATTTTATACTTAAATGAATAATGTCCATGCCACTTACCAATCTGTCTTTCCTTCTCTTTTGATTCCATCCCCATAATCTGATTGATGCCTTCATGATTTACAACTAAAATCAGCTGTGAAAACTGATCTAAGAGTTTGAGAAACAGGCATAGGGAGCTCAGAGTCCTCAATCTTATTATAATATAAGATTTTTTTTGTCCCCACATTTACTCTAATCCTACTTTAAAAAGAAACCCTTGGCTAACACGTGATCAGCCAAGGGCTGCACTCCCTTTCCTCCATAGAGACACCACACGATAATTCCTGAATAAAACAGAGACCTAAGGATGTTTGACAAATTAAGCCATTTACTTCCATTTGTATGAGGCATTGTGTGCATACTAGGCTTCCAAATATCTTCATAATCATATCTTTTGAGGCATACCTGAAGGTGCCTCTTGATTGACTCCCTCCATCTATATGCAGATTTGTACTAAGCCAGTAAATAATTTGTAACAATTTGTATGAGGATTGTAGTCTTTCCAGTCCAATTCTGATCATTTGTAAACTGCTTCTATTCATGTGCAGATCAACTGTAATAAGGCTGCTAATAAAAAAAGCAGTTAATACAATATACAATGGGAATACAAAGTGTAATTTAGAGGGGAGATTTTTGACATAAAAGCTTTTTCAAGCTGTGGGCAAAAAATAGATTAATATAATTCTGTTTTGTTCTTTTTGTTTTTACAGTCTAAGTACAGCCTGGTGGCCAAAAAATATATTTTAATGCAATTTCTCTTTCCAGTCTGTAAGTTAGACCCCCTTTTTTCATTTTAATACTTCTGCATTTTAACAGTGTTATTTTCTGAATTTGTGTCATGAGGCTCAGTTGCCAAAATGACTTGATTGTGCAGTTCTGAAACTGTGTCCAAAATATTGGTAGTTAACTGACTTTCATTTAATTATTCCTAAGGAGAAACAACAAATTAACTCACAAAGAGTATGACCTGCTGCGCCCCCAACTGACGCTGGACGTATACATATGGAGCAAGCAGTCACTGAGGGCACACACAAAGGCCTCTTGGATCACAGCACTGAGTGCTGCAGAAGTCGCTGCAAATGACTCAGCAATAGATTTTACCGCTAGATCTTTGACTAGACATGGGAGAAGAATAATTTTCTCTACTGTGCAAAATTCTCCAGCCCTTCTTTTTTGAAGCTGAGTCTGAGCAGTGTTGTCTTCTCTCACACTCTGACCTGTTAGTAGTCTTGATGTAGTGTCCAAGGAATAAATTGTTTCACTGTGGCAACTATGCTGCCACTGTGCAACATTACAGTTTGGAGCCATATTTTTCTGGGTAACAGAAGAAGATGAAATATCTACTTCAGCTGTTGCAGCATCACCTCTTCTCTTTGTTCCATTGCAATTCAGCCAGAGTTGCAACATCTTTCCCAGCCTCTTTATAGTGGCCACTGGAGCATCTGCTCTTGTATATACTATTGCAGACATGTTTCCTGGCACCTCCCATCTCTCCTGTTACAGCTGTGATTGCACCACTTGTTCTTGTCTCTCCTGCTATTGCTGTGACTTTAGAAATTGAGACATTGTGTCCTGGTTTTCTGAGGTATCTGTAGAGTTCAGCACTTTCGAAAATCAGATTTGAATCCAACACCTTTCACAAGCTGTGTTTTCTTACAAAGTCCTGATCCTGTTATCAGATCTGCCTGATCACATCCTGGCAGCTGCACAGAATCCCACGGCAGTCAGTGAGACTTAACATGGATGCAAAGGTTCCCTCTCACAATATAATTGCAGGATTGGGACCCATGGGTATTTTTGATCAAAAGATAGATACACACAGACACTCATTCTCGATTCTTCTATAGCTAGATCTCTGGTATAATATTTACACAAAATAAGGAGTGAGTGAGAGTGGGAATTGCAGATCAGAAGAGGGTAATGAAATGTCATCTGCATTACATAATTGTACCATCACTTGTCAACAGTGATCCCCCTAATGCTAGTCCTTGAACAGATGAGCTATGCAAGCTTTTAGAATGCTAAAGAGCAGAAGATGGGATAAAAAGACAACTATGTTTGATTCCCCTCTGCAGTTCAAAGGATTTGAAAGTCATGACACTGGTTATTACTGTGGTCTTTGGAGAGATGCACAGAAACTTAATCTATCTAATAAAACTGTCTCAAAAAATAAACCTAATCTAAACCTTTCTATTAGATAACTTTTGACATAATCTAATGTATGGGGTGCGGGGTTGGTATCCGTTTCTACTACCGATGATAGCATAGTTGGTATATTAGGCATATTAATTAACTGTTTGGCTGCTACTAAATACACTAGGTGTATTTGACAGATGCATGCAGCCTGTGCTTCTGAAGATAGCGGGTGGTACAGTATGCCCATTTTAAATGGAGTGTACCCTGGAGGGCCACCAGTGAAGGCATGAAAGCTTGACTATGTTGACAGATAAAATGCTTCTTTCAATAACACATGATTTATGTCAATAACAATATTCACTCAAACCAATGATGGTTAATTTCAGTATTATGTGTATGAGGGTATATAGATTAGAGCTGAGGAAATCATTCACCAAAAAATATCTCAAGAATTATTTGTCATTTTTGCTCTACACTGCGTATTTGGATACGTTTCACTTCTATGGACTCAGTGTGCAAACTTGCAACAATATGACACATAATATTCAAACCTGGAACTGTGTTTCCTTAATGGTGATTGATCAGATAAGTCACAGGTTATTATTTATGTCACTTGTCTGGATGAGCATACAAGTACTTGCAGTGTGAAGACTTGAGTGTGCACAAAGGTCTATATGTGCTCGGTGATGAAGGCTAAGCAAATGTCCGAGCTCTTTTCATCCAGATACTGTGGGTTCACATTTGGGATCTGTTTTGCACAAATGCTTGCACACGTGACTCTTGAGATTTGTGCTGCTTAAACTTAATAGTTTTCCTCTTTGTGGAAGGAGAACCCCAGTGAGGCTTGAAACGTCAACAAATTCTCCCAGACCATTGTTGGCTGAACTCATCTAGCTCTAATATCACTTAAAGCCCCAATTCCTACATCTAAATCATCTACCAAGGGATTATGGGCCCATGCAAAGTCCTATTGGTGTCAGTGGGTTTCCGTGTGGGCATAGGAATCCATACTATCTGATCCCAATTCAGGATCGTGGTATATTGTATGTATTTTTACTGTAGTGTATATCTACGCAGATAGATATCCACTGACTTTTCTGAGCTTTGGATATGGCTCTTGTAAATGGTGCAAGCAAATAAACTTTTTGTGGGCCATTTCCTGTTGTTCTTCAAAGTTCGCCCATAGTGTGGAGAGCCAGCACAAGGCTCTCCAATCACTTAAACCTCACATTGGAACAGGGGATTGTGGTGCCGGTGGCCATGTTTGCACACTACCTGTGCTGTGCCAGCTTGCCAGAGGAGGATCTACATGTGCATGGATCCTGTGCCCCAGCACCTTACCCCAAGTGTCACAGAGCAGCTGCCACTACCATGCAGCCCATGAGCATAACTGCAGTGCAGGATTGGGAGTTGTGTATTGTGCTATAATCCACATTCTGGGCCCAGGTTGGGAGGGGTGGATTTCATGCCCTCCAAGGCACCTGCATGTCTACAGACTGGAGTCTGATGCTCAGGCTTTATGTAGGTATTATTCTTTCATGATTTACAATGTTGACTGGGGTCATCTGAATATGTTATCAATACTGAATGCAGGGGCTGGTTTTTGGTGAATGGGTTACCAGACTTGTACTGTGATTCACATGCATTAGTCCTCCTTTGTTCTTTGATACATCAGCAGAGCTGCTGGCACATTAATTATCTGAATGTGTGAGCAAATAGAAGGGATTTCTTCGGGGAAATTTAGATGTGGGTGAAATGTGGCCCACACTGAAGTTAATGGGAGTTTTGCCATCGACTGCAATAGAGCCAGGATTTCACCCATTGTCTTTGTTCACTGGTGACATTTTTAAGAGGAATGCTTATTAAGTATTAGAGCTGATAATTGTGGCACTGTCAAGGTTTTGACATGCATGATCTAAGGCAATCGAGGGTATCTTTCCATTGACTTCGGATTAATCTCTATGTTTTTCTATTGGTTAGCAAGATTTAGAAGTCAATAATTTGAATATTCTCGTGGAGCTATTTAAAGAGACAATGGAAGAGGTAGGCAAAGCCAAATCTCCTGAAAATTAATATACTGCCTATCATTTTGTATGTTTTAATCTTTCACTTTTGTTATCCCTGATTCAGTTTTTTTCCAGCTGAAAGGTTATTTTCATCAGTTTAATGGAGAAATAAACTATATAGGCTTAGTTTCGACAGGTTAATACTTCCTTATGATTGAGTGAGTATTTCAACGCCAGATGTAAAATAAATATAATATGATCTTGGGCTGCTCAGCTATTCTTCTCCCCTAAGTACAGGCATATTTGACATGTAATAGAATGACTCAGGATATTGTAACATTTACAATGTTTTACCAATGTTTAATTTAGTTGAAATTGATTCAGTGACTATAATTCTTTTTTTATGTTTGACATAATATTTTAATATGTGAGGTGATACTTCAAAACGTACCTCACTTTTGGCCATTAAGTAATAACAACTCCACAGTGCCTACTGTATTTAAATATCAATTTTTAAACTTTGGAGGGGGGGAAGAAATTAAATCAATGGAGATCTCTGATAAGCGGATTTTAATGCCTTTTTCAATTATCAAACAAAAGTATAATCTTCAAGCCAGTCGTTTCTGCTAATAGGTATTTTTTTTAAAATATTATTCGGACATTATTTGAATTAAGTTTTGGAAAATGAACTAAAAGAACCTCAACTGAATATTTTGGGATGTAGAATGATGAATATTTGCAAAAAGATTTAAAAGAATTTCTAACTTACATGGGTTTTTGATTGGTAGTCAGGAGGGATATTTTCAAAGGTCAATAGAGAAATAAAATGCATAATTAAATACAGATTATTCTGGGGAAGATTGGAGGTTAATATATGCACAGGTTGCATTTGTATGAATAATTGCCAAACATAGGATAACATTATTTAATTTTCAGTCAGGGTTTTGTATTAATCCCCTACCCCCACCCAAATGAATATGATGTATAACTCCAGTTTCAGAGATATGTACTAAAAGTAAAATAAGGACTGGTGATTTTATGCATGTGGTTTGGAAATGCACAGATTTGGTCAGTAGATATTGAGAGTATGTCTACACTATGAAATTACTCTGATTTTACAGAAGTCGATTTCTGGGAACAGATTGTATAAAGTCGAGTGCATGCATCCACACTAAGCAGATTAATTCGGTGGTGTGCGTCCACAATACCGTGGCAAGCGTCAACATTCTGAGCAGTGCACTATGGGTAGCTATCCCACGGTTCCCGCAGTCCCCCCTGCCCATTGGAATCTGGGCTGAGCTCCCAATGCCTGATGGGGCCAAAAATTTGTCACTGGCGGTTATGGGTAAATGTCGTCAGTCAAACTTCCCTCTGTGAAAACAACGGCAGACAATCATTTTGTGCCCTTTTCCCTGGATCCCCCGAGCAGATGCCATATCACAGCAAGCATGGAGCCTGTTCAGCTCACCGCAGCAGTTATGACCATTGTAAACACATTATCATACAGTTTATGCAGAACCAGAACCTGAAAAACCAGGTGAAGAGGCAATGGCAGCGAGGTGACGAGAGTTATGAAGACATGGATACAGATTTCTCTAAAACCACGGTCCCTGGCAATTTGGAGATCGTGGTGTTAATGGGGCAGGTTCATGTCGTGGAACGTTGATTCTGGGCCCAGGAAACAAGCACAGACTGGTGGGACCTCAGAGTGTTGCAGGTTTGGGATGATTCCCAGTGGCTCCGAAACTTTTGCATGCATAAGGGCACTTTCATGGAACTTTGTGACTTGCTTTCCCCTGCCCTGAAGTGCGAGAATACCAAGATGAGAGCAGCCCTCACAGTTGAGAAGCAAGTGGCAATAGCCCTGTGGAAGCTTGCAATGCCAGACAGCTACCAGTAATCAATTTGGAGTGGGCAAATCTACTGTGGGGGTTGCTATGATGCAAGTAGCCAACACAATCATTGAGCTGCTGCTATCAAAGGTAGTGACTCTGGGAGATGTGCAGGTCATACTAGATGGATTTGCTGCAATGGGATTCCCTAACTCTGGTGGGGCTATAGACCGAATGCATATCCCTATCTTGGGACCAGACCACCAGGGCAGCCAGTACGTAAACTGCAAGTGGTACTTTTCGATGGTGCTGCAAGCACTGGTGGATCACAAGGGAATTTCACCAACATCAACGTGGGATGGCTGGGAAAGGTACATGACGCTCGCATCTTCAGGAACTCCGGTCTGTTTAAATGGCTGCAGGAAGGGACTTTATTCCCAGACCAGAAAATAACTGTTGGGGATGTTGAAATGCCTATAGTTATCCTTGGGGACCCAGCCTACCCCTTAATGCCCTGGCTTATGAAGCCGTACGCAGATACCCTGGACAGTAGTAGGGAGTTGTTCAACTATAGGCCGAGCAAGTGCAGAATGGTGGTAGAGTGTGCATTTAGACGTTTAAAGGGTCGCTGGCGCAGTTTACTGACTCACTCAGACCTCAGTGAAACCAATATTCCCATTGTTATTGCTGCTTGCTGTGTGCTCCACGATCTCTGTGAGAGTAAGGGGGAGACGTTAATGGAGGGTGGGAGACTGAGGCAAATCACCTGGCCGCTGAATATGTGCAGCCAGACACCAGCGAGATTAGAAGAGCACAGCAGGAAGCGCTGCACATCAGAGAAGCTTTGAAATGAAGTTTCATGACTGGCCAGGGTACCATGTGACACTTCTGTTTGTTTCTCCTTGATGAAAACCCGCCCCCTTGGTTGACTCTAATTCCCTGTAAGCCACTCACCCTCCCCCCTTCGATCACAGCTTGCTTGCAAAGGAAATAAAGTTACTATCGTTTAAAAACCATGTATTCTTTATTAATTATAAAAATAGGGAGATAACTCACAAGGTAGCCCAGGTGGGGTGTGGGAGGAGGGTAGGAGGAAAGGAAAAGGCCACTTCAAAACTTGTTGAATGACAGCCTTCTGTTGCTTCGGCTGTACACTGGGGTGGAGTGGTTGGGTGCCCAGAGCCTCCCCCCGTGCATTCTTGGGCATCTGGGTGAGGAGGCTATGGAACTTGGGGAGGAGGGAGGGCGGTTAAACAAGGGCTGCAGCAGCAGTCTGTGATCCTGCTGCTGTTCCTGAACCTCCACCAGACGCCAGAGCATGTCTGTTTAATCCCTCAGTAGCCCCAGCATTGCATCCTGCCTCCTCTGATCTTCCTGCCTCCACCTCTCATCTCAATCATCTCTCCTGTCCTCACGTTCATTGGCCGCTTTCCTGTACTGTGCTGCTGTGTCCCTCCACACATTCTGCTGAGCTCTGTCAGTGCGGGACAACTGCATGAGCTCAGAGAACGTTTCATCACATGTGTGTTTTTTTCACCCCCTTATCTGAGATAGTCTTTGGGATGGAGGAGGGAGGCTTGAAACATCTGCAGCAGCGGGAGGAAAAAAAAGGAGTGAAGTATTTTAAAAGTTACATTTTACAGAACAATGACTATACTCTTTCACGGTGAACAACACTATTCACATTACATAGCACATATGATTTCGGTACAAGGTCTATGTAATGTGTTAGAGATCACACACGCAGTGCCGGGCAACAGAATTCGGCTTGCAGGCGGCCGTGGTAAGCTATAGTCTTTTGGCTTCTGCAACCTCCATAACAGCAGCGCCCTCCTTTCCCATACCACACAAAGCCCATTGAGTTGGCCATTTAGTGCTGTAGTTTTCATGTTAACGTGCAGCAGTAGAAACCAAACTAACCCTCTTCCCACATCCAATTCTCTGGGATGATCGCTTTTCCTCTCCCCCCACCACCTGGCTGGTATCAGGGAAGATCCCTGCTAGCCAAACGTGAACAGCTCAGCACCAATCCCCCCCCCACACACACACCACTTGGCTAACTGTGGGGCAGATTTTCTTTTCAGCCACAGGCAAACAGCCCAGTAGGAATGGCCACCCCTGAATGTCCCCTTAATTAAATTCCCGTATTTCAACCAGGTTACCATGAACGATATCACTCTTCTGAGGATAACACAGAGATAAAGAACAGATGTTGCTTGAATGCCAGCAAACACCGGGACCACACGCTGCCAGGCTTTGTCATGCAATGACACCGGATTACTTGCTACTAGCATGGCGTGGTAAAGTGTCCTACCATGGAGGACGGAATAAGGCTGCTTTCCCCAGAAACCTTCTGCAAAGGCTTTTATAGTACCTCCAGGAGAGCTTCATGGAGATATCCCTGGAGGATTTCCGCTCCATCCCCAAACACGTTAATGGACTTTTCCAGTAGCTGTACTGACCACAAATGCATCCCAAGTCCTCAGGGCAAACTAGTCATTAAAAAACGCTTGCTTTTAAAACATGCATTTATATTTAAAAAGGTACACTCACCAGAGGTCCCTTCTCCGGCTTGGTTGGGTTGGGAGGTGTAACAAGGTCGGGCCAGATGGCTATAGGAGAGTAATAGAAGGCAGATATATTAGCCCCAGGCTAAGTAGGTCTCTTTTCCCTGGGTAAGGTAACAGGGAAGGTTCCAGAACAATCAGGAACCTTCTGGAGACAATTAAGACAGGCTGATTAGAACGCCCGCAGCCAATCAAGAAGCTGCTAGAATCAATTAAGGCAGGCTAATCAGGGTACCTGGGTTTTAAAAAGGAGCTCACTTCAGTTTGCGGTGTGCATGTGAGGAGCCGGGAGCAAGAGGCACTAGGAGCTGAGAGTGAGAACGCGGACTGTTGGAGGTCTGAGGTGTACAAGCATTATCAGACACCAGGAGGCAGGTCCTATGGTGAGGATAAAGAAGGTGTTGGGAGGAGGCCATGGGGAAGTAGCCCAGGGAGTTGTAGCGGTCACACAGCTGTTCCAGGAGGCACTCTAGACAGCTGCATTCCACAGAGCCCTGGGCTGGAACCTGGAGTAGAGGGCGGGCCCGGGTTCCCCAAATCCTCCCAACTCCCTACACAGGAGGAGTCGACCTGGAGTGTGAATTCAGAAAAATGGCCAAACTGAGGGCTGCCGTGAAGCTCCAAGGCGAGCAAATCCGCCAATAAGTGCAAGACCCACCAAGGTAGAGCAGGAACTTTGTCACAGAGGGTATTTCAGTCAGGGTGATAAAAAGATCCTGGCTGTTGGGGAGAATGGTGTGCTGTGTGCTCTCCTCAAGCTCGTCGTCCTCCTCCTCATCTTCCCCGTCCGGAAAATCCTCAGGCATGGCGGAGAGTACCCCATCATCGGAGTCCACGGACAGGGGTGGGGTAGTGGTGGCAGCCCCCCCTAGAATTGCATGCAGCTCAGCGTAGAAGCTGTCCAGGAGCATCCATTTGATTCTTTGGTTTTCTGGTACGCTTGTCTGAGCTCCTTAAGTTTCACATGGCACTGTGTTGCATCCCTGCTGTAGCCTCTGTCCATCATGGCCTTGGAGATTTTTTGAAATATTTTGGCATTTCATCTTTTGGAACGTAGTTCTGATAACACGGATTCATCTCCCCATACCGCAGTCAGATCCAGTATCTCCCGTTCAGTCCATGCTCACGCTCTTTTTCGATTCTGGGACTGCATGGTCACCTGTGCTCATGAGCTCTGCATGGTCACCTGTGCTGATGAGCTCACCTGGCCACACAGGAAATGAGATTCAAAAGTTCCCGGGGATTTTCCTGTACTCCTGGCCAGTGCATCCGAGTTCAGAGTGCTGTCCAGAGCGGTCACAATGGTGCACTGTGGGATAGCTCCCGGAGGCCAATACCGTCGAATTGTGTCCACACTAACCCTAATTCAAAACGACGATGTCAATTTCAGTGCTAATCCCCTCGTTGGGGAGGAGTACAGAAATCAATTTTAAGAGCTCTTTACGTTGACAAAAATGGCTTTGTTGTGTGAACGGGTGCAGGGTTAATTCGATTTAACGCTGCTAAATTCGACATAAACTTGTAGTGTAGGCCAGGCCTGAGCGTGAGCAAGATTTGCACAATATTTTTTTTAAAAAATTTAGATGTTTACACTTTAAATAAATTAGAACATGTAAAATAGATAAAATTTATGGCAGAAGCATGATCAGTGGCAAGACAATGTGTATGGAACATTGGACAAAGAAACATGTCAGCCTGATTCTGTTCTGTGTAAACCACTTAATTCAGTGGAATTACACTAGTGTAAAGATGGTGGGAGAAAAGAATTGGGCCCTTTAGTGTCACAATGGAGTAAGGATATGAATGCATATGTAGCCATTAGAATGTTATTTATTAACTCAGTGGATGCCAATAGACTTTGTAGAATATATGGGACACGTTTGATTTTAAATTTGATTTAATTTGTGAATACATTATATTTGTTTAATTATAAAGTTCTTTGTAAGGTAACTTTGAGTTACCTAACCAACAATATTGTTTTATATCTATACGTTAGTATTTTTCTGTCATATTTTAAATGCAAAACTGGGGCTGTTGATTAATTGCAGTTAACTCATGCGATTAACTCAAAAAAATTAATCCCAATTAAAAAAATTAATCACACTGTTAAATAATAGAGTACCAACTGAAATTTATTAAATATTTTTGGATGTTTTTCTACATTTTCAAATATTTTGATTTCAGTTACATCACAGAATGCAAAGTGTATGGTGCTCACTATTATTTTTATTACAAATATTTGCACTGTAAAAATTATAAACAAAAGAAATAATATTTTTCAATTCACCTCATACACATACTGTAGTGTAATTCCTTTATCGTGAAAGTGCAACTTACAAATGTAGATTTTTTTTTGTTACATAACTGCACTCAAAAACAAAACAATGTAAAACTTTAGAGCCTACAAGTCTACTCAGTTCTACTTCTTGTTCAGCCAATCATTAAGACAAACACATTTGTTTACATTTACAGGAGATAATGCTGCCTGCTTCTTATTTACGGTGTCATCAGAAAATGAGAACAGGTGTTCACATGTCACTTTTTCTAACGGGCATTGCAGGGTATTTACGTGCCAGATGTGCTAAACATCCGTATGCCCCTTCATGCTTTAGCCACCATACCAGAGGACATACTTCCATGCTGATGACGCTCGTTAAAAAAATAATGTGTAAATTAAATTTGTGACTCAACTTCTTGGGGAAGAATTGTATGTCTTCTGCTCTGTTTTACCCACATTCTACAATATATTTCATGTTATTGCAGTCTCGGATGACCCAGCACATGTTGTACATTTTAAGAACACTTTCACTGCAGATTTGACAAAACGCAAAGAAGGTACCAATGTGAGATTTCTAAAGATAGCTACAGCACTCAACTCAAGGATTAAGAATGTGAAGTGCCTTCCAAAATCTGAGAGGGACGAGGTGTGGCACATGCTTTCAGAAGTCTTAAAAGAGCAACACTCCAATGCGGAAACTACAGAACCTGAACCACCAAAAATGGAAATCAACCTTCTGCTGGTGACATCTGACTCAGATGATGAAAACGAACATGTATCGGTCCACACTGTTTTGGATCATTATCGAGCAGAACCCGTCATCAGCATGGATGTATGTCCTCTGGAATGGTGGTTGAAGCATGAAGGGACAAATTAATCTTTAGCACATCTGGCACATAAATATCTTGCAACACTGGCTACAATGGTACCATGCAAACACCTGTTCTCACTTGAAACAAGAAGGGGACAGCATTACCTCCGTAAATGTAAACACACTTGTTTGTCTTAGCCCTGGTCTACACTAGGACTTTAGGTCGAATTTAGCAGCGTTAAATCAATGTAAACCTGCACCCATCCACACGATGAAGCCCTTTATTTCGACTTAAAGGGCTCTTAAAATCGATTTCTGTACTCCACCCCTGACAAGTGGATTAGCGCTTAAATCGGCCTTGCCGGGTAGAATTTGGGGTACTGTGGACACAATTCGACGGTATTGGCCTCCAGGAGCTATCCCAGAGTGCTCCATTGTGACCGCTCTGGACAGCACTCTCAACTCAGATGCACTGGCCAGGTAGACAGGAAAAGAACTGCGAACTTTTGAATCTCATTTCCTGTTTGGCCAGTGTGGCAAGCTGCAGGTGACCATGCAGAGCTCATCAGCAGAGGTGATCATGATGGAGTCCCAGAATCGCAAAAGAGCTCCAGCATGGACTGAACAGGAGGTATGGGATCTGATCGCTGTATGGGGAGAGGAATCCGTGCTATCAGAACTCCATTCCAGTTTTCAAAATGCCAAAACCTTTGTCAAAATCTCCCAGGGCATGAAGGACAGAGGCCATAACAGGGATCCGAAGCAGTGCCGCGTAAAACTTAAGGAGCTGAGGCAAACCTACCAGAAAACCAGAGGGGCGAACGGCCGCTCCGGGTCAGAGCCCCAAACATGCCACTTCTATGATGAGCTGCATGCCATTTTAGGGGGTTCAGCCACCACTACCCCAGCCGTGTTGTTTGACTCCTTCAATGGAGATGGAGGCAACACGGAAGCAGGTTTTGGGGATGAAGAAGATGATGATGATGATGAGGTTGTAGATAGCTCACAGCAAGCAAGCGGAGAAACCAGTTTTCCCGACAGCCAGGAACTGTTTCTCACTCTGGACCTGGAGCCAGTACCCCCCGAACCCACCCAAGGCTGCCTCCTGGACCCGGCAGGCGGAGAAGGGACCTCCGGTGAGTGTACCTTTTAAAATACTATACATGGTTTAAAAGCAAGCATGTGAAAGGATTAATTTGCCCTGGCATTCGCGGCTCTCCTGGATGTACTCCCAAAGCCTTTGCAAAAGGTTTCTGGGGAGGGCAGCCTTATTGCGTCCTTCATGGTAGAACACTTTACCACTCCAGGCCAGTAACACGTACTCGGGAATCATTGTACAACAAAGCATTGCAGTGTATGTTTGCTGGCGTTCAAACAACATCCGTTCTTTATCTCTCTGTGTTATCCTCAGGAGAGTGACATGTCATTCATGGTCTCCTGGTTGAAATAGGGTGCTTTTCTTCAGGGGACATTCAGAGGAGCCCGTTCCTGCTGAACTGTTTGCCTGCGGCTGAACAGAAATGTTCCCCGCTGTTAGCCATGGGGAGGGGGGAGTGTTGAGGGGGTAGCCACGTGGTGGGGGGAGGCAAAATGCGACCTTGTAACGAAAGCTCATGTGCTATGTATGTAATGTTAACAGCAAGGTTTACCCTGAAAGACTGTAGCCACTGTTTTATAAAATGTGTCTTTTTAAATACCGCTGTCCCTTTCTTTTTCTCCACCAGCTACATGTGTTTCAATATCACAGGATCTTCTCCTTCCCAGAGGCTAGTGAAGATTAGAAAGAAAAAAAAAACGCACTTGTGATGAAACGTTCTCTGAGCTCATGCTGTCCTCCCACACTGACAGAGCACAGACGAATGCGTGGAGGCAAATAATGTCAGAGTGCAGGAAAGCACAAAATGACCGGGAGGAGAGGTGGCGGGCTGAAGAGAGTAAGTGGCGGGCTGAAGACAGGGCTGAAGCTCAAATGTGGCGGCAACATGATGAAAGGAGGCAGGATTCAATGCTGAGGCTGCTGGAGGACCAAACCAGTATGCTCCAGTGTATGGTTGAGCTGCAGCAAAGGCAGCTGGAGCACAGACTGCCACTACAGCCCCTGTGTAACCAACCGCCCTCCTCCCCAAGTTCCATAGCCTCCACACCCAGACGCCCAAGAACGCGGTGGGGGGGCCACCGGCCAACCAGCCAGTCCGCCACAGGGGATTGCCCAAAAAAAAGAAGGCTGGCATTCAATAAATTTTAAAGTTGTAAACTTTTAAAGTGCTGTGTGGCATTTTCCTTCCCTCCTCCGCCACCCCTCCTGGGCTACCTTGGTAGTCGTCCCCCTATTTGTGTGATGAATGAATAAAGAATGCATGAATGTGAAGCAACAATGACTTTATTGCCTTTGCAAACAATGATTAAAGGGAGGAGGGGAGGGTGGTTAGCTTGCAGGGAAGTAGAGTGAACCAAGGGGGTTTCATCAAGGAGAAACAAAGAGAACTTTCACACCGTAGCCTGGCCAGTCATGAAACTGGTTTTCAAAGCTTATCTGATGTGTACTGCGCCCTCCTGTGCTCTTCTAACCGCCCTGGTGTCTGGCTGCGCGTAACCAGCAGCCAGGCGATATGCCTCAACCTCCCACCCCGCCATAAACGTCTCCCCCTTACTCTCACAGATATTGTGGAGCACACAGCAAGCAGTAATAACAGTGGGAATATTGGTTTCGCTGAGGTCTAAGCGAGTCAGTAAACTGCGCCAGCGCGCCTTTAAACGTCCAAATGCACATTCTACCACCATTCTGCACTTGCTCAGCCTGTAGTTGAACAGCTCCTGACTACTGTCCAGGCTGCCTGTGTACGGCTTCATGAGCCATGGCATTAAGGGGTAGGCTGGGTCCCCAAGGATACATATAGGCATTTCAATGTCCCCAACAGTTATTTTCTGGTCTGGGAATAAAGTCCCTTCCTGCAGCTTTTGAAACAGACCACAGTTCCTGAAGATGCGAGCGTCATGTACCTTTCCTGGCCATCCCACGTTGATGTTGGTGAAACGTCCCTTGTGATCCACCAGAGCTTGCAGCACTATTGAAAAGTACCCCTTGCGGTTTATGTACTCACCGGCTTGGTGCTCTGGTGCCAAGATAGGGATATGGGTTCCATCTATGGCCCCACCACAGTTAGGGAATCCCATTGCAGCAAAGCCATCCACTATGACCTGCACATTTCCCAGGGTCACTACCCTTGATATCAGCAGATCTTTGATCTTGCATCACAGCAGCCCCAACAGTAGATTTGCCCACTCCAAATTGATTCCCAACTGACCGGTAGCTGTCTGGTGTTGCAAGCTTCCACAGGGCTATCTCCACTCGCTTGTCAACTGTGAGGGCTGCTCTCATCTTGATATTCATGCGCTTCAGGGCAGGGGAGAGCAAGTCACAAAGTTCCATGAAAGTGTCCTTACGCATGCGAAAGTTTCGCAGCCACTGGGAATCGTCCCAGACCTGCAACACTATGCGGTCCCATCAGTCTGTGCTTGTTTCCCGAGCCCAGAATTGGCGTTCCACAGCATGAACCTGCCCCATTAGCACCATGATGCATGCATTGGCAGGGCCCATGCTTTCAGAGAAATGTGTGTCCATGTCCTGATCACTCACGTGACCGCGCTGACGTCGCCTCCTCGCCCGGTATCGCTCTGCCAGGTTCTGGTGCTGCATATACTGCTGGATAATGCGTGTGGTGTTTAATGTGCTCCTAATTGCCAAAGTGAGCTGAGCGGCCTCCATGCTTGCCTTGGTATGGCGTCCGCACAGAAGAAAGGTGCGGAACGATTGTCTGCCGTTGCTCTGACGGAGGGAGGGGCGACTGACGACATGGCTTACAGGGTTGGCTTCAGGGAGCTAAAATCAACAAAGGGGGTGGCTTTACATCAAGGAGTATTTCAGGCAGGACTTCACGGAGGGTTCCAATAAGAAATGGTGTACCTAAGTTATTGTTCTTATTGGAACAAGGAGGTTAGTATGGCCTCTGATTGATACATGGCTAGATTTACTTCGCTGCACCTTCTCTGTGAGTGACTGCAGTGTGACCTAGAGGAATGAGTCCCCTAGACGGGGGGGGGGGGGGGGAAGCAAATGAGTACAAAACAAATCTGGTCTATTTCTTGTTTTGATCCACTCCATCTATCTTTTACATCTTTGGCTGGCAGCAGACAGTGCAGAAGGACTGCATGCCATCCACATCTCATGGCTGCCCAGCAGAAGATGATGCAATAGGACTGCTAGCAATCCGTATCGCCTGCCTGCACACCATAAGACGGTTCAATAGGACTGACTGCAGGACTAAAGAGAATGACCTGGTCAAGTCACTCCAAATTTAGTCCCTGCGCCCATGTCTGCCCAGGTGCTCCTGGCCGACGTGGCCAGGAGCACCTCGGACATGACGATGACGACTACCAATCATACTGTACCATCTGCTGCCACAAGGCAAGGGGTTGATGCTGCTGTGTAGCAATGCAGTACCACGTCTGCCAGCACCCAGGAGACATAGGGTGACGGTTACCTGAGCGGGCTCCATGCTTGCCGTGGTATGGCGTCTGCACAGGTAACTCAGGAAAAAAGGCGCGAAACGATTGACTGCCCTTGCTTTCACGGAGGGAGGGAGGGAACGGGGGCCTGATGATATGTACCCAGAACCACCCGCGACAATGTTTTAGCCCCATCAGGCATTGGGATCTCAACCCAGAATTCCAATGGACAACGGAGACTGCAGGAACTGTGGGATAGCTACCCACAGTGCAACACTCCGGAAGTCGACGCTTGCCTCGGTACTGTGGAAGCACTCCGCCAAGTTAATGCACTTAATGCACTTAGAGCATTTTCTGTGGGGACACACACACTCGAATATATAAAACCGATTTCTAAAAAAACGACTTCTATAAATTCGACCTAATTCCGTAGTGTAGACATACCATTAGCAATTGGCTGAATAAGACGTAGGACTGAGTGGACTTGTAGGCTCTAAAGTTTTAGATTCTTTTGGTTTTGAATGCAGTTGTTTTTTTGTACATAATTCTACATTTGTAAGTTCAACTTTCATAATAAAGAGATTGCACTACAGTACTTGTATTAGGTGAATTGAAAAAAAAAACTATTTCTTTTGTTTTTTACAGTGCAAATATTTGTAATAAAAATAAATATAAAGTGAGCACTGTACACTTTGTATTCTGTATTATAATGGAAATAAATATATTTGGAAATGTAGAAAACATCCAAAAATATTTAAATAAATGGTATTCTGTTATTGTTTAACACCGCTGTTAATCACGTGTTTAATCAAGATTAATTTTTTTAATTGCTGGACAGTTCTAGTAAAAATATTAACAAAAAAGACAAAGCAGCAAGTGAGACTAATAAGAGCTTAATTGGAAGTAAGGCACTTTTAGGCTATTTCACAGAAATCCACCCCAGTATCTTCCCAGAAGAACAGCATGTGATTACACTCTTAGCCAATCAAATCAATGTCAAGCATTACAACAATAAAGCAAACTCTTTGGCTGATAATTCTGTAAAGAGGCTCCTGCAAGCTGCTGCTAGGGTGACCAGATGTCCCAGTTTTATAGGGACAGTCCCAATATTTGGGGGTTTGTCTTATATAGGTGCCAATTACCTCCCACCCCGTCCCAATTTTTCACCTTTGCATCTGGTCACCCTAGCTACTGCTTGTAAATTCAAATTAAGCTCAAGGTTAAGGTTCCTGTTCAAGAAGGCCCTTAAGCACATGCTTAACTCTCATTAAAGTCTATGGAGCTTAAACACATGCTTAAGCGCTATTCTTAATTGGGTCTCAATGTTTTACTGAATCATGGCCTTTATAAATACAATTATTTCTAGAGCTGAACACTATCTGAGCCAACAGTTTAATTCAGAGAATTTCCTTGTCTTCGGGGAATGAAACACAAGATGTGCTGCTAATGAGACTGTGTCAAGGTGCTAAAAAATGGGCACCATGTTCTTTAATGTTTATTGGGAAAGAGGAAAATCAGTAGTCAAGATTAATCTTGACTATTAATCTATTAATTATTACCTTGGGGAACTACATTACCACTTTGTAGACTACAGCCATGATTACAGCATATTCAGTCCCCGGAGGATAGCCCTAGGGTTTGAGGATCTTCTGATGGGGTAGAGTTAATATAACAATTCCTACACCACTCTCTGCCAGCTACCAGAAGAGGGGCCATGACCAGGCACCTCCAAACTGCTCTGATTCTCATCTCTTTTGTGGTTTAAGGCCTTGGGACCATTAGCAGCTGGTGTAAGGTAGAGCACCCCAACGACTGAGGCCTGGCGCTTCACAACCCTGCAAAAGCAAATTTTGTGCTATCCTTGCACTCCCCAGGAGTTGCACTATGGGCTCTTCAGCCTTAGCTGAGGATTTAGGCCCCGACCTGTGCAGCACCTTCTGTCCAGTCTGAATCTCAAGAAAAACAATGGGTACAGTTTGAATTATAGTGTGAAGTTTATAAATCTCTTCTCAATAGCTGTGTTTTCAAGAGTTTGTTGTACAAAATTAGCATGTTTGGGTATGGCAGCCACAATTTTCTTGACTGCAAAGAATAATCTAAACTTTTTCTCATCTGTTCTTAAGTGGAGAGACACACTGTTTTTAATATTTCATCTGTGACTCAACTGGAGGATGAAAATTCATGCTAACAGGGTCTTGTAGATCTGTTACAGTGTCACTAATGTCTTTTGTGGCTTGGTCTTAATCACTACCTAATCATCCCTTAAGGTGGTGATAAATTTGTCATACCTAGGCTGGGGCTCAGGTCTACATGACATTTCCCTTGCATTCTTCCTTATCAAATGGTTCTCTTCATTTTTTGCAAAACTTGGGTGTGCTTTTTAGCCCAGTTATTTTTAGTCTGGTAGAAATCTAGTCACTTGAAATGTATACTAACATTTCATATATGTTCATGCATTCTTTTCAAACCTTTGCACTGTTTTTCTTAGGTTCTTTTTTCCACTGAATTCTTCTTAATAAAGACAACACAGCTAATGATCTCAGTGTAAATGCCCTGTGTTATGCATGGAGAATTGTGCATGTAAATGCCAAAATTTTAATAACATTCTGTATGTGACTAACAACCTTTATATTACACTGGCAGTATACCACTTCGTTTTAAAATGCTTCATCGTTATTGTTTTTTTAAAAGAAAATGTACATAAAATTTCAGTAAGTACAGTCAAAAAGTGGCAAAATGCATGTATAATACAAAGGAACCATAACAATTGGTAAAGTTGTTAGTAAAACTAAACAAAGAACTCAAAGTTAAAATGAAAAGAAGAAATGCAAAAAAGAGGGATAGTGTATTGCATGGTTTCTAAAAGTAGCCTTCAAGGCGTGATGGATCTTTATTGTCTAATAGCTTCTTTATGGAAATGGGAATTTTCATTACAATATATTAAGCAATTTCCCCAATTAAGATATTAATATGAAAATAGAATTTAGAAGCCCAGACTGAGATTGCCCGGGGTACTGTACAAACAGGTAGGAAGAGATAATATCTGCCCAAACGATCTTACCATCTAAATAGAGGACTGCAACACTTTGCTCTAATCCTGTTTGCTGGGCATGATGTGGGAGTAGCTGAGTGACGTTTAGTAACCCATGATATAAGGGTGGCCAGACAAGATGATCTGATTGTCCCTTCTGGCCTTAAACTCTATGACTATATATAGGTAAACAAAGAGCAGGGGAAGTTTAAATGAGTTGGCCAAGGTCACCCAGGATTGTTTTAGCAATGCTGAGAATAGACCCCAGATGGCCTGTGTTCCAATCCAATGCCTGAACCACAAGGTTATCCTTCTTGCTCTAAAGGTATAGCTCTGTTACTAAGTGAACAAGGCAGAGATTATGATACCGGTAACCAACTGCTATTCTCTTTTCTTTTCTTCGTGTCCATGTCAAGGAAGTGTTCAAAACAGAATCACAAACTCAGAGAGACTAACATAAGGAAAAGTCTCCATTGTGAGTCTTGTGACGGTGGTAGGCAGGGTAATTCATTATGATGAATGCAATCAAGATGGCACAGTCTTTTCATGGTTACAACTGTGGCATTTTGCTGGAAATATGTACCTGTGCAGTGATGGTGAGACACTATGGCTCAAAGTAGGTTTATTTTTAATATTTACTTCTATTGTGTACCTTTAACTCATTACTGAAGTTTCACACAGAGTTGGCTGGTTATTTTTAAAAGGGAGGCATCAGTTTTTTGCCAAATGGAACAAGGAGTCAGGAGATCTGATTTCTGTTATCAGCTCTGCCACCAGTTCACTATATGACCTAGAGTAAAAAAAATTCTTGTATTATCAAGTAATTTAAAACTAATTAAACATGAATAGAAGGCCCATATGTCTAGTAGGTCAACTTGGTTATTCCCCTCCCTCCACCCATGAGTACATGTTGAACTTTATTTTCATTAAGTGAGACTCACCACCTGGAATAAAGTAGCGCAATGAGAATTGTGCAGTTCATTGACCATAGAAAGTGGTTACGAAAACACAGAAATCTTAAGAATCTTTTTATATATATTTATTTCTCTGTATATTATGTAATACATACACACACCCACTCTTTAGTAATATTTTAAATAGAAAGTAATTTACCTGAGAAGAGTGAGAACCAGGAAATGATCAATCAACTCCTCCCTTTGAAATCGCAGGGACCAAATTATTCCCTAATGTATTATGCAATGCTATTGAACTTAGACTTAGTAAAAAAAAAATAACATTTGACCTTTCTGACCAATCACAGCTAAGTAAAATCACTTGAATCATGGACATTCACGGCCAATCCATTGAGTGAACAATTCAAGAAGAACAAAGAGGATAAATACATGTGAATAGCAGATACACTCTCCAGGGAAGGAATCATCATTTAGTTATATATTTGTGGAGGGCCAGGCACAATGGGGATCTGATCCATGACAGGGACTTCTATTTTAAATAACAAGTAATAATCATAACATATTAAGAAACTGCAATCTACTGGCAGGTATTTTGTGATTAGTAAAATATTTAAGTAACTTTATTATTGTGAATTAGTCATTCAGCTGTAGTATTTTCCCAGTTCCTATTTGCTCTGTTTTTACAAAAATTCAGCAGGTGTTTTTTAGGGTATTATCCTGAATTTCCTCTGAATCTATTTCCTGACCTGAAACTCTCTGTATTTTACTACCTTTTATTCTATAATTTCTGATTATGTTTTGGTCCTTACACTTCCATACACTGCATGATTCACTTATCAGATCATAACCCTTATTCATCCAAATAATTTTGAATTAATTTGCTGTATTCTGTTCCTCTTTATTTTCTGGCTGGCTGGCTGCATTTGTGCTGTTTGAAATAGAAGCTTGAGAACTTGGCATCTTGGTATTTGCTCTCCTTTATTCTATCTAACCCCTCTCTTGAATACTTATTTACCTTAGGGCCCTGATCCTTAAGTATGTAGACGGGAGGGTAACAAGTGTAACCTCTTGGAAAAGATGCTACAATAAATGGCCTACACTGGCTCATGGTGCCTGTACTTCATCCCAAGTTAAGTTAAAAAAAGCATCAGTAGGAATTCTTTGAGGCATGATTTTTTTTCTCTGCAGTGTTCAAAATACAAATATGCTGTCCCCAAAACAGGGCTGTATGGAAAAGCAAAATCTAGCCCTAAATGAATGTAATTAAAAATGAATATTCATAATTATTTCTGCATCATTCCCGTAGTTCTGTGTTGAATATGAACAAACATGGAAAAAAGAATGAAGCAAATGAACACAAACAAGAGAAGGGGTGTACAGCACATCATTAAAATTGTTCTCACCATAAAACAGGAGGGAAAAATCCCCTTCTTGGCTATATATTACTCTTATGCGCACTCATGCTGCTCTGCAGTAATCTCCAATGAAAACACGCTGCTGTTACGGAGGGGCTGAAATGGAAGCCGATTGTGTAAGCTTCTGCCAGAAGATGTTAAATAATATTGTCGTTTCTAAGAAAATCATGCACCAAAGGCTGTTCAGACAGTTTTCAAACATGGCACATGTGAGACTTGGCCATCCGACAGAGTTTCTACACAATTGGCTCTATGGTCCGTTATAACAAAACCATGAAAAATACCTTGGGCTGTAAGCCATACAATATGTTTTTCTTGAAGCTGTGCTGGTATCTTGGCTGCTGTGTGAATTTTGGAAGCCAGGGTGCAAAGTGCACCTTCCTTCTGTAACTCGATTCAGCGACTTATGAGACAGATGATTTCTGGAATGGCTAACATTCATACCGTAGGCTTGTTTCATGAAGGCTGACAGTGTTATACAGAAACTGGATTGACTGTGTTGCAAAGCAGATGAAAGAACATGTGAAATGATGATGTCGCAGTGGTCAGAAGTTGTCTGAACTTCAGGTTCTTCTTTGAGTGCTTGTTTGTGTCAATTCCAATCAGGTGTGTGCACGCGTGCATGGCAGCTGGAAGATTTTTCCCCTAGCAGTATCCGTCGGGTCAGTCCAGGCGCCCCCTGGAGTGGTGCCTTCATGGTGCTCAATATAGGGCCCTACCAACCTGCCACCCCCTCAGTTCCTTCTTACCGACAGTGACATTTAGCTAGAACTTCCCCTTGCTCTTGTCGTGACAAGCGCATTTGGCAGTCTGTATATAGTTATTCATTAGGTTTTTTTTAGTTAGTGTTAAGTAGTTAGTAGGTACTTAAGGTTAGTTCTTAAGTTTCCTTTGGGGGGGATTCCCCTCCAGCACTGTCCCAGCACTGGGGCATACATACTGTGGTCTCCAGGCTTCAAAGCCTGTGAAGTCTGCAGCAAGTGTATGACCAGAAGTGATCCTCACACTTTGTGTTTGAAGTGTTCGGGGGAGAGCCATCAAAAGTATCACTGTAGGATCTGCAGGGGGTTTCACCCCAGGACATTAAAAGATAGAGATCAGCACCTGAAGATCCTACTACTGGAAGCTGCACTTTGACCCCAGTCCGACCCCAGGTCAGCACACCCTGCACCGAATACCTCCTCCTCGGTATGAATTGCCCTGTCGGCACAGGGATCAGTGCCAAGTAAAGACAAGGACTGTCGGCACCATCATGGCTCCACTCGCTGCTCACATGCTGCAGGCAAGCACCAGTCTCAATCACCGGTGCCGCAGAAGAAGAGGAGGCCGGAGAGGGGCCATTTTCCCCCGGCTAGGCCCAAGGAGCTGACTGTTGTGAGACCCGAATCAGGCCACACTAATTTTGCCCCACTGCCGGCAACGGTCGTGTTGGCTCCTGCCCTCATGGAAGGGCAGTCAAGTCTGGACCCTTCTCGCTCACCAAGACCTTGCCAAGAGCTACACCTCTGGTCTACCCCGGAGGTGATTGGGGCAGCCCAGGACGTGCTCCATCTCATGGCACCATTCTCCCTGCTTAGATGGGATAGGTCGCCGGCACCAGTTGCTCCCCTCGCGCCGTCAAGGGGAAAGCCCGCAGTGATGTCCCAGCAGTCTCCATCACCGGTGCATCACTCCGGTGCACCACCGGAGTCAGCAGCCTCGTCAGTCCCTGAGCCCTCGCTGTGGACTGTTGGTGCCTTGAAGTACCACCCCTCCATGGTCCTCCTTTTCGGAGACCTCAGAGTTGGAGTCAGACTCCTATCGATCTCATAGCAGCAGAAGTAGACGGTCCGGGTCATCAAGAGACCAGCACCGGGGTCTGCTCAGTGGCAGCCCCTGGCACAGTGGCCCTTTTGGAGTTCCTGGGCCTTTCACCAAGGCCAAGGGTGAAGCCAAGGGTCGCATTCCAGGGTGGCATTGGTGGCCTTGGCCACTTTCGTACCTCCTCCGGCACCGTTGGCATCGCCAGGATCGGAGGTAGCTCCATCACTCCCTGATGCCACCATCCCAACCCCTGTGGCACTAGCGCCGTCTACACCAGCCCCAGCGGTATCAGCACTGATGATCTGGGCATCAACAGCCCCAGCACTGACATATACAGTCCCAGAACCAAGGGGCATGGCACCGTCCATGTTGGCACCAGTCCAGGAACCCAAGTGCCGTGGGACCCCTCAGGCACAGAGGGAAGAGAGCAGCCACTCCTTACGGGCGTCTCTTCCTGTCCAGATGAGGCACTAGTGGCACCTTGGTAACCCCGGCCCTGGAGGACAACAGGATCCTGCAGCAATTGGTGAGGAGGGTTGCCCAGGACCTGGGCATTCAGGCAGAGCTGGTAGAGGAGGAGGCAGATCCAGTGGTGGATATCCTCGCCCCCACTGGATTTGAACATGTTGCCCTACCCCTGATAAAGACGATTGCCGACACCACAAAAACCTTGTGGCAGACCCAAGCTTCATTGCCTCCTATGGCTAAACACAATAAATTATGCTATTTTGTGCCATTCAGGGGCTATGATTACTTATATACTGATCCTCCACCAGATTTCCAGGTTCTGGATGCTGCGAACCAAGTGCCAGGGCTACCAAGGTCCCTCCCTAAAGAATCGGGAGGCGAAACGACTCAGCCTTGTCAGGAGAAAGGTCTATTCCACTGGTGGGAGGCTCTTCTTCTCTAGGCCGTAGGGCTTCTCTCTCACTGAATCCCAGCTGCCAGAATGGTGGTAGAGCTTTTTCTGGATCTCCTCTCCCAGCCCTGCCGAGCCCTTTCCAGCCTGACCCCACCAATACTGGTACACATCACTCCTTGAAATGTCCGTGGAAGCCCAAGTCACCTTGCTGCTCCTCCTGGACTTAATAACTCAGGATGACGGCTGTCTCCAGCACCTGAACTTCAAGTCATTGCACCTCACAGTGTGGAAGCTCTATGGCTGATCCTGATGGAGCTCTCCTGCTCGGACCTGGTTAGACAAGTCCTCCTTGGCAGTAGGAAACCCTCCACCAGGTCTACCTACCTTGCCAAGAGGAAGAGATTTTCAGTCTGGTTGGCGCAGCATCATTCGTCCTTGACGCTCGCCACTGTACCACTTAAACTGGACTACTTTCTTCATCTCAAGCTGCAGGGGCTGTCCACATCATCAATAAGGGTTCGCTTGGCCATCATCTCTGCCTTCCATCCAGGCTCAGAGGGCCAGTCAGTATTTGCCAACCTTATGGTCAGCCGTTTCCTGAAAGTTCTCGACAGGCTATATCCACACATCTGACAACCGGTCCCAACCTGGAACCTCAATCTGGTCCTTTCCAAATTGATGGGTCCACCCTTTGAACCGCTGGTGACTTGTTCCGTGCTCTATCTGTTGTACAAGGTCGCATTTCTGGTAGTGATAACCTCAGCCAGGAGGGTATCTGAGCTCAAGGCCCTAACATTAGAGCCCCCTTACACCGTGTTCTATGAGGACAAGGTTCAGCTCAGGCCACATCCAGCTTTCCTCCCGAAGGTTGTCTCCCAATTTCACATCAACCAGGGCATCTTCCTCCCAGTGTTCTATCCTAAGCCACACTCAACCGGCATGGAGCAGAGGCTTCACTCATTGGACGTCTGCAGACTGCTAGCCTTTTACATTGAAAGGACGAAACCGTTCTGGAAGTCAATTCAACTGATTGTGACTGTGGCAGACAGGATGAAAGGTCTTCCAGTCTCCTCTCAACGAATTTCATCGAGGATCACGTCCTGCATCCGTGAGTGCTCACAGCACACTCCACCAGGGTGCAAGCTTCTTCAGTGGCCTCCCCGGTGCATATTCCCACCCAGGAAATATGCAGAGCGGCGATGTGGTCCTCCATACATACCTTCACATCACATTATGCTATCACCCAGCAGGCCAGAGACAACGCGGCCTTTGGTAGAGCAGTGCTCCAGTCAGTGGACATCTGAACTCTGACCCTGCCTCTGGAACTTAGGCCTGGGAGTCACCTGATTGGAAATGACATGAAGAAGTACTTGAAGAAGAAAAAACGGTTACTTACCTTCTTGTAACTGTTGTTCTTCGAGATGTGTTGTTCATGTCCATTCCAATGCCCACCCACCTACCTATCTGTCAGAGTAGCCAGCAAGAAGGAACTGATGGGGTGGTGGATTGAGCACCATGAAGGCGCCACTCCAAGGGGTGCCTGGGCCGACCCAGTGGATACCGCTAGGGGGAAAATCTTCCGTGCACACACACCTGATTAGAATGGACATGAACAACAATCTCAAAGAACAACAATTACGAGAACGTGAGTGATGGGGTTTTTTTTTTTGCCTCAAATAATATCAGGCAACCAGTGATCATAAGTCATCTTTGACAATTATGGTGATAGTATTTTTAAAGGCTGGTGGCGTCCAGTGCTACTTTTCCATCTAGTCTAAATTTTAGTCCCATATTCTCAGAAGGTGTAAATTGGCAAAGCCACCTTGGACTTGTAGAAGTAAATGGAAATATGCCACTTTACACCATCTCAGGATCTGGCTCTACGTTGACTATTTTGTGAGACTATTAGAGATGCTTTCCTAAAATGCGGTCTAAGTAATTTTTTTAATGGAGACATGAAATCAATGCATACCCTCTTCTTTTTTCCTATATCTATCTGAACAGTACAGTGTATCAGATTTTCATGTTGACATTGGACTTTGAATTCAGTGT
This sequence comes from Natator depressus, assembly GCF_965152275.1. Lineage (NCBI taxonomy): Eukaryota > Metazoa > Chordata > Testudines > Cheloniidae > Natator > Natator depressus. Next base: position 26,185,639 of record NC_134243.1, on the reverse strand, counting down.
CACTACAAAATCTGGAATTTCTTGCATGCATAACCATAGTTATAGTGCCTCAAACTTAACAAGGGATAAATGTCCCACAAATCAGATAGTGATTACTTTGATTTTTGCCAGCTGCTACATTCCTGGAGTCTTAAAATTCCACTTGCAGGAAGAGAGTATTGTGCTTTTTTTTTCCTAAAGGAACTCAATATTTGTAAATTGGTGAGTGGTTTCACCAGTCAGGGAAGGGAGAGAATTAATGCTTGTAAGGCCCTTTCCTCAAGACTTGTTTTATTATCAACAAAATGATCATGATGTTGGGTGTTAAAGAGCTTTGGCTAAATGCTGTAGTATTTAAACACCCTTAAACAACCACTCTTTGCAGAATCCTGCCCAGTTTTATCTGTGAGCCAATAAAGCACTTATAGATTTCTTGTTTTGCACAGAATTCCATACCCCATCTCACCGTTAGCCAGTTCATACTTGCAATGAGCAAATTCTGCATCCACTTTCTCAGCTTGAGAGGTGGTGGAAGCAACTCAGGTACAAAGCCATATCCTCAATATTATCTTTGTAGATATTCTCCTGCCAAGTTTTTTAAAATTATGTCCCTGTTGGAATGGCTTCTGAAGGGAAGATCAGAGCTTATCAACAATGTTTCTAGTAGCCGTGACAGACTACTGCAAAGTCTACGTCATTTCCTCCACAAAGGAAGCCAATTTAAAATGCACAGCAAAGCAAACATACAGATCCAGCGCAAGTTAAGACATGATGACTGTTTTCCTAGAAGTGAAATTCAAAACCACTATGCAAATATTAGGCCAAAATTTGAGGCCAAACAGGACCAAACCCAGCTCCATATTTTCTTCTCGGCATATCAAACAGCTGCTACTGGTTTCCATCAACACACCATTTGAACAGCATACTGAAATATTCTATCCCCCTACAAAATAACACCAGGTTGCTCTCTAACAACTGCAAAAATGAGTCAAATATGAAAGCCATTGCCAATGATTCTGACAGTGCAGGAAAGTTGGTTCTACCAACAGACAGACCCCAGACTTTATTGAGATTGTAAGCATTAGTTGGTACCAAATCCATACCACCTACTATGAAATACTGAGGGAACTCTGATTGTAAAAGTGGCCTCCTTTGTAGATTTACAAGCTGTGATTTGGGATTCAAATACTCCCTGTTTACCCCCCTCTCCATGCCCTCATTTGAGAATAAAGCAAAAAATAGCATGGGTGTATTTTGTATGCTGTATATAAACATAAATATATGTTGGTCCCAGGGTGAGAGAGAGAGAGACAAGGTAAGTAATATCTTTTATTGGACCAACTTCTGTTGGTTTGGACCCAGACCTAGGAAGCATTTTGTGTAGCTCAAAAGGTTGTTCCTTCCACCAGCAGAAGTTAGTCCAATAAAAGATGTGATTATCTTACCTACCTTGTCTCTAATACGTAAACAATGACCATTGTAAAGATCCTCAATATTCCTCTGTGTTTTCTGTTGTGTAATAAACTATGTGCTTTCCCACCAGAGATTGAAAATTAACCAACTTTGAAGACTGTTGAAGGGCACAGCATGTGCCTGGACTCAGAGGCTGACTAGGGCTTGTCTACATAGGCGGTTAGTCTGTACCAGAGGAGTGTAAATTCTATGTGTGCAAGTATATTATGCATTCACTGGCTTGTGTGGATCCTTCTGGTGCACACTAAAAGTTCTCTAGTGCATATTAACTTAGTACTGTTTGAAATGAGACCACATTAATGTGTACTAGGAAGCTTTTAGTGTGCAAAATGCTAGTGCACATTAGTATTTACACCCCTCTAGTGTGGACTAATGCATCGTATAGACAAGACCTACATTTAATACCCATTGAGGCCTTCTCTGGGACTCAGAACAACTACTGTTCACACTGGGCTTCATCCAAAACTCTTTCAAGTCAATGGAAAGACATCCACAACTTCAGTGGGTTCTAAATTGGGCCCATGGCCCATTCTTCTGCCATCAGATACAAGTAAATCCATTCACCTCTTTCTCCACCAAAAGAAAGAAGTCCATAGAAAACACCAGGCAAGTGTCATGCTCAGAATTACCCCTCCTCAGCTACAGTATCAACCTTTAGGTACCATCTCATCCTGTGCACTAAAAGAATAGATTTTTATACTAAAGGTTATTTTTGTAACTATGGTGCACTGGGAAAATGCATAGCAGCCATTTTGCTTAAAAACGGTGTCACGGTTTAGTGTTCTTACAGCTGCTCAGATATCATAATAGGAGAGATATAAGCACCAAAAGTTGATCGAGTTGCATAGAGGGTTTTCCTTTCACTGTATATGGGTTGTTTTGTACCCCCCCCCCTTTTCCGGTATCATTATTTAATTAATTGTGCTTTATAATATATGATAGCTGCTTTTCTCACCAGTCCTGGTCAAGTTCCTTCTGGAATGATGAAGTTGTGCCAAAAGTGCTAAAAATCCCCCAGTAGTTCCAACAGGAAATGGTTTTCTATCTCCTTCAGCTCCAGCCTTACACCGCTGGCTGGGCACTATCACCCAGGTAATGGAAAGTCAGGATACAGGATAATAAAACAGTAAATGTCTGTATTACGGACATGCATTGTGTATCCTAAAGCCCCACAAAGCCTTGCAATTGTTCAACATTCAGCACCTGGGAAAGGCTATGTATCAATTTTAATGTCTTTATTTTTCTGTTAATTTGGCCCATCTACTTTCTTTGTGTGAAATATCCTAATAATATTCACACAATACAATACTATAAATTCTGTAGCCTGCTCCATGATTTTCAGTGTTAGCACCAATCAGGGATGGAGTTTTTTAAAAAAGGGGGGGTGAGGGAGAGGTTAGATGGAGATATACTTTGAAGATAATCTTTGATTAACAGGCAGCATATAAATCTTATTCATCCACCACACCTTACCCATCCTTTTTCATATGTTGAGTGAATGCAAAAGTTAAATGTTTAGGACATCTGTGAAAAGAAAGGAGAAGCTACTGCCCTCCGAGTCCACTCTTTGGTTGTTTGTGTGCACATGCAGTGGAGAAAGATACAAATCTGTTTAATATGGTGGTTTCATCTAACTGAGGCCTACGGGACTATTTTTCCTTTATGACAGCTCAATCCAGTAAAGAATTTAAACCCTGATTCAGCAAAATACTTAAGCACATTCCTAACTTTAAGCATGTGAATAGTTCCATTGTCTTAAGTTTAAGTACTTTACCGGAGCAGAGCTGAAAACATTAAAGCCCAGATTTTTAAAAGCATTTAGGCACCTAATTCCCACTGATTTCAATGGCAGTTAGGCACCTTCATAGCTTGAAAATCTAGGCCTAATTCTAGCTAATGTTGGGGGCCTTAGAAGGTGAGCCTTTGGCATCAGTTATATTAATGTATTTATCCCTTTAAATTTGCCACCTTGGTCCTGATTCTCCTCTCATTTACGCTGGTTAATAGCATTGTAATGTCAACAATTTCAATAAAATTGCTCATCATTTGAACAATAACACTAAGAACTGTATATTTCTCTCTATTTTAAACCTTTGTTTCCCTTCTTACAGAACTGCAGCTTATGTGCAATTTTAGAAAAGAAATCCTAAATTGAGACAAGCTGAAAAGCTTGATTTTGCCTGGTTTTATTAGAGCCTTCCTAATTAGTTCAGATTACACACCTTAGTTCTTTGAAGATTCTGAGGCTTTCTCAAAGACTCTACAGTGGGAAGGTGGAGCTATAGCAGAAAGTTGTCGGTCAAGAGAATAAATAGAGAGTAAGTAAGAAGAGTGCCATGGAGCAACTTTGTAATGAGTGGGGGGAGAAGGTCAGACCAATGGGAAAGAGTCTGTTGGGATAATATTATTATACAGACAGAAAAATGAGTGGAGTTCCTGGTTCTTTTCTTAAAAAAAATAATATAGTTCTCATCAGTGTTATCAGCTTAGCCTCAAAATGACTTTCCTCCCCATTATTGCTTATAAACAAACCTTTATCACAGATAGCTTGCCTGCTGAATTAAGACGCTGTATTAAACAGTATATTGCTTCTGTCAGGGCCGATCGGCTGTTTGTGCAGATAATAATGCCAACTGCAACAACAACAATCAGCTAGTGTAAATTAACTTAACTGTGTGAAATAATGCCTCCTCTATCAGATTAGCTTGCTGAATGACTTTATCCTTAAATTAAAGCTTGCTGGGGCATAATAGTAAATCATTTAAATGGTGCTCAGCTTTTCAGGTAATGTCTTCATATATTACTGTAATTTCAATTCACCAAGGCATGCAGATGGCTGTAGTCTCTAGCTCCATGTCTCCAAAGCCTCTCCCGTGCTGCCATTTTGTAATTACAGAGCAGGCATTCTGCCTGCTGCTGTTAGATTTCCCATGGTGTACCGGCAGCCAAGGCAACGTATTTTAAAATTATTATTCTTGTGTGGCCCTCATAACATACATGTAAATCTTTTATGCTAACGCTGTCAGGGGTTTAGCACCAAGGCTCTAAGGTGTTCTGATGTAGAAATCACCAGCAATCTATCAACAAAATATCATTTGGGATTCTGCAAATGACTCACATTGTGGGAGGACTATAAGCAGTGCATTACTGTAAGGTTAGAGAGAGATGTAGTGATTTGGGCATATGATGCTTGGGAGCCTTGGTTGTCGGGCTTGAGTGGGAGGGGGGTTGTTTATTTGTTTGTTGTTTTGCGGGGGGGGAAGGGGGGTGTTAGTACCACTGCATGTGGTTTTAACTAAGAAATCGTGTCACAGCTCAGAGACCTCACACAGACGACTGCTTTCAATATGCTGAAGGTAGCATTTGAGCAAATAACATCCTCCAAATTAAAAGCCTTAAAAATATCAACAAGATCAAAGCAAGACAGATAGCTGTTATAAAAGCAATACAGGGACCCAAAGTCTCTTGGGTCTATGCTGTGAAAAAGAACCGCATTGTTTAGCCTTTCATACCCACATGCAAAGGGTTAGTGATTGCTTAGTATTAAAATTCAGTTTTTATTGTCTGTTGCTTCATATTTTTTTAATTTGCATTTTGTTAAAGGGCAACAAAATGAGAGGCTTGCAAGAACTCAATGATCTATGATATCTCTGTGCGGAAGATATAACTGCTGTTGGTTGGAAAGTATGACAGTCTTTTCTTTCACCAAAGGCACAGTATTTGTGAATATAGCTTTGTTACTCAGAGTTTTCTGGAGCACAGTGACAGTGTAAGTTGGAGTAAAGAGGCAGTAATAGGGAGAAGAGGCATTTGCACAAGTGTATTGCAAATATACGTAGAGCATGAGCCATGACCACAAAAGACAGGAAGCTGCATTTTCAAAAGTGACTAGTGATTTTGAATCTGTTTTGGGGTGCAACATTTAAGACACCCTAAAGGGCCCTGACTTTCAAAAATGTGCTGATCAGCTCCCCATTGAAAATCTGAACCCCCAAACATGTCACTCAACATGACTAGTCACTTTTGAAAATGTAGGTCAGGATGTTTAAAAATAAGGAATAAATAAAATAAGAGTTTTACTATCATATTGTGCATAAATAGATAAGAGATTTTTCCAATAATATAGTGGTTTTAACTGCATAAGCATAATGGTTAAAGAAAATCCCTTATATAGTAGGTTGTAAGAAGATCATAGCTATTTTCACTTTTTCCACCTGAGTACTTTTAAACCAGTAGCATTCAGCTTTGCTTCTCCCAAGGTAATCACAGGCCTCTAGCAAACTTCAGGGAAGACCACATTAATCCCTTTTCACAATGCAAGGGTAGACTATGTTTGTAAGTGATCATGGCGTGTTGCAGCTCTGTGATTCCCAAGAAAGAACAGAAAAGTGCTATGTCAATTGCCTCTTGTCTTTTGGCATCCCTCCAAAATTTGCCTCTTTTTTTTTTGGCAACTGTCCAAATCTACTTGGGTAACATGGACCAGAATATTTTAGTACTAGGGATGGAATGAGACAAAGATCATAATTCCTGTTTTATTTGATGATGTATATGCAGTCTGGTTCTCCTGACCAGATCATTCATCTCCCAGATGGACAATCAGCATGGCAGACTCTTAAAAGGTCCTGCTAAGCCCAGTCCATGTTCCTTTCTGTGCCAGACATATTAACCTTACAGCTGGGTAAAACAATGGGCCATGCGAACTAGCTGATTTATTTAAAAACAGAGGGTCTCCAACAATCAAATCAGTGCTATCTCTATATCTCAATCAGAAAGATAAGGTAGGAGGATGGCATCCTCTCCTCCTCAGCCACAGAAGCACAGCAGAACTGTTTACTTTACCCTGGAGTCTGCAGTGTCCAACCTCTTCAGAGGGCACTAGATTGCAATAATAGATTCACCGTGCAGACCCATTCCTGCCCACCTTGCCCCTAAAGGAACGATCTTCCCCAAGATCACAACATTTTTAAACTCTTTTTTTCCCCTTGTCCTTCTGCCTCTCACCCGTTGTTCTCATCACCCCTTTTTCTGCATCATAGCACCCATCCTTCTCCTCCTTCCTCATTCCTCTTCCCTTCCCTCCACTGACTCCATTTCCCCACCTTTGTTACCTTCACCCCTCCATACTTCCCACCAGCTCCTCCTCCCTTCTCCATCTTGATCTCCGCCACATCCGCCTCTGCCGCCACCTCCTCACTTCTGGTGACTTTTGCCCCTCTATCTAACCCTCCCTCTATCTGCACCCTCATCCTCGGCAACATTAACTTCCATGTTGATGACCCATCTGACCCCTTAGATGCTCATTTCCTTGCCCTGCGTCACATTAAATCTGCAGCCCTGGTTCACTTCTCTCACTCACCTAAAGGGCCTTTCATTTGACTTGGTCTCCACCCAGCACTGCTCTCTCTCTGATCTCTGTGTTGCTGAGCTTCCCGCTCTCTCCTTTGCCATTGCCCATCAACCTCCCACCAATTAATCGGTCATTCAGCCTTTCCATGACTTCCAGTCCATCAGTACTGATGACTTCTCATCTGCCTTACCTTACTTCCAGTGATGTGGTTGTTGATTCTTAACTTGCTTCACTCTCCTACTTGACTATTTTATCTCTCTCTCTCTAACCATTGTAAGGTCCACCCTGCCACCCACCAGCCTTGGCTCATCCCCTTTGCTCCCGCTCTCTGACAGAAATCCTGTGCCCAAGCTAAATTCCTCCACTACTACTAGCTTTTTCTTCTCCTTCAGTTCCGCCATTTTCCTAGCTAAACAACTCTACTTCTCTAACTTAACTGAATTCCAGCCCCGCCATCCCAGCTGCCTCCTTGCCACCTTTGACTCACTCCTCAAATCCTCCCTTTCTCCTGCCTCCACTTCTCTCTGTGCACAGGCTCTTGTGAATTTCTTCCAAGAGAAAATTGACAAATTGTAACATGACATTCCCCCTCCCCTTGGCTCACCTTTCCTTCCCCCCACTCCTTCTACCCTCTATAATTCTCTCCTCCTTTTCCCTGGTCACAGATGCAGAAATGTATCATCCTCTCTCCTCCCCTAACCCTTGCACTTGCCTCAGTGATCCCATCCTATCTCATCTCCTGATCATCCTGGTACCCACTCCCATCCTTTACCTCCCTCTTCTTAACCACTCCCTCTCCTCTGCCTTTTTCCTTTCCCAAAACAAGCATGCTTTCATCTTTCCCATCTTAAAAACAGCAACCCTACCCTCTTGACCCCACTTGCTTCTCCAGCTACTGCCCTTTCTCCTTTTCACCTCTAAGCTGATTGAATGAGCTGTTTACAATCGCTGCCTGGAGTTCCTCTTCTCCATTTCAGTCCTCTCCAAACCGGCTTCCCTTTTGCACAGAAACAGCTCACGCCAAAGTCTCTAATGACCCCTTCCTAGCAGAAGCTCAGAACCAGTACTGCATCCTCCTCCTCCTTGAACTGGCAGCCATCTTTGACATCACAGACCAGGCTGTTCTTATTAAAATCTTGTCCTTCTTTGGCTTCCATGACTCTATCCCTCCACGTTCTCCCCCTACCTCTCTAATCACTCCTCTTTTTTGTCATTTTAGAGGATCCTCCTATCCCTCCTCCAATTTTCTGGGGGGATTCCACAGAGTTCTGTCTTTGGTTCCTTTTTTTTCTCCCAATACACCTTATCTCTGGGTATTATCACTATGCTGATGACTCACAGATCTACCTCTCTATTTCACTCTCCTATCTGAAGTAAAATCTCAGCTAACACATCCTCCTTCAAAACTCTCCTTAAAATTTCCTTTTCCATGATTCCTACAAAAAGCTTGACAATAGGGACTGTGTTTTTGCGTTTGTACCGCACCTAGCACAATGAGGTCCTGGTCCATGACTGGGACTCTTAGGTGCTACAGTAATACAAACAAATAAATAACAACCTCTTGTTTTATCCCCAAGCTCATACAACAGAACTTCACTGATTCACTATATACAAGGACTTCTGCTCCAAGGGAAAGAGAGAATTCACCCCTTTAGAGTGCAATGCCCTGAATCAGGTTAAAATGACATTTCTGACCTTGTACCAATAGTTTTGTCGGGGACATTCTAGGGGCAAAATCTAAAGGTATTTGCCTGAAACACTGCACATGATGCATCAGAACTGACATGCCAGTTTCATGTTGGTTGGGCACCTAAGTGCTTAATTCATGTGATGTTCATTGTGATATTGTTAACTGAGCTAAAGAGCTAACAACAAGGAGTTTCACTTCCATAGGAATCCATTGTCGCATAGTCATTAATCGCTGTGCAACAGCTGGAAAGTGGAGGTGTTTTGTGTTCCCTCTCTGCAGGAAACATTGTGCGCATGTAATGTAGATATCCTGCAAATCCTCAGAGCAGAATACTGTTCAGCAGCTGCCAGCTTTACTATTCATATTTCTTAGCTGTTCCTAGGAATTTAACTAAAGGTAGAATACTGTATAATAGATCTAGGGAACAGTAAAAGCTAATGATCATATTAATGCTGAAATGGTACAATACAGACGATAACATAATATACGTAATAGATCAGATAGATGCTTTAAAAATGTTTCCCCATTGTAAAATTGGTTAGTTACCATTAGAACAATGCTGCTGTTCTGTGGGAGCTGGTGGCTGAAGAAAAGTAACCCTCTGCCTGGAGAAGAAGACAGGAGATAAGCATCAAGAAGTAGTCTGGATTTTTCCTTTAGAGTCAGTAGCTCTGGAAGGTTCAATGAAGTTTAAGATATGCATTATTTCTACAGCAGTTCTCGTGAAGCATTTTATATAGTCATTGTAATTTAACCAGAGTGGTTGGAACGTTGCTTCCACTGAAGTCATTGGGAGTTTTGCCATTGACTTAAATGGGGCCAGGATTTAACCCAGCATATTTTCCTGTGGAAATCTAATGTTCAGGTTTTGATTTTAAGATTTTGAGAATGATGTTGATTGTTATTCTTTAAGCAATTTGCTAGAGATTCGGGTGGACATAGTTTTATTGCATCTTTTGAGACTGAAGATTGCTAATTGTCTGTTACAGCAAAGGTGTGATTACTCCTTAATTATGTTGCTATGAAAAGGCATCATATGAATTTTCTGTTAATTGCATAGTCAGAGGAAATTTGTTTTGAAATAGGTAAATTTCTCATGGTGGAGGGCTTTACCAAAGAGATGCATTTGACGTAAATCCTTGTTATAGCAGAAAAAAACACTTGAGGCCTGATTATCCCAAGGGATGAACACATATAACTCCCATTGATTTCAATGGATATTGAATATGGCCACATGGAGGCATAAATGGACACTTCTGTTGGACATATTTAGGTTTGATCCTGTAATAATCTCTGTTCATTCAAAAGATCCATTGAAGTAAAAGATCATAGAGTTTAAAGCCAGAAGAGACCACTTGGTCATCTGGTCTGACTCCTGCATATCACAGGTCACCATCACCCACACACTAAACCCAACAATTAAAATTAGACCAAAGTGTCACAGCCCACAGGAAACCAGACTATTGTGTGCCGCAGATAGAGAATAGGAAGCGCTGAAGTGCACCAGTGCTTGAGGCGCCCACGGTGGCAGGGAAATGATTAAGAGAGCTATACCCAGATAATCTTGGCAAGTGGCCCACACCCACATGCTGCAGAAGAAGGCAAAAAAAAAATCCCAAGGTCACTGCCAATCTGACCTGCAGGAAAATTCCTTCCTGATTCCACATAAGGCGAGCAGTTAGACCCTGAGCCTGGGAGCAAGGACCAGCCAGCCAAGCACATGAGAGGGAGAATACTTGGTGCCATGATGTTTTGAATGAATAAGGATTGAATGAATGGGGCTTAAGAATCACTCATGTCTTTTGTATTTGCACAATTGTTTGGTAACAGTGATCTTCGGGATTTTCTTTGGAGTAAAACTGAAATTAATCATCTCAGGCTTGTAGTAACCAAAGGTGCTTGCCTTGTGAGAGCTGTACTGTGGGCAGGAAAAAAATTGGTGCGCTCAGTCCAGGTTTTGTGCTATCCCATAAAAATGTAAAAACATGACCACAATTAGCACTAATTTTCACCTTTGTGGCAATCTCAGCAGAGACATTGAGTTTTCAGTGGGTGTTGACATTGGATGATATTCTCATATCCCTAGAAATGACCCATCCAAATCAGGATGGAGACATAGTGATGGGGAACTTTGCACAGTCATTGTACCTCTTCTGTGGCTAGAAGACGTTACCCATTCTGGCACCGTTTCATGAGCTCCAAACGAAATTAAAACATTACTTGAAAAAGCTGCTATCCTATTTAGTTGTCTTCAGTGCATTTAGCATTAGATCTCCACTAACTTGCTATTAAGTAGGCTTATGTAAAAACAACGCACACACAAAAAGCTTTCACTTAGTTTGTATTCTCCAAAAAATGTCATTTTTGTCTCTCTCCTTCAAGCGTCTGTCTGTAGTGCAAACATCTGGCACAAGAGCCCATGACACTTTCTACTCTCTCATATCTTAGTCTACTCAGCTTCCCTATTACCTAACCTCAAAGCAGATAAAATTAATCCTTAAGGGGTTGTTACCCTTTGTCTCTCTGAAGTCAAAAGGTATACTGAAGTACTAATGCAGAATTTTCTGGCATCCCCATTTCAGATGTATACTGCAGCTGATTGCACTGAAAGCAAATGAGAAGAACTGTAATCCAGTAGTTTGCAAAATTAGAATGGATTCTCTACATACCTCTCCTTTTTAAAGAAAATACTAGGTCAGGAGCTGTTTGAACTTTTTTTTAATCTCACCTACTGTACATGTAACAGAAAATTGGTTTCTACTCTAGGTCCATGAATCTTTTACAGTTTTATTAAATATAAAAAATGGTAGTATGCTTTAACTTCAGCTACTTAAGCTAGTAGGACATGATACAGCCATTATAAGGTTTGTTATAACAAAGCCTTTAAGGAAAAAGTTAAGTCCCTCACAGGGTAATGAACGTCCCAATAAGTAATTATTGTAAAATTATGGTAAAGGGGAATAACATAGGAGGAAATCGATGATGAGAATTAACCATTTGTTTTAGTGTTATGCAGAGTTTCAGAAAAAGAAGCCCCTCAACTAACCTGAAGTGCAGAATTTTATGGATTTTGTTGCATAAGTGATTCATTATTTGTTTTAAACATAAACCTGCATACTTCCTCATGGTAAATCCATGTCATGTCTGCTATTCACTATGGCCCTGACTTTGCTCTTACTTAGACTGGTTGTTCACCAGAGTTATTCCACTGATTCAATTCCCTGTTCCTCCACAGATCACTGTATGACCTTAGGCAAGTCACTTAGCCTCTTTGGGCCTCAGTTCCCCATCTATAAAATGGGGATAATAGCCCTGCCCTACATCAGAGGGGTGTTGTGAGAATAGTGGTGGCTTAAGTAGATAGAGACCTACTTTCATGAGAGTAATGGTGGGAGAACTGTCCTGAAAGTCAATCCAAACTCCAGTATTAGTGTAAAGGTGATGTACAGCCCTTCATCTTAGCCTCCAACGTAACCTCTCTTCCACAGCTTTGCTGATGTTTTTACAAAATTAATCATGAAATCTCCACTGCACTGGAAATCTTCTTCCAGGTTTTGTCTATGAGTGTCAGCAGTATTCCTTGGTCAACAGGGCTAAAGGATACTGGTCATGTATTTTGAGCATTGATGTTTGACTTATATCTATGCTACAAGGATCCCAGTGTGCTTCTGCCCTGACGCACAAATTAAAAACTGAAGATGTTACATTGGTTGGGCTTCTTCTAGGAATGCAGAGAGGTCCAACATCATCAATTCCATATGATTCTAAGGGTGGGATAATAATGGAACTTGGTCCTTCCATTCTCTGTCTCTAGGCCAAGTCTGAAAAATGTGTATGTGTAGTGTAAAGGAGGCACAGAAGTTTAAAACAGTGGAAAATGAGGGCTCAACTACAGCTTCAAGACTATCATAGAACTGGAGCCCTATTGTGCTAATCCTCCTTTCTATCTATAATCTTCATTAATAGAGCTGGTTGAAAATGTTTGGATTTTAAAAATTTTGCTGAAATATATGTGCAAACATTTTTCTTGAAAAATATTTGCTGATTTTTGACCCACTTCTAAAGTGGTCAAATTTTGCAAAAATTGTTTTGGACCAAAAATGTTGAAAAAATTCAAAAAGTGTTGTGAACGTTTTGTGCATTTCTCAATCAACTCTATTTATTGCAAGCACTGGAGTTTCAGTGGCCAGATAACCTCCTTTAATGATACAGTACCAAGATATATTGTCTACAGTTTAATGTTTTGACTCTGACTCTCCTGTATGGTATTTTATCTGTGTTCTCTCTCTCTCTCTCTCTCTCTCTCTCTCTCTCTCTCTCTCTCTCTCACACACACACACACACACACACACACACACACACACACACACACACACACACACACACACACACACACACACACACACACACACACACACACAGATCTGTAAATCAATGCCTGGAAAAGGAAAGAACTCGAAAAACTTAGACCAGGCTGATACAATAGAAAGCTATCTAACAGTGTTAAAAATCATAGCATAAAAGTTTAGTTTCTCTCCTTAACTTCTTCAAATATTACTTTCTTATTAATTACACTGCACACGCTCAAGAACACACAAACAATATTGTATCAGTGCTCATGTTTAGATGCTTTCTCAGTCTTTTGTTTTATGTATGAATAATATATTAATGTCAAATTTATAACTGATAGAGTTTTAAGAGGAATATCTTTCTTGCGACAAAGATTTAAGCTTATCAGAAGTTGAGTTTCATCTGTTCCAGTGACAAAGTCTTTGAAACGAAGGAGAAAAATATTCACCACTTACCCAGGACTTTAATTAAAGTGCTTTTAGAAGCTTTAATTAAAGAGTAGTGCAACTGTAACTTGTTTTTGTGAGATGCACCAAACTAGATCCAGCTGCCCACATGCAGACATTCCAAGTTGTATCCAACTCCTAAATCAATGGCAACATAGTTGTCAGAAAAGTCCCACTTCAAAAATAATCTTAGGGGATAATGCTACTGTTTGGCTGTAGAAGCTGTGGGTACTTGGAGATAGTGTGTGCTGAGAAAGCTAATTGCTGTGTTTCCATTTGGAGTATTCCCTACAGAGAGCCCTCCCTCCATGGGAAACAGTGTGTGTGGGCCGAGGACACAGTAATAAAGATACCTGCACCCCTCTTATTTTCATAGGGCTGTGACTTATGCATGGATAAGATGGAGGTATAATCAGGCCCCATACTGTTGCTGCTTGGCCATTAAATAAAACTGGTATGGTAGTTTATTTGAAAATAAATCAAAAGATTGGAGAATTAACTATTTTGTTATGTCACTCTTTCTGATGTTTTTAGATCATACGATTCCTAGTTTCTCAGTATATTATTGTGCTGAAGAAGATTTTCCAGAGTTAGAATAGTCATCTCTGGACACTTTAAAGAAGTCAGTTCTGTGCTGATGTAATGTTCTCACGCTGGCTGAAGGCAGAACCTACTTTGCCCACCTGTGTTTCTGATATTCATTTGGTGACTGGGCATTCCCGTGAGCAAAGTTTTTATATTCTCAAAGATGAAAAGAGAGTTAACATTTGAGACAGTCAACATTTAATATTTCTTATGTGCCCAAAAGGGACCTGGTTTTATATTGATCCTTATATGCAAGTGTATAGTTCTTTTAACAGTAGTGAGTTTTTTCTTTTTTTTCTTCTTTTTGGGTTTTTTTTTTTTATTAAGGTCTCCCAGCATGGCCACATGGCATGAAACTAAATGATTTGGATACACTAAATGTAACTGACAGAATAGACTTAGTGTTTGCAAGCACTATACTCGCTTACCTTTTCTCCCTGAAACTTAGTGTTTTTATAATCTCTTTATATAAATCTATATAAGATATAGCTTCTCAGTGCAGTTTGTAAACAGTCTCCCTTTTAGTCAATCACATCTTTAAAAATATGATGCATCATCTTACAAAAACAGTTAGAAGATTTTTTCCACAAAAATCTATATCTAGCCCCATAAATAACAATGTTAAATGATTACCACTTGCTATGTTGTACACATACCTGGATGTCATGTCCTTCTTGGTGAATTTTTGTTAACAAACAAAATACAACTTTTATTGAAATCAATAAAAGATTAAGGTGACAAAGTGATTTATTGACTACAATGAATGCTCATTTTTCTACCACCAACAACACAACCAATGAACCAGCCAAAAATAATAATAACAATAACAATAATAATGCCATGACTGATTGAATTTAGTTTTGTTTTTACCTTGGGTTACTGGAAAATTGGGAAAAGGCTTGACTCATTCATCAAAACCTAAAATAATGCTTAAAATGAATGACTGCTGGTCTGGTCCTCGGACTCAAAAACGACAGGAGACATAGCACCTCATGGAGTCAATGGAAACACCCTCATTAATTCTAATGGGCAATGGAATAGGATTACATTGCATAATGAAAGTAGAAGGGGAGCCAGTTTGTCATTGCATGCAGGATGGTGCGGGTAACCGTCATATCTTTCTCCTGAGTACTTCAAGAGTGTGTGGCAGTTTGCCTGTATGGTATATACCTCTATTTGCCTCTAAACAAAACATTATTTTACAGCTATCAGATAAGCTATATTAAGGGACCTTAAAAACAATTTTCTGATGCTTGGTCATACTGCACACGTTGTCATTATGTGAAGTAGAATGCATATTTTCCCTTAGGATTGTCACCTCAGGTTGTTCCTACTCTGTAGTTATAGATTTTTTAAAAGGGTGTGTAATTAAATAGTATTATTAACTTTTGTACCCAGAAAGATAATGGAGCAAATAATTAAGCAATCAATTTTCAAACATCTAGAAGATAATAAGGTGATAAGTAACAGTCAGCATGGATTTGTCAAGAAAAAATCGTGTCAATCCAACCTGATAGCTTTCTTTGGCAGGCTAACAAGCCTTGTGGATGGGGGGAAGCAGAAGATGTGGTATATCTTGATTTTAATAAAGCTTTTGATACTGTCTCGCATGACATTCTCATAAACAAACTAGGAAAATGCAACCTTGATGGAGCTACTATAAGGTGGGTGCAAAACTGGTTGGAAAACCATTCCCAGACAGTAGTTATCAGTGGTTCACAGTCATGCTGGAAGGGCATAACGAGTGGAGTCCACCAGGGATCAGTTCTGGGACTGGCTCTGTTCAATATCTTCATCAGTGATTTAGATAATAGCATAGAGAGTACACTTATAAAGTTTGTGGACAAGCTGGGAGGGGTTGCAAGTGCTTTGGAGGATAGGATTAAAATTCAAAATTATCTGGATAAACTGGAAAAATGGTCTGAAGTAAATAGGATGAAATTCAATAAGGACAAATGCAAGTACTCCAGTTAGGAAGGAACAATCAGTTGCACACATACAAAATGGGAAATGACCGCCTAGGAAGGAGTACTGCGGAAAGGGATCTGGGGGTCATAGTGGACTACAAGCTAAAATATGAGTCAACAGTGTAACACTGTTGCAAAAAAAGTGAACATCATTCTGGGATGTATTAGCAGGAGTGTTGTAAGCAAGACATGAGAAGTGGACAAATTGGAGAGAGGCCAGAGAAGAGCAACAAAAATGATTAAAGGTGTAGAAAACATGACCTATGAGGGAAGATTGAAAAAATCGGGTTTGTTTAGTCTGGAAAAGAGAAGACTGAGAGGGGACATGATAACCGTTTTCAAGTACATAAAAGATTGTTACAATAAGGAGGGAGAAAAATTGTTTTTCCTAACCTCTGAGGATAGGACAAGAAGCAATGGGCTTAAATTGCAGCAAGGGGGTTTAGGTTGGACACTAGGAAAAACTTCCTAACTGTCATGGTGGTTAAGTGCTGGAATAAATTGCCTAGGAAGGTTGTGGAATCTCCATCATTAAGAGCAGGTTATACAAGCACCTGTCAGGAATAGTCTAGATAATACTTAGTCCTGTCGTGAGTGCAGGGGACTGGACTAGATGACCTCTCAAGGTCTGTTCCAGTGTTATGATTCACTTATTTATTCCTGGCTGTCACTGTAGCTCACATGCAGTGGTGGAATTACATGTTGCCATTCCAGTGGCAGGTCCCAGGTGAGATTCCTGGAATAGTCCATGAGACATCACTAGAAGAACATTTGTTCCTGTGTTCCCATACATTAGATGGCACTGACACTATGAAATGTGGAGACTACTAGGGTGGGATTTTCAAGAACATCCTGCGCTGGTCTAATTTGACTTCCACCAAAGTTATGCTTCTTCCTTAAACAGACAAGGTGCTCATGTTTAAGGGTAAAAGTGAAGGCTCAACTTCTGCCTGGTCCTGAGATATAAATAATTTTGGGTTAGAAATGGGATGGGAGCCTTGGAGGAATTGGGTTTCATTCTCAGCAGAATCCTGCAGTCTTTACTCTTATTTGGTCCATTATTTGTATTCTGACCCAAATGCTTAACCCACCCAAGAAGGCTGAAGTCAGTGTGAACATTAGCTATTCAGTGCATATTGTCATTGACTTGGAAATATATACTGTATATTGGACGTATTTAATGGACTGACTGACCTCAGAGGGGTTTAATGGGTGTGAATGAGGGTGGAGCTTGGACTGTTTCCACTACCAATGTTGTTTGTTGGCAAGAATTTGTGTAAAGCCACATTATACTTGAGATATTAGACTAGTGTACTTATTCTTGTGGTATTCTATACCTATCATGTAAGCAGTAAAATGTAAAAATTATCATCCTTATTCATAGTGTCAAGAACAGTAATAAAAGGCGTTTGAGATCCTAAAAATGGGACTCCAATTTTGAATTTAAGCAAGCTTTACTGCTTACATAAAGTGGTGATCTACACCTCAGTAAGCACAGGTTCAATCAACTATATAGCTTACACATAACTATTTACAATCAGTTATGAATGCAGACATTAACGTGTTCTGCGTTTAAATACAATTTTAAAATTTTATGTTTTGTTTTAGATATATCCATTCTCTGTTACCCAGAGCCTTGCCACAGCAGTTTATACTATATTTAATTTATACTGTAATTGCATTTTCTTTTCTTATATGAAGCCATTTTGATAGACAATATTTGTACAAATTTATTTTGGCTGTTTCTGCAGTGCCCTTGAAACTCTTGAAGACACTCATTTAAAATAGAAATACTGCATTTCATAAAAGTTTGGGGCAAGATGTGTCAAGGAGATGGGAGAACTTCTGCCATTTTACTGGTCATTGCAGTCTTCTTTGTGAATATTTCAGATCACTGTTGTTTATTCCTAAATCCTCATGTTCCCTAGCACTGTGATTCCCAGCCTTTTGGGGCTCGACCAGTTGGCCAAACTAAGGATTTTCTCATCCATCCCCCTATTCTCTGTAGTCTCTCTCCTCCCCATACACTCCTCTTCAGGCAGCGACCTCTTCCTCTTACTGCCTGAAGGCCTGGTTTTTACCACTCAGAGTAGCAACTTAATGCACAAATTATTTTGATGAGAGTAATCTACCCAGTCTGAGTGAGGGTGGCAGGATCTGGTGCTTACTGATGAACTAATCATGGCCCTGGCTTTGTGCTGAGCTCCTGTGCACATCTGCCTGCCGCTGCCTACTGCTGGGCTGTGTGTGTTCTAACTCACAATAGAACTTGGGGCTCATCAATGCTGCAACATGCCAGATTACACCAGATGGTTATCTGGAGTTGCTTAACTGAATGAGACTCGAGTTCATCATCATTGATCCTGAGTGGTGCTGAACACCTTAATTCCACTAAAATAAATGGGAATTGGGGATGTTCAGTACCACTCAGGATCTAGTCCTAAAGTAGGTAATGGTAAAAGGGACCATTCTATAAGTGGGCATGATCAGCCAGATGCTAGTGGGAAAAACACGAAGAACCAGTATCAGCATGCAATGCAGTGTGCGTGGTTGGAAGCCAGAGTGCTAAACACAAGGAAATGATGTGGAGCTAATTTCTTTCCTTATGTAGCTAATAATAATTATGGTGAGAAAGCATTCAGGGTTGTTATACCCTTTGTTCTCATCTGGAGAGAAGAGAGACTAGCATCTTCTGCAGTGACAATTCTGAGTGAGAGAATCCATCCCTGCCATGTTTCCTGCTTTAATTCAGTTTGCTTTAACTGGTCATTTCTGACTCATTAATTTGAAACCAGGAACTGCCTTTTTTTTCTTTTTGGCTCCCAAATTAATCAAAGGGACTGATATTGTAATTTTCTCACTACTTATGCCCTCAAAACTCATATTATTATTTTATTCTTCAATTCAAGTAACAGGGACATGGGAATTGCCATACCAGATTAGACCAGTGGCCCATTTCATCCAGTATACTTTCTGTACACAGCACCAGATTCATAAAAGGAAGGAGAAAGAAATCCCATAATGCACAATTATGGAATAATCTGCCCATAGGAGAAGTTTCTCCCTAACCCTATGTAAGTTAGCGTTTAGTATATGCTCAAAAACATGAGCCTGTAAAAAGGATTAGTGTCTCTTTGTGTGAATATTTTCATTGTATTTATAACCAGCAAAAGCTTTAACAATCTGAAAAGAGACAAAGTATGCATTGTAAGAGTGCAGTCAAGAACTTCTTTTATATGATATGGTGGAGAGATACACTTGCACCTCAGTTATATATTAAGATTTTTAAAAATATTTTAAAGCTATTTAAACTAATCATTTTAAAAAAGCTTTGGACAAAAAACATCTCTCGTTTACACCTGGGCAATCCCAGTGAAGTCCAGTAAGGTCACACTGGGATACATGAGAGATTGATATAGTCTGTTGTGTTCAAAGAAATACCATCATATTCAGGGCAAGTGTCTGTGTGTCTGACTCATGAACAAAAATAAAGATGAGCAGAAACTTATGTTATTAACCACAATGTTTCCCTCCCCTACCAGAAAAGAAACCACGCAACTACTTAACAATAATTTAGAGGTACCTACATGATTATTAGAAGGACAGTAGATAATTTGTTGTGTGGGGAAGTCATTGTTAGGCCTTCATTATGAGATTTCACTAGTAGGTATGCATTTTCCTGTTGATGCGATCTGTTCATAAATGCTGGAACTAGGGGTGCTGAGGGTGCTGCCGCACCCCCTGGCTTGAAGTGGTTTCCATCATATACTGGGTTTACAGTTTGGTTCAATGACTGTCAGCACCTTTACTACAGAAATTGTTCCAGCAACCCTGGATCTGTTACAAAAAGTAGTAAGGCCGAGCTACATTTATGGAAGTTAGGTAATGATGCATCCTCTGGACTTTCTTTCTTTCTTTCTTTCTTTCTTTCTCCAAAGCTTTACGCTTATTCTTTCATGTTGTCAGAGTTACAGTTCATCTTAATTTTTGCCCTTGGGCTAAATCAATATTCTCAGGGTTATGAAGTTTTGTTAAATGGTAGAATTAATGTACGATGTTCAAGTTCCTTCACAGCGGTATATTGTATAACCGAGTCTGGTAGCATGTATTATGAAAAAATCACTCATTTTATTAGCAAATAGGCAACATTTTTATCTGTACAAGCCTGTCAAACAATGTTCCCCAAAGGGTTGCTGTAGCCAAAGGATTTTTGATTTGGGATCTGTGTATTCTTGTATATTTATATTCCTTTATCAAATTTCTGCTGTGATTATTTGTGAAAGCTTGCCTGCTTTTGGTTTAAAATAAAGATCATTTTCAAATGTAAATTATGTTTGTGAAATGAAAGAAGATGCTACATTGCAGGCCTATCTGTCAGTGGCATGGTATATCTTCAGGGTTGTCTCATCCATAGGGGTGAACTATATACATACAGGAGTGGAGTGACTGGGTCGTGTGTCAGGAGGTCATTTTGCAAACACAGAATGCAGAGGCCATGCAAGAGTAATCAAAATAATGTGATTTTTAAGGTTTGGTGGCTGATGCGCCACTGAAGTGAGATAAACCATCTGTACATCACTATGTATCACCTGAATTTACCTCCAGTGGTGTATAGGGTGAGATTCTAAAGCTGTTTGTTCATGAGATATCATACCTGGATATCTAATTGGACCCTTAGACTATTAGACTAGGCCAGGCCTGGATTAACTAATGTGCATTTGGGGGGGGCCCAAATCACTGAGACGGGGAAACACAGACACATGAAAGGGCAGGGCGTTGCTGGGTGGAAGGCCCTACCTGTATGCTGTGGTAAGAGCCAATGGATGGTAGCAGGGAGCTGGGCCAGCCTCGCAGGACAGGAGGCAGGAGCTGCTGCAGGAAGAGTCAAGTTATTTTGTATGAACACGCATAAGAGTTAATTTACATGTGTTCTGTGTATTTGGTTCATGCACTCTGGCATGATTTGGAGCCAATAGATAAAGTACTTTTGTGGGCTCTTTGTACTGCGATACACACTTTACTGTAACCACAGTGAGTCAGACAGTTTTCATCCCAACGTGGTGCAAACCCAGAGTTACTCTAGTGCTGACAATAGATATTCTGGCTTTTTATAGAGTTACGGGAACAAAGTGTATCTCTTATCTAGGCAATCCTTTAAATCTTATCAACATGTAGTTACTTAAAAAGATACCTTTCATAAACCATGGAATTCAAAGAAATGTACCAGCTCTCGATCAGTGTTTGTATATTTTACTGGTGAAGGGAGAGGAGCTAAGCAAACAACTGAAGCAGACGATAAATCCAAAGTTACACTATTGTAAACAAGCTAAAACCAAAGTGAATATACTACTGCCATGGCCAGGATTGCCAAAAACCACAAATCATCAGTTTATTTTTTAGCCCACCTGATCCAATCACTGAGGAACTCTGATTTAGAGAGATGTCGGATGGACTTATTCCTGCTGTGTAATACACTGTGCCTGCATTAAAGCAGCTTATGGAATGAGTCCAATGGCTCAGATACATGGAAGAAAAAAGAGCAGAGAAAGAAAAACTAGGTGATTTTTCAAGAGGTGCAGGATGTAATACTGCTTTGCAAGCGTATCCTGTTAAACTTGTTTATAGGGACCGCTCAAAGGATAGACACAAATCACTTTCTTAATGGAGCTGATTTTCTAATAAAGGTGGGTTATGCAACAGGGAGGTCATTTTAAACAGGAGGATGCCTAGTAAGTGCTGCCTCTTTCACACAGGTTTGATTGCAGCAGGATATTTCATCACAGAGACGCTGAATGTGCCTTTCAGCTTACACGCTATATATGTGTGAATCACTTATATGGACTTGAAGGCAGCCACTTGTGGGGAAGAATAGCAGCAGGGCGCAGTAACATCAGACGACTGTTTAGGGAGGAAGCGATGAAGGATGTGTGTCCAGTTGATACTGCAGGTGTTCAGGTTTTCCATATTTCTATTTTTTATGTGTTCATATTTGCTAAGCAATAAAACAGTCTGAAGTGGCTGATGACAAAACCTAAAATGTCTGTCAATGCCAAATCCCCATCCTCCCCAGGTGGCCAATATGGCCCTCTGCACCCCTTCCTCACCACAGAAAATGCCATTGACTCATCCAGGATCTCCTCCTTTGGGGTAGGGAGTGTGTGTATGTGAGAGAGTGAGTGAGAGATGCTGCCTCTGCAGTATTAGTAGATATGGGTGAGTACTGAAGGCAGCATTAGCAAGAAGCTCCCCAAAGTTACCCTTCAGAGTTTGTCCCCCCTCTGCCCTGCTCAGGCAGGTTTTCCTGGAGCAAGGTTCAATATGGCTCTTAGTTTGAATATCTCCTTTCCAGACATGCATCTGCTTCTCTTTCATGTTATAATCAGCATTACCTGTTTATCACACATTTTAAAGCAGATTTTACACCCACTTGATAACTGTGCAGATGCTGTGTATCAGTGTAAAGATAAAAGCTAGAAGGGGAAGAAAGAGGATGAATGTAATAATTGGTTGCAAATCAAGTTATGAAGCTCAAGCAAATATACAAGTGGAAGAAAGAGGGAAGGGAGCTTTATAACCTCAGTATCGGCAGGAATTACAGTTCACAGGGAACATTTGGTTTCTTTTATACTGAGTTAGTAGATAAGGATATTTATCTGATGTTGTTTGCTCTGCACATAAACTCTTCTGATTTAGATGATAGATAGAAACCATTTATACAGATAAACACAGTAGGGGTCTAAACATGGATCCCTGTGGAACACCAGATGTGAGTAAATGAACATTTGATTTTCCTCTTGTCTGCTTCTGACAACCTGATGGATAAGAGACCATCCCCCTGAATTCCCTTAAAACCTGATAGCAGTAATGCAGATAATAACACTGAGAGAGATACGGTATTTATTAAATCTGCTCTCTAAATATTAATAGGACAGCATCTGTGATCTTTCTACTCTTTGACTGTACTTCTTAAGCACGGTGTCACTTGCTAACAAAGATAAATGCACTATATAGAAGCAGAGGGTTTAAGACCACAGTGGTTGCCAAATGCTTAAGGTTCATCCAATTTACAAATTAATATTCTACATCACAATTGATTAAATAAAAGGAGTGTGAGAAGTTTGCAAAATTGCTTTTAAAATGGAAACAGATTTTGTGAATAGAATAAAGAGAGGCCATGTTAATTCTGCTTCTCCTATTCTCCCACATGGGTCTAATGCCAGCCACCAAAGAGCATATTAGCAGAAAGGGCTTCAGCATTTTATAAATTAGAAATATCTTTAAAGTGTCAGCATTTTTCTTTCCTTTTTTTTTCTCCCTCTCCATTTCCTCCATATCTCAAAGATGAAAGCTTTGCAGAGGAAAAGGCCACTGGGGGCCATGTCTTGGTCAGATGCTTTTATTCACTATGTCATGTCTTTTCCAAAGTTAACTGTCAAGTGCACTTGTAGTTCAAGCATTTCTGAAAAACTCTAGTGCTGTAACTTCTCTCCTAAAGCTAAAGTAACCAATTTTCGTACCTTACAAAAAACTGAGGATCTGAACTCCCTTGAACTTTAGGGAAGCTTGAAAACCATATCATGAACCAGTCTCTGGGAGTCAATTACACATGTCCAAATAAACAAAAACTGGAGTGCCAGTCCTCTACTCTGCTACCATTTTGAATGCAATGAAGAATGCAAGGGAATTACAACTCTGTTGACACCAGAGGAGATTGCAGAGAGGTAAATAAAGGTATCACTTGGGCAAAATCCCCTCCACAGTGCTAAGGGCCAATACAAAGCTTATGTGCCACTTGAATCCCTCCTGAAACCTCAAAATAGGGCATTAGGTAGGACCTAAGTGAAGGACCTGTGCAGGCCCTCTGCACAATTGGGAATTGCACCCTTCTAGAGCTGGACTGTAGAACTGATCTCAGCTTAATATGATTGCACTATTATCTTCTCTTTTTAGCACACAAGCTGTGCAGTGCAATGTGATTGAGCATGCAGGAACAAAACAAACAATGGCTCAAATTATAGAATTGAATGTTAAAAGTTAGGCTCCTAACATTATGCTTAGGACCCTCAATAATAGTAGGCTGATTTTCAGAGCTGCTGAGCACCAGCAGTTTGCATTAACTTCCATGGGAGTGATGAGTTCTCCTCACCAACAAAAATCAGGTACTTCCATGTGGATTGAGGAACTTAACTGTAGGCAGCCAGGTTTTGAATTTTGGGGCGATGTTATTAATATTTTAACTATGGATTTGAAATGCATTTGTCTATTTATTTGCTGGCAGTTTTACCAAACTTTCATGCAGCAAGTCCATCAGCTCAAAGTTGAATCTGTTGATTGGTGATTTCATACTTTCATATTTCAGGATCAGCCATCCTGAATTGGGTGGGACTGTTCAGAAAGTCCCGGTCCAGGGCTGAATGAGTCTGGGACAACATTTGCCCTGGATTCCCCGAGGCACTGCTCTGTGCCTGCCTCAGGCCCAGGGGTGGCATCAGCCTCTTCCCAGTTGGGTGGGGGGACTGAGATGGGCTTTAGCTCCTGCCCCCTCGCAAGGAGGCCCTGCCCCTTTCTCCTCTCTCCTCCCCCCTGAGGCCCTGGCCAGGCCAGAAGCTGAAGCTGAGCAGTAGTAAGAGCTGCCCAAGTAGTAAGAGCTGCCCAGGCTGCTGAGGGGAGCCCCAAAGTCCCAGACCCTCCACCTGCCCTGGGGAGTGGGGATATGGGTGGGGGGCTGCTCTTGAGCATCCCAAACCCCACCCCCACCCAGGGCAGGTGGAGGGTCTGGGGCTCTGCACAGCAGCCCGGGCTCCCTGAGCGGCTCTTACCACAGCCCAGCTCCAGCTTGACTGGCAAGTAGGGCCTCCAAGCAAAGAGGAGGAGAAGGGGCAGGACCACAAGGGATTAGGGCACCTGCATGTGTCCTGCTTTTGCCTTTTCCAAAAAGGTGGTCACCCTACTTGCCACAGGCTCTTTAAGGGGAGTTGGGCTCAGCCTTGCCTGTGAAGTAACAGCTATCCCCCTGCTGATCTCAGTGGCTTAATTACCATTAATGATCCCAGCTGTGAAAGGATCTGTGAGACTGACATGGAGAGAGAGGAGAGCTCAGTCAGGAGAAGACAACCCAGGAGAGAAGTGAGTTTCTTCTCTGTGGGAAGGGCCTGGTGAAGGCAGGCTGAATAGATTCCCTGTGGTGGCCCTGGAAAGGCAGCATGGCCCAGTGAGGCAGTCCTGTGGGTCAGTGTTGCATGGGAGGATTAAGGAGCTGGGAGCACCTAGAGCAGTGATCCCCCAACTTTTTATGTTGCGCCCTGCCCCAGAGCTGGGGCTGCAGCTCCAGGAGCAGGAGGGGGACATGGTCAAGGCGGCTGAGGTTGGGGCCACAGCCGGTGGGTGGGGGTGGGGCCGGGGCCGGCAGCCAGGGCCCCATGTGTGGGGCTGGAGCCAGGAGCGGAGCTGGGCAGCGCACCTTCCCGATCCCCCATGGGGGTTAGCCCAGGTCCCAGCCGTGCCCCCCTAAACGTTCCTCTGTGCCCCCTTAGGGGAGGCGTGTCCCACAGTCTGGGGACCTCTGGCCTAGAGAGAAGCCTGAGTGTCCTGGGAACCAGAGGAGAGGCTGTATTAACCATAGGCTACTGGGAAACAGCACAAGGGGCTTAGAGGTTGGAAGTGACCCAGAGAAACAGCAGCATGTCTAAAGAAGCAGACATAGCTGCTTAACACAGGGTCCCTGTGCCAGAACCCAAAGCAAAGGGCCTGGACTCAAGGGACACAGAACCCAGAGTGTAAAAGCCCTGACACAAAGAATACTAAGCCGAGGGTGGGGCTGAGGTCTGAGCTGAGAATATGGGCTGAGGGGTAACCTTAGAAGGTTGAAAAAGAGATCTCTTTTCGGGCCAGGTGGACTTTTGTCACTCCAGAAGGGGTCCAGACTAAACATGACTTAGTTGGAGGGCTAAGGTGGGGTCAAAAACAGGCCATTGCAGGACCAAAATCATAGTCAATGGGGTGCTTGAGGCAAAGTTCCTTACAGCGCCACACTTTAACACCAGAGGGCGCTATGGTGGTGAGTGCAACTGCTTACAGTACTGAATCCAATAAATACAATGCAGGGTGTTCAGAATAATTCAATTAATAAGAATGAAAAGTTAATGGTCTTCTACAGAAAATGATCCATACTGTTTTTGCCACTCTGCTGGTTAGAAATTGGACTGTGGATAATTGAGATAGTATGAAACCCCTTACAATTTTTTAATCCATTAATTCCTGCACTGTCTTGTGCTTACATTGGGAGGCTGTTATGACAGCTTAGTTCATTATAAACAATTCTGCCCCATTTGCTTTGGAATTTTGTGCTTGTTAGTCCATCAAGGTGTGGAATGCAAATTTGCAAATAAAGGAACTGAGCTAGTGATTCATGTCTCCAATCCACTGTTTTACAAAGGGGGTGGAGAGAGATTTTATAAATAGCAATGGCACATTTTGATGCAGATGCTAGAATTCTGCTTAGAGACTAGTAGGATTATTATTGAGGCAAAATGTGAGTAAGGTTTTGTTTCTTTGGATATTTTTGTGTTTCAGTATAGGAATGCTCGCCACAGTTTTGTGATATAATTGCAATTCAGAGGCTCAGTCCCCAAAGTTCATTTGAAGCTGATGAAGATTTTGAGAGCATCACGGTTAAAATTATGCTTCAGTCCTTTGAACTGTTATCATGTACTGTTGTTACTGGTGCAGAATGACTGCTACTTTCCCACTCTATAAAAAGCTGCTTTTCTGGAGGCATTCAGAGGGCGTCTCATGCTACTTGTTGTAGTACAATTCATACTGCTGTAACATGTTTGAATTTTGAGTGAAATCATAACAATTAAGTAGCCAAGAGCTAGATTATCATGAGAAATGAGGGCTAAAGACTTCTTGTCCTGCAACAGTCATTTGCACATGCCTTTGTAGCATGGCTTTTGTTAAATGATTTCTAGACCTTTCCCCAAATTTCCAAGGTAATAGTCCATAGTTCAGAGACCTGTTACTTTCTCTCCTGAAGATATACCAAGCTGGCTGGTCCATTGTCCTGTAACCAGCAGAGTAACTGAGTGTACCCTGCACTCTGTGCCTCCAGGTTAAAATGATCTCAGGTCAGGGAAATCTTACCTAATCTTTCCTCTGCCCCAATAAACTGTTAGCCTGAGTGCTCCAATCGAGCTAGCAGCAGAGAAATTATTTAGAGGATCCTAATGTTTATACTGAAGGAGCAAAAATTCTCATAAAATAACAGGGCCACTTCCCTCACCCCTCCTTGTTTTTTTTTTACTCATTGGCCAAACCAGCAACCTCTCCAGTGTTGCAGCTGATTTTGTTCGCTTTTTATGAAGGAGCCAGAGAGCCTCCATTTTTTCTTGTCTGGATCTGCAAGAGGCTGATCATCCTAATGGGGAAAGAGGGCAGGAGTAGTGTTGCCAGGTGTCTGGTTTTTGACTGGAACACCCAGTCGAAAAGGGACCCTGGCAGCTCCAGTCAGCACTGCTGACCGGGCTGTTAAAAGTCCAGTTGGCACGTGGCTGGAAGGCTCCCTACCTGGCTCTGTGCGGCTCCCAGGAAGCGGAGGGACATGCCAGCCACTTTTCACAAGCCGCCTGAGGTAAACATTGCATGGAGCCTGACCACTCATGCCCTTCTACACCCCAACCCCTTGATCCCAGCCTGAAGCCCCCTCCTGCACCCTAAACCCCTCATCCCTGGCCCCATCCCAGAGTTTGCACCCCCAGTCGGAGCCCTCACCCCATCCTGCATCCAACCCCTTGGCCCAGCCCGGAGCCCCCTCCTGCATCTCAAACCTCTTGGCCCCAGCCCAGAGCCCCCTCCCACACCCTGAACCCCTCATTTCTGGCTCCACCCCAGAGCCCTAACCCCCTGCCCCAGCCCGATGAAAATGAGTGAGTGAGTGTGGGGGAGAGTGAGCGACTGGGGGAGGGGGGATGGAGTGAGTGGGGGGGGCCCTCGGGGAAGGGGCAGGACAAGGGTGTTCAGTTTTTTGCGATTAGAAAGTTGACAATCCTAGGCAGGAGCGTTATTCATAGGCACCTTCCTAGGATCTTTTTGTCTTTCATTACCAGATAGACATTCCTGCCTTGGTAGATTCATTCGGTGGCAGGAGGATACTACAGGCTATATTCCTGTACGTTCATTTCTTCCTCCATCCTCTTCCCTCAGTGCCTTGGCAGATCCTCAATGTTAAATCATTAATGGTGAAGAAAGGAATGCTATGTAAGCAATTATATTCTGATTAATGTTTTGTTATATCCCTCTATTATAGCCAATCCTATAGCTGACCCTCTGTATCCCCTTCATATTCATATTCTGTGTTCTTTAGTATTGGTTCATTGCTCCTAGGTAAGAGTGCTAATGCAAGGTTTTCTTAATTCTAAATCCTCAATAGAGGCAAGCTATGGTGGTTGAAACTCCCTCATTTGTCTACTCTAGGGTAATTTAGCAGGAGAGTGAGTTTGTGTGGGGGGGGGGGGTGAGAAAACCTAGATTTGTGCTGGAAATGGCCCACCTTGATTATCATGCACATTGTAGGGGGAGTGGTCACTTCGGATGAGCTATTACCAGCAGGAGAGTGAGTTTGTGTGTGTATGGGGGTGGGGGAGTGAGAGAACCTGGATTTGTGCTGGAAATGGCCCACTTTGATTTTCATGCAGGTTGTAAGGAGAGTGGTCACTTTGGATAGGCTATTACCAGCAGGAGAGTGAGTTTGTGTGTGTGGTTTTTGGAGGGGGGTGAGGGGGTGAGAGAACCTGGATTTCTGCAGGAAATGGCCCACCTTGATTATCATACACATTGTGAAGACAGTGGTCACTTTTGATGGGCTATTACCAGCAAGAGAGTGAGTTTGTCTGTGGGGGGGCGGAGGGTGAGAAAACCTGGATTTGTGCTGGAAATGGCCCAACTTTGATGATCACTTTAGATAAGCTATTACCAGCAGGAGAGTGGGGTGGGAGGAGGTATTGTTTCATGGTGTCTGTGTATATAATGTCTTCTGCAATTTCCACAGTATGCATCCGATGAAGTGAGCTGTAGCTCACGAAAGCTCATGCTCAAATAAATTGGTTAGTCTCTAAGGTGCCACAAGTCCTCCTTTTCTTTTTTTTTTTTTTTTCTTTTTTTTTTTTTACACACACAGAAATCATTCCCTTCCTTTCAGTTTCACTGATGCTAGCATGGAAGCCCTCATGTAGATGGGCCATTAGCATTTTAAGCACCATGTGTATTAGTCCTGCTCAGAATAGGGTTAGATGACACAATGCTTAAAAAAGACAGGACTTGAGAGACCAGATGATTTTATACAACCAGATGATTTTATACAACATAGGTGGTGAAAGTGTGGACTAAAATCCTGCCTAGTGAAGAAGAACGGGGTACGGGGGGGGGGGGGGAATGTTACTTTTCATGCTTCCAAGATTACACAAAAATAAAAATCAATTGATCAAATAAATAAATAAAGGAGCATTTGAAATACCCTGTGATTATCTCTGATACTTTGTACAAACACCAAGAAATATGGAACTACTCACTGATCAAGTTTGTTTTGATAGAATCACTGTTTTTAGTTATTTTACAGGAGAAAACCATCCTGAAACAATCAAGTTCTACTCTTTACCCTTACATTATCTAGTGCAAGAGGGACACTGTGTAGGGCACCCTGGGCCTGAACAGGCCCCTGTTGAAACCATGGGTCCACTTGATAGTGTATGTTGTAGGATTGGGGCTTAAGTGAGTGAACTGATATTTTTTCTGAGCGTATGTAAAATAAACAAAGTCCTCAGCCTGGAGGGTGCTGGAAATGCTGACCTTTAGACATAGGAGCATGATTGGAATGGAACTTGTAATGGAATTGCTCCACTGTTAATATTGAACGGCAACTTAATGTTAAACTGTATCCATGTTCTTAGAAAATTAGCAACCAGAATGGAAAGGAAAATGTCAATATTGGGTTTCAATTAAGAAAAGAGCTTTACTGGCTATTATGGACACCACGCAACAATCTGATGCACCTTGCTTTTTTAAAATCAGAAAAGGAGATCTTGAAAAATTACTGCCAAATTTCCCCCCACCCACCCTGCAAAATCCAGGGATGCTCCTTTGAGTGTTAAAATGAATTTGCCTTGCCCATGCTCACTATTCTTTGGGTGGTTGTTATCCCTTAATAAATAGGAGGCTAAAGTAGAAAATACAGCTAGACTGGACACAAGAGTAAAAAGGTCACAGAGGAGTGAATATTTCTGTAATGTTCCCATTTGTTCATTGTGGATGGGATGGGGGGAGAAAGAGATGCCTGCACTCAAACCCTCCTTAATGAAAGCCCAGTCCCACCTATCAGTCTTAGGTATTGATGTGGCTCCTATTACCATAGTATCTGAGCACCTCCCATCCTTTTATTGTATTTAACCTTACAACACCCCTGTGAGGGAGGGAGGTGCTGCTATCTCTGTTTTACAGATGAGAAACTGAGGCTCAGAGAGACTAAGTGACTTGTCTAAGGAAGTCTGCGTCAGAGCAGAGAACTGAACCGGGGTCTCCTGAGTCCTAGGCTAGTGCCCTACCCACTGGGCGTTCCCTCCTTTTTTCATCACTGTCCTAGTCTTTCATTTTGAAAATCCAAACGGCCTGCAGGAGGGAAAGTTAGGAGGCAGCAGAGAGGTGAGGTAAAGGAAAAGCTGTGGTACGTACAGGCCCACCATTTT
This sequence comes from Natator depressus, assembly GCF_965152275.1. Taxonomy (NCBI): domain Eukaryota; kingdom Metazoa; phylum Chordata; order Testudines; family Cheloniidae; genus Natator; species Natator depressus. The sequence continues at coordinate 26,155,064 of NC_134243.1, read as the reverse complement.
AGATCCCAGCCTTCACTGGTCATGAAGTATGCCACCTCCTTGGGTTACTTGGGATTCCTGGATTGGGAGCCGGCCTGTCCCACAGTGTGGTGTAGCAGTAGGATGTGTACATTTGTTAGCTTTCTGCCATGGCCATATTCATATGGTCAGTCAGACATAGACCCACTCAGATGAGAATGTTTCACCTGTGAGTTGTTAGCCGTGCTGATTTTTATTCTCTGTGTTTTTATTTTTTATCTGTAAGTGCTAAAATATTCAGTGTCCTAATTCCTGATGATATAAACTCCCTGTGCAAGGTTCTGTGATAGCCTGAGGACCAAATTGGATTGCACGGGTACAAAGGAGAGCAGAATTTGGCTCAAATGTATAAAGACCCCCTGTAGAATACAAAGCAACAGAGAAGGATTGCTCCTTTAAGCTTCCAAAAAATAATTTCCATGCAGTTCAGAAAATGATTATGAAAATTCAGTACGTATCATGTTGTAACTACCCGTGGTAGAAAAATTTGTGAATTAAATGCGCTTCAAGTGGAATTTGAATCATTCTTCAACCAACCTTATAGCTATAGTATTTAAAGTACTGGCTGTAGGCCCTGGTTTTCAGAGGTGCTGAGTACTTGCAAATCCCATGCAGGTGTACTCAATATTTAACAAAATTAGCTGCATGCTTTCTAGAAATAGTGTGGGTGTTTGCTGTTTTCTTTTAACATGAAACAGTATTTGAATGGCAGTTTTGGAGCAAGGAAGTTCAAAAATCTCTCTTCACTCTGGATTCTCATGGAAATGAGTCTTTCCTTTAGAATCTGTGAGCACTGTACAGTCAAAATTCACCCCCTTCCCGGAGTTAGACCTTATTACTGATAAGTTGAACGAGAAGACAACATGAAGTCTAACCTAGGCTTAGCTGCTCAGCCCACTCCTAGGTCCTTTGTAGTTCACATCCAAGAATCTTTTCCAAGGTTTGACTCCTAAAAAAAGAAGTGCCGAAACACACTTCCAATACTGTCACTCATAAGTGATGGTAACATACTGATATTCTGGTTCCCCCAAAAGGTGCCAGAATGGTATTCCAGACTGTTCCAGCCTAACTTGAGTCCCGATCTTTTTCCAAGGCAGCTCAGCACTCTGGTGGAACTGGCTTCTGCCTCTGTCTCGAGGACAGAGCAGTAACCTCTTCCTGCCCAGATCCAGAGGGAGTTTTGTCACCCTATCAAAGAACCAAAGGAGTATTCTAGTCAGTCTGATTCAGCAAGGTTCCTACCCATGTGTATAGTCCCACTGATGTCCATGAGACGAGTCACATGCTCTAAGGTAAGCACATAAATGTCTTGCTGAATTGGGAGCATTCAATCTGATCCTGTGCCCATTGAATTCAATGGAAGGACTCCTATTGGCTCAGAGATATTAGGGTTCCAGTTCAGCACTGCACTTAAGTGCATGCTTAACTTCTATTGCCTACAGTGGGACTTAAGCATGTGCTTAAATGTTCCATGAATTGGGAGCCTAGATCAGGCTAATAGTGGAAGAAAAGATGGAGTTGGTGTGGGGAAGAAGCGTCGGAGCACATGACCAGATAGTTAACAGATATGGATATATCAAAAAGTAAAAAAGATAGAGGGGATTACTAGAAAACAAATGTTGATGCCTGAAAATGCCTATTTCAGGAAACCAGAGTTGAAGGATTGAAAGTAACTGCCATTCTAATTTCAGTTTCACAGTGAAAATTATCTATATCAAGACACAATAGCAGCATATGGCAAACTTACTCCTGTGCTATCCTGGCCATTGACTAATGCGTGCTAACTCTGTTAGCACTAGGAGCCCGGTGTCATTACTGAGACCCTCAGTACACAGCACAAGCAACAAAATCACTAGTGAGAGCGTGTGGGGCAGGAAACTCCAGTAACACATGCTCCCATTGTACTACAAACCTGTATGCTGGGCAAGCTTGCCTTTTATTATTATAGGTAATCAAGTTTTGCAGGCAGAGCAGCTCAGGGACCTGGGGACAGTGTGCTCAGCAGCACTCCTTATAACTAATTTAGAAATGAACTGTGCATTATGCCATAGCCTTCTCCTGGGCTCCAACAGATGAACATAGTGGGGAAAGAGCCTGGCCTTATGCCCTAGGGGCAAAGAAGAGTTGCTGGAACCTGTTAGCCAAGTCCCCTGCTCAGTGCCCAAGGTCACCGTCCCACTTGGCTTATGCAAGAATGGAAGAAAGAGCAAGCAGAAAGTCTCTTTTTCTGGTGCGCAAACGTGCACTCACACACACGACAAGGCAGAGTTTAGCCATCAGAGTGAGCTCAATTAAAGTCAATGGAGAGGAGAAAAGCAAGCACTTAAAATGCTACAGTATTTGGAGGCTCAAAAACCTGGAATAAATGAAAATATGAAATATTCAGCTGCTGCTGTAGGTGTTTTGGTGGTGAATGTTTTATTGGTCAATCCATGTTTCTCTCTCCTCTTTCCTCTTAACTTCCGTCAGATGTTTTGGGATGAAAAGGGCAATTCCAATTAGTTGAATGATTCTGTGTTTTTTTTTTCTCTTCTCTCTATCACGCAAGCACACTCCAAAAGCCTCAGGTGTGGAATGAAACCACCCTGAGACAAAGTCTCCTCTTGAGCTTGGCAATGTCTGAATTGCCTATTGCAGAGGCGTTGCCATTTCCAACTCTTCTGGAGAAGGATCATTTGCCTATAGGCAGTCTACTTTGTGAACTCCAGCTTGCAGAGAAAAGTGGGTAGTAGCAGTAAGTGTGAGACATTTTAGGAGCTTGACAATGCTCTTTGGAGAGGGAGTGGGAGCAGAGGCAGCATGAGGTGAGATATGTAGATCTGTTTCAGAAGAAAAACAGACATTTCCTAATTTCTCCAGTAGAGTCATAAGATTAACAGGAATTAAGTCAATTTTTTTCTTGATTTGAGAGGAACAAAAATATGCCCACTATTTGGGGACTATTATACCAGTGCATTAAACTAAAGAAATGTGTTATCTACTAATGGTATAACGTTCCTCTCTTTTATTATGACAGGCAGCCTAGTCCAGAGGAGAGTGTGCTGGATTGAGACTCAAGAGATGTGGGTTCTCTTCCTGCCACAGGTATGATCTTGAGCAAGTCACTTCTTCTCTGTTTCCCTCCCATCTATTTATCTGTCTTGTGCATTTAGCTAAAAAACATTTGAGACAGGGACTGTCTCTCACTATGTGCCTAGAACAATGGAGCCCTGATTTCGGTTGGTGCTCCAAGTGCAACTGTAATTCAAATAATTATTATTACAATAACTGCTAGAGCTTCTGAATCGAGATCCAAATGTTGCAGTTTCACTCCATCTTCATCTTTAACCTGGTAACGCAATCCACAGGGTGTCCCTACCCCAAGCAAATTCCTAGCATGAAAAGCAAAGGAATCACTTGCATTGCATATTATTCTAAACTTAAATTTCACAGTAATTGAATCTGCTTCTGGAACTACAGTTCTCTTAGTAAATTTATGGATATTGGAACTAAAATGGCAGGAAGGCAAATCTTTTACCATTTGCCATAAAGGAACAGAGTGTAAATGTAGGCAGTGTAGAGAAGTCTGAGCTTCAAGCTGCCCATAATTACACATTAACCTTTCTGATCATGCTACAAATTCTATAGACTCTGTCTCACAGGCTTTCGTGCTTTCATGGATGGGAAACATTTACAAACTTCTGTGCATTTGCCTGCTAAATCAAACCCAAAATGTCTTATATGCTGAGATGTAATTTATATTATCAAAACTGCAGGACCCACTAAACCCAGAGCAAATGAAAAGTGACTCAAACAGTTTCTATGTAGAGGCACAGTGCAGGGCAAAAAATAAAACACAGATTAACAATTGACGATGGGCAGTCAAGCTAATGCTACGCATACCATGCACAGAGGAACATGTTTCAGGGTGGAAGAAAAAGAAAATAAATGCAATTGGGAAAGGAAAGGCAAGAATACTAAATCTTAAAGGTACTGCATCAGACAATGAATAGGTGAGCTGTGTAGTAGTGAAAGGGTGGAATTGTACATTAGGTAGGTCTGTTTGAAACTATAGGTGTTGGTTTATCTGGAGTCCCTAAAAAACTTGATTAATTATTGCTACTATTGTATGTGCAGTAATATCTTTGATATGCCAGATGTAAAAGGACCAGTTCCTACCTCAAGGAGCTTGCAGTCTAGGGATGGGCAGACAGATAAGAGAAGGGAAAGACAATAGTGAACTGGAATTTCTTCTTTGAGTGCTTGCTTGTGTCCATATCACATTAGGGTGCATGCACAACATGCACCATTGCCGGAGAGTTTTCCCTCAGTGGTATCTGTCAGGCCAGGTCTAGTGTCCTTATACATGCTTATGCGCCAGTATAAGGGGCACTGCCAGCCTCATTCCCTTCTTACCACCCATGATGGTTACTGGAACATCTCTTCTTGCTTTGGCAAGGCGTTTTCAGTGGTTTTTCTCTTCAGCATTTTTTTGTGCAAATGGACACAAAGCTCCACAGTCTGAAGGACTCCAGGGCTACCCTCAGGTCCCAGGGCCTCTATGCTCCAGGTTCTTCGAGGAAGCATTTCAGGCCCCAACAACCATCCTGCTTCTCAGCTCCACCGCCGCAACAGGACCTGTTCAAGAAAAGGAGCAGGGGTTACAAGCATCAGCAAACACCCCTATCCCCCTCAACCTCGCTACCTGGATCGTATAGATACTCGGGAGGCCCCAAACAGAACTTTTGAAGGTGTGCCCGTGGGTGCTATGTCAGTTCCTGCATTAGATCCTGGCCCCCTTTTCTTTTTGGACCAACTTTTCCACTTCAGCCCAACAAGGTCCTTCATCACTTCAGAGCACTGAGTGCTGAGTAGAGTGGTGGACAGTTATGCCTTTCAGTTTTCCTCCACCCTTCCCTTTCATGCCCCATCCCTGTCCATCTTCGAAGATCCTTCTCACAAGCAACTTCTAGCCCAAGAGGTGCAAGCCCTCCTACAGGTGGGGGCTGTGAAAGAGGTGCCTCAAAACTTGAGCGGGAAGGGGTTTTACTCCCAATATTTCTTAATCCCGAAGGTCAAGGGGGTCTGGAACTGTGCTGCCTCAACAGTTATCTCAAGAAACTGAGGTTCCGCATGGTCTCTCTGGTCCCCATCAATCCCTCCCTGGATCCAGGAGACTGGTATGCTGCCCTCGACTTAAAGGACACCTACTTTCACATTTCCATCTTCTAAGGGCCCAGAAGATTCCTCAGGTTTATTGTAAACCAGACCCATTACCAATTAACTGTCATCCCCTTTGGTCTGTCTGCAGCCTCTCTGTTTTTTACAAAATGGATGATAGTGGTAGCAGGCTTCTTCAGAAGGCAAGGTGTCCAAGTCTACCTGTACCTCAACAACTGGCTGATCAAGGGCTGCTCAGAGGCTTAAGTAAAGAAGAGCATCAGCTTGGTCGAAGCCACCTTTTGAGCACTGGGCCTGTTGCTAAATGAACAAAAGTTGACTCTCATCCCAGTACAGAGAATAGGATTTATCGGAGCAGTGCTAGATTTGACCCAGGCCAGAGCCTTCCTTCAGAGGCTCGATTCCAGACAATGTTGGATCTGATATCCAAAGTCAATGCCTACTCCATTACAACAGCCCAGTTTTGCCTCAAGCTTGTGGGACATATGTCTGCATGCACTTACGTGGTACGATACGCAAGACTACACCTCAGACCCCTACAGACGTGGTTAGCTATTCACCAAACATAAACCACTTGGACTCAGTGCTTATGGTTCCAGCCCTGGTCCTGGGGAGAATTCTCCCTACACATAAATGTCAGAGAGCACAGACCAGTCCACTTAGCTTGCCAGTGTTTCTTTCCAAGATTATGGGCAAAGTAGTATGAGTACTTGTGGACAACACAGTAGCCATATTCTACATCAACAAACAAGGAGTGCCCTCCTCCATCCTGTGCCAGGAGGCTGTCTGTCTGTGGGACTTCTGCGTGAAGCAGTCCATTCACCTTGAGGCTACCCATCTTCCAGATGCCCAGAATACCCTGGCAGATCACCTCAGCATATCTTTCACCTCATCATGAATGGTTCCTTCACCCAGAAGTTACCAGAGACATCTTCCAAAGGTGGGAATCTTCCCAGGTTGACCAGTCTGCAACCGGCAGAACAGGAAATGTCATCAGTTTTGCTCGCTTTGTGGTCACAGCCTGGGCTCCCTTTCCAGCACCTTCCTGCTTCCATGGACAAAGCTCCTATTCTATGCATTTCCGCCCATTCCTCTGGGGCACAAAGTCCTTCTGAAAATTAAGCAGGACAAGGCAATCGTTATTCTTCTAGCTCCTGCACAGCTGCACCAACACTGGTTTGGCATGCTACTAGACTTGTCAGGAGCATCCCGCTACTGCTCCCACCATGCTCAGACCTGACCTCTCAAGACCACAGCTGTTTATTCCACCTGAACCTCAGGGCCCTTCACTTGACCACGTGGAAACTCCATGGTTGAATCCAGAGGAACAAGCCTGTTCAGAGCAAGTCTGACAGGTCTTGCTAAGTAGAAAGCCATCTACTAGGGCTAGCCACCTGGCCAAGTGGAAATTTTTATTGATCTGGTCTTCCTAATAAGGTTTTTCTCCAACTTGGTCTTCCCTTCAATCTATACTGGAATACCTGCTCCATCTAAAACAAAAAGGTCTGGCCCGCGCATCTCTCAAGGTACACTGAGCAATGATCTCAGCCTTCCCCCAGCCAGTGATCAGTAAATCAGTCTTGTCACATGAGATGTCCTTCTGCTTTCTTAAAGGGTTAGAGAGATTTTACCCTCAGATTCATGAGCCAATTCCACCACGGGACTTAAACCCTGGTCCTATCAAGACTCACAGGCCCTCCCTTTAAGCCTCTAGCATTGTGCCCTCTGCTCTATCTCTTGAAAGGTCACCTTCCTGGTAGCGATTACCTTGACCATAAGGCTCTTGGAAATTAAGGCCCTTACATCAGAATCACCATATATGGTGTTCTTCAAAGACAAGGTTCAACTGCACCCCCACCCAGCCTTCCTTCCAAAGGTGATCTTGCAGTTCAATAGTAACCAGGCCATTTTCCTGCTAGTTTTCTTCCCCAAACCACACAGGAATTCAGAAGTGCAGCGTCTTCATTCTTTGAACATTAGATATGCCCTGGCCTTCTACACTGAGAGGACCAAACCGTTCCATAGGTCTACGCAACTCTTTGTGGCAATAGCAAAGAGGATGAAAAGCCGGCTGGTTTCAGCCCAAAGAATCTCAACCTGGGTAACCTCCTGTATACAAGTTTCAGAGTAGCAGCCATGTTAGTCTGTATTCGCAAAAAGAAAAGGAGTACTTGTGGCACCTTGGTTAGTCTCTAAGGTGCCACAAGTACTCCTTTTTTTTTCTCCTGTATACAGGCTTACTAAGAGCAGGTGGACATCCCACCTCCTGCTATTTTGACTATCCTACTATCCTGCTTCATTTGATAAGAAGGTCAGGCCTCATCAGCGGCATTCCTGGCCCAGGTTGCAAACCAAGACATCTGCAAGGCTGCAACTGGGTCCTTAATGCATACCTTCTCCTCTCACTATGCCATCACCCAGCAGACTCGAGATAATGCCAAGTTTGGGAGAGCAATGCTGAAATCTACATATCCATGAACTCCTAGCCCACCTCCTTGGGTACCACTTGTGAGTCACCTAACGTGGAATGGACATGACGAAGCACTCAAAGAAGAAAAAACGGTTACTAACCTTTCTGTAACTGTTGTTCTTCAAGATATGTTGCTTATGTCCATTCCATGACCCACCCTCCTACTCCACTGTGGGAGTTTGCCAGAAAGAAGGAACTGAGAGGGTGTGTGACCGGCATAAGTGTGAGGCACCACAGGGCGCTCGAGCTGGCCTGACAGATACCACTGAGGGGAAAATCTCCAGCAACACACCCGCACACACCCAACATGGAATGGACATGAGCAACACATCTCGAACAACAACATTTACGGATAGTTTAGTAACCATTTTTTCTATACAGATCACCAATATTCACTGTAGGTATTGTTTTGTTTTTGTTTTATGGGTTCGAATCTACTAAGAATGAAACAGAATAAAAACAAAACCTGAGCATAATTCAGCCCAAAGTGATGACATTTGCCTGCTGCTCAAATGACTGAGTTTAAACTGGTTTATAAACTAAGACATAACTCCAGAAGTTCGCTCAATCTCTTTCAAAGTTTAGCCCATCTCTCATAAAGTTTTACCCAATTGTTCTAAATAATACTACTTCCGTTCTCCCATGATCATAATGGTCTTTTGCGCCTTAGATTATCTATTTAGATTGTAAATTCTTCAGGGTAGGGATTTTGTGTTTGTACAGAGGCTAGCAGAATGGGGTCCCAATCTTAGTTGATGCCTCTAGGTGCTACTGGGATATAAATAATTAATAATGCAAACCTAGCTCTAGAAATAACACCCCTCTCAAGATATATTTATATTTTTCACCTACAGTGAGGGCTATTGTCAGATATCACTCAAAGGGATAACAAAAATCAATTACTTGGATGAGATGATTATTTTTAATAAAGGCAGAGCAGCTCTACAGTCTTGGAGTTTATGGGTATCTCAAGCTGGCTTGGCATAGCTAACAAATCAGTCCAGTGCTCCAGCCCCAAGTGCATGGCGTACTACTCCAACAAAGCCGTGCTGTCAGGGAGTTGCCCACTAGCTGCTGGTCCCAAAACATTGCAGAGTGGTGTTCAGAGCACAGAAGGGAGCTCACGCAAGTTAATGTTAATTTGGAGATCAGACTAGATGATCACAATGATCTTTTGGGGTCCTTAATCTATATCCAGCGCTACCAGAAGCTCACTGGTCACTGATAACAATCCAACTGCTGGGCTTCTGTTGCACTGACCAACGTATTTTGACTATTATTTGGTGTCATAAGGTGTTAAGAAGGATCAAATCAAATCCTGCTTTTTGTTGCTGGGTGGTGGTCAGCTAATTTTTCCTCCTTCAACAGCTTCGTGCAGATGTTCCATACCTGCAGGCTACTTCTGAAAAATTCCCGGCTGCACCAAAATGTGGTAGACTTTCCCTGGAAGCCCACCCCAACTCTTTCCGAAAGTATCATATGACAATATGTACAGTAGATCCGCATTCTTAGTTCCTAATGATTTATGAATGACCATGATTTCCATTAGTCTGCAGAAAGGGGATAGTATGTCTCTCCCAGTGCACAGAACCCCATTTGTTTCTGTTCCTGTCAGCAGTTTGCATAAGTGAGTGATTTTATTTCATGTGAGAGAGGAGGCAAACACACAAGTTATCCCAGCAGTGGAAGATTTGTCAAATAAAGCTTTTAATAATGGTGTTGTTTGACAGTTTCATAGTGCTTCAACTTTTGAGCAGTTTGAAAGTGGTAGGTTTTCAATAAAAATTAAGTCTTTCTCTGGAGGAAACTCAGTCCCCTGTTGTTTTTAAAAGAACTAGTCCTGAGTGTATTGAAGCACCTTAATCCACTATAGAAAGTAAAACTCAATCCTTTTCTGTATTAATAAATCTTGCAATCCATCATCGGTAGGTGTTGTTTGTAATTTTCGCCCTAGTATGTCAAGAGGGCCTGATAAACCACCTTCCTAACCAAACTTGTTGGGTGATCATTATGTTGCTCACAAGAATAAATTATCCAGTGTAGTTCTCTGTAGTTTACTTAAATAGTCCAGTGATGTTTCCATTCACTTTTAATTACTAATTTAATTTGTTTAAACGGTTTGGTAAGTTATTCAGGTGAGGGGGAAAGGGAATGGAAAAGTGCTGGTGTTTACAAGGTCAGTGTTACTCCCCCACTCCTAGTCATACATAATTGTACATCATAGGACAACCTATGGAATGGTGTTGAAGCATGAAGGGACATATGAATCTTTAGCACATCTGGCATGTAAATATCTTGCCATGCCAGATACAATAGTTCCATGCGAGTGCCTGTTCTTTCAGATGACATTGTAAACAAGAATTATTATTTCCTGCAAATTGTAACCAAACTTGTTTGAGTGATTGGCTGAAGTAGGACTGAGTGGACTTATAGGTTTTAAAGTTTTACATTGTTTTATTTTTGAATGCAGTTATTTTTTGTACATAATTCTACATTTGTAAGTTCAACTTTCATGATAAAGAGATTGCACTACAATATTTGTGATGGGGGAATTGAAAAATACTATTTCTTTTGTTTTTTTACAGTGCAAATATTTGTAATAAAAATAAAGTGAGCACTGTACACTTTGTATTCTTTGTTGTAATTGAAATAATTATATTTGAAAATGTAGAAAACATCAAAAAATATTTAAATAAATGATATTCTGTTATTGTTTAACAGCACGATTAATTGCACGATTCATTTTTTTTAATCGCTTGACAGCCTTAATTTATAGCTTCCATTCTTGTTTTTTCTTTCTTCTGGTAGAACATGATCACCAGGGATCCTAGAAATCTGTTTGCCACAGAAAAATACATACTTTGCATTTTTACAAAGAATCTTTATTTTTTACATTCTGTGTAAAAAATAAAAACATATACAGTGGAACCCCATTTATCAGAGACTCCATTATCCAGCTCTCCATATTAACAAAACCAGGATTGACAGCCCGAGCCCTGGCCGGTGGCAGCCCAGGCTGTCAATCCCTGGGCCCAATGCGGGTTCCCCACCACCCAGGGCTGCGGGAGCCCTGCTGCTCTCCAAATTATCCAAATTTTTAATTATCTGATCTGGCCTCGATCCCAATTAAATCTGATAAATGGAGTTCCGCTGTATATCAAAAAAACATTGAGTGAAGTTGAGCTGTCTGTAAGCAAGGACTGGCCTGTCTCCCAAGATTTGTGAGAGTGTTGGGTCATCCTTCAGGATAGGTTGTAGATCCTTAATAATGCGTTGGAGGGGTTTTAGTTGGGGGCTGAAGGTGACAGCTAGTGGCGTTCTGTTATTTTCTTTCTTAGGCCTGTCCTGTAGTAGGAGACTTCTGGGAACTCTTCTGGCTCTATCAATCTGTTTCTTCACTTCCGCAGGTGGGTACTGTAGTTGTAAGAATGCTTGATAGAGCTCTTGTAGGTGTTTGTCTCTGTCTGAGGGGTTGGAGCAAATGCGATTGTGTCGCAGAGCTTGGCTGTAGACGATGGATCATGTGGTGTGGTCAGGGTGAAAGCTGGAGGCATGTAGGTAGGAATAGCGGTCAGTAGGTTTCCGGTATAGGGTGGTGTTTATGTGACCATCGTTTATTAGCACTGTAGTGTCCAGGAAGTGGATCTCTTGTGTGGACTGGACCAGGCTGAGGTTGATGGTGGGATGGAAATTGTTGAAATCATGGTGGAATTCCTCAAGGGCTTCTTTTCCATGGGTCCAGATGATCAAGATGTCATCAATATAGCGCAAGTAGAGTAGGGGCATTAGCGGACGAGAGCTGAGGAAGCGTTGTTCTAAGTCAGCCATAAAAATGTTGGCATACTGTGGGGCCAGGCGGGTACCCATAGCAGTGCTGCTGATTTGAAGGTATACATTGTCCCCAAATGTAAAATAGTTATGGGTAAGGACAAAGTCACAAAGTTCAGCCACCAGGTTAGCCGTGACATTATCGGGGATAGTGTTCTTGACGACTTGTAGTCCATCTTTGTGTGGAATGTTGGTGTAGAGGGCTTCTACATCCATAGTGGCCAGGATGGTGTTATCAAGAAGATCACCTATGGATTGTAGTTTCCTCAGGAAGTCAGTGGTGTCTCGAAGGTAGCTGGGAGTGCTGGTAGCGTAGGGCCTGAGGAGGGAGTCTACATAGCCAGACAATCCTGCTGTCAGGGTGCCAATGCCTGAGATGATGGGGCACCCAGGATATCCAGGTTTATGGATCTTGGGTAGTAGATAGAATATCCCAGGTCAGGGTTCCAGGGGTGTGTCTGTGCGGATTTGATCTTGTGCTTTTTCAGGGAGTTTCTTGAGCAAATGCTGTAGTTTCTTATGGTAACTCTCAGTGGGATCAGAGGGTAATGGCTTGTAGAAAGTGGTGTTGGAGAGCTGCCGAGCAGCCTCTTGTTCATATTCCGACCTATTCATGATGACAACAGCACCTCCTTTGTCAGCCTTTTTGATTATGATGTCAGAATTGTTTCTGTGGATGGCTCAAATAAATTGGTTAGTCTCTAAGGTGCCACAAGTACTCCTTTTCTTTTTGTTTCCATTTTATACTCAGTCTATTCAGTGTGTCTCCTTTTCCTTATATCAGAGTGTCCAACTCCATTGTCTCCTCTGATGCAAATCCAGCAAGATCCTTCTTCTCCAGCTGCTTCCTCCTCTCTGTCTGTTTCTTTCTCCATGGTTTCCTCCTGCTCCCTATTGTTCTCTACCTCCCTCCGTCTCTCTCCTGCTGTTCTCAGATGGCTTGCTTTGCTCAAGGTCTGCAGACTGGCATGAGAGCATGCATGGAACAATATGTTCCCATTAAATTTACTCTCACTCTCTCTCTCTCGCACTCTCTCTCTCTCTGATTCCTTCCCAAAATTAAATTGAATTTTTGTTTGTTCAAATTGCATAATCAAAATCTCCCTGGGTGCAATCACTTTTAATCAAAAACCTTGCCAATGTTTACAATGATAGAGCACTATTAAAAAGGCCTTCTCCAATATTTTATTTTTTACAGGGACAAATAAATATGCTTCTTAAAATGAGGAACTTATTTACAATTCAAACTAACCGTTAAAACCCCAGTGAGGGTCCCCCTTGCACATATGTCAGGGTTAGGTAACTGATGGCCAGGGGCCACATCTGGCCTGCAAGATCATTTTATTTGGCCCACCAACCAGAGCAGACAGCTCTGCCAGTGCCTGGAGTGAAGGAAGAGGTGAGAGGCTCTTCCAGGATGGAGTGGACTACAGTGAAAAGGGGTGTGAGGCAGCTCTTCCCTCTGCTTTGAGGAGGAGAGAGAGCTGCTCACTGGCACCTGCTGGAGTAAGGGCAGGAGGCAACGGCTCCCTGATGGCAGTAGTCTTGCTCTAGGATGGCCCTTGAGGACAGGGAATGTATATTACCGACTGGGGGTGGCATCAGGGGCACGGGCCAAATGGCATATGTGACCCATCGCGGCATGGTGGGTCACTGCAGGACTTGCTCCTCCAGAGCATGTTTCTGCAGCAGCAGCAGCCAGGTGAGCTGCCCAGGGACAATAAGGGCAGCTTCTTCTCAATTGCCCCACCAAAAGGTTTTATGGATTTTGTGGTCCTCTGCTACTGTGTCTATCCCTCTGATGTGTAGCACTCTTCATCCATATATTTTAAAGCACTTTACAAAGGAGCTAGCATTATCCCCATTATTCAGCTGGGGAAACTGAGGTACAGAGGGGATGTGACTTGCCTACAGTCACACAGAAGGCCAGTGGCCAAGCCAGGAATAGAACGCAGGTCTTCTGAGTCTCCTATGGGTCACACTGCAATTCAGGAAGCTATTAGTAGTCCCAAAAGCATAATTAATCAAATAATCTGTTTATTATCTTGTTTTGTGCTCATGCTAATGCTGGAATTATGCTTGTTTAAAACCTGACCCTGCAAACCCTTTATCCAAACCTTTGCCCTAACACTTACTTATCACAGTAAGGATTTGCTGGATTAAGGCTTTAAAGAATATCAGCCAGCACGGTACAAGCACAGTACACAAACCTGTGAGGCCCTGAGTGCTCTCAACTCTTTTTGAAGTCAGTGGAATTTAAGGTTGCTCAGGGGTTCTCTCTTGATGTCTGTCATCAATGTGTCCATTACAATCACAAATAGGAGTGGGATTAGGGCTGACCCTTGATATAGACCTATCCTCAGAGTGAATGACTGACTCACTGTAGCCGCAGCTGCTTCCCACTTATGCAGTACTACCCTCATACGTGTTCATGGTTGTCTGAACATATGTGTCTGGTAGTTTGCATGACTTCAGGGACCATCGTAACAATTCTCTAGGAACTCCGTAATAAGTCTTTTCTCAATAATTCTTTCCAGCCATTTTATCGTGTGACTCATTAACTTGAAGGGCCAGTAACTACTACATTCTTGAACATCTCTTTTTGTGCTTGAAGATAGGGACTTGTGTTCTTCCTGCACTTGTTGGGCATTTTTCTGGTATAGAGAATTAAATTGAAAAAAGTTTTTCATTATATTTTGCCCTTGTTTCACATGCAACAATGGGGGCTATTGGAGCAGGATAAGTTTAGAATATGCAATCAAAATCTATGGGGCTGAGAGAAGAGGATATGTTGTCTGTAGTTTTGACAAATCTTTTTCACTTGTACTTTGGACATTCCAACATACTCACACTTCACCGATGAAGAAATACCAACAATGGTGGGCACTGTAACAGGTCCAGTAGAAAATGTCTCTTTGAAACAACTATGTAGGAATCTGTATTGTGTGTAGAGATTAGAGACCCTGTCATGGGGGTGGTCAGGCCTAGTGGTCAGAGCAGAGATCGTCAAGCCTAGTGGATCAGAGGTGGTCATGCCTAACTGGCGTCAGTGGCCAGGAACAGTGCTGAAGATCAGAGCCCGAGTCAGGAACCAAGCAGGGAAGCAGGCCTGGAGCAAACTGAGCAGGACAGGAGTAAAGCTGGGATGAAGGCTGGAGCAAGGATAGAAGCAGGGCAGACATAGGAGAAATTGCAGCTGCAGGCATGTGCGTTGAGATCAGTTGTTGCTCAGCCAGTCAGGTGGAGTGGTCAATCAGGTGGCCCTGATACAGCTCAGTTGTGCTCATAGGCTGCCCAGAGACTGAGCAGGGGCAGCTGGAAGTCCTCATCCCTGAAGGACCCAGGACACTGTGGTTGGGGTGAATAACAGACTCTTTATCACATGTTTACATAGGCTCCTACTTCCTTGTTCTAAGTCCCAGAGTGGCCACACAAAATCGTGGGTGTAAACGTTCAAAACTAACACCACATTGTCTGCTTCCTAGTGGCACATAGAACTAAGCACTAGACTGGACCTCGCCACATATAATAATATTTTAAAGGCCCTAGTCAGTATTGGGAGCCCCACTGTGCTATCAACAGTACAAACACAGAAAAGAGATAAGCCTAGACCTGGAGGACTTACAACCTAAACACACAGATGAAGTGGAAGGGATGGGGACATAACATACAAGCAATGGACTTGATGAAGAATTGCCACAGCTCTGTTCATTATTTGTACTGTTTTTTAATTTGTTTGGGCATAAAGGAAAGGAGTCAAAAAAGGAAAGAAGAGGATGAAGTTATAATCACAGCTTGTTGCCTGCCTACACATAATCATCAGTCTGGCTGCAGGTTGCAGGATCGAGAAGCATCATGGCAGAGGTGAG
This sequence comes from Natator depressus, assembly GCF_965152275.1. NCBI lineage: Eukaryota > Metazoa > Chordata > Testudines > Cheloniidae > Natator > Natator depressus. The sequence continues at coordinate 26,139,719 of NC_134243.1, read as the reverse complement.
TCTTAAGAGGTGGGATTTGAAAGAGGATAAGGTAATGGCTTTTCCAATTTTATCTGGTAGGTTTTTTAATGCTCGAGGGGCAGCAAGAGAGAAAACACTGCGGTGTCCATGGGTGAAGTTGACTAGTGGGCAGGAAAGGCAGGGAAAGTTGGTGGAGCAAAGGCAAGGACTGACATCTAGCAACATTAGAATATATAACAGCAACGTGTGTGTTTTATAGGAGAGAGAGTGCATTTATTCTATTAAATTTCACAGGTGGGTTACCTAAATAATCCCAGCACTTCTCCCCTCAGACACATGCACATCCTGCAGAAGATTTCCCTTTGTGTGGCAACATTTCAAGATTTCAACATATCTGAAGTAACCTTAATCACTCTGGGCTAGTTCCTGAAGTTCTTACTTGGGGCTACATTGTGCCTTTACTCACAGTCTAGAGCAAGAGGTGTTCTGCACAAAGTGCACCATCACAGGAGTAGCACCGGAAGGCATTGTTACTCAGAGACATCCTTCTGAGACACAGCTCCCCCATTACTCTAAGTGGGGTTGTGATTTATGATAGCCCTTTCTAGCAACAGATTATGCCTGCCTTCCACTGACTCAGCTGTGCTGGCTGGTGGATTGACAGGTGGGTGTGAAGCCAAGGCTATCTACTCCCCCTCCCACCTGCAAATGATTCCTGTGAACCTGGAGCCAAGGTCAAGATAGCCCCCTTAGGGCAAGAAAGAGGTTTCTTACTCTCTGGTCCAAGTCAGTGGTCCAAGTCACATTGCAGGCAAAAAAAACTCCCAGTGACTTCACAGAAAGTTTTTTGCCTACATGAAAACAGAGGGGACAGAAATTGAGGAAGATCTTCAGGATTCGGCCCTGAGATATTGAATAAAATAATATGCAAGTGCAAAGTCTCAGACAAAGCAGGAATAGTATTTCATGGGTTTTCTGCTTGGACGTGCCTTGCTATATTAATTGTCACTCACAAAGTGAGTTTTAATATCAAGAAGGCTAACAAAACACATAGAATCATTCTTATTTTCTTCTGGTCTAAACCATTAATTGACTCTTGAATAAGAATAATTCCACACTGGGATGTGCTGTAGTCTCAGAGACTGGCTTTTTGGCATCTTTCTGGTCAAGCATTCTTCTGAGCCTTAACAATCAGCTGGCTGTTTCCATAATGTGAGGACATGGGAAGGGGCTGCGAGTTCTCAGATGAAACTGGGAGTGTGAACCTTTTCTCTGTAATTTCTGGAATGGTAACTGCAAGAATAAATAGTTCTCTATGTGAGCAGAACACAAAGGAAAAGGGAGTTGGACAGCTGAGCTGGTACTTGGATTTAAGGAGAGAAAGAGAGGATGATGAGGCCTCTTATCATATAATCTGTAAGGCCCAAATGAGATAAAATATCTACTGTCCATTCACACTGAAACTCTGTCTCTTGCCTCACTTAAATAGAAAGGCTTAGAAATAGGCAGGTGGATGCCGACTCGAGAGAGCTGGACAATGCAATCAGTTTGTTTTCTAGACAACAGGAAAACAGATCACATTTAAAAAAAATAAACCTAGTTGACAAGAGAGCTGATTCACATATAAATTTTTTTTATACATTTTGCCTTGATATTAAGGTTGAGGACATAGTCCAGCTAAGGTTATTTATTTGCACAAAGCCAAGTTGTAAAAAGGGAACAAACAAAGTCAGCCACACTGTAAAGAAACCACAGCTAAATAGTTTGAGTGAACGGAACAAAGCTTTGGTAGGAGGAATCAAAGGGTAGAATCATAAACTGCTGTTGTAGGAGACAGGCTAATGATGTACCACTGATTTGTATTATCTAGGGTTGTAAGACCTTGAGGGACCTTTTGGTCTTCTCTGGGATCTTAAATATTACCACAGTACCTCCCTATCCACTAGGAACAATGGCAAAGGATTAGCTCTCCATCACCTTAGAGATAAATCTTGAGACCTTTGGGCAAAAAATATAATTGTCTTCCTAATTAAAATTGATTTTCCCCCCAGTGAATGTGCTATTCTATAGTTTTCCCTGTTGTATAGGCTGCTTGTTACATCCCTTATTATAGCACATATTTATGGTCACCAATTGACAGCACACTCAGCATTGTACCCAGCCTGTATGATATTGGCATTGGCATCGGCATCTATCCCAGTGCAGTTAACCCTTTCAGAATACACATACCTTGTTAATTACTGCCCAGGATGGCTGTATGGCATTGTTTCCTTTCGGTTTTGATTAAAGCCTTCTTTCTGGACTATGTACATAAGAGTTATCTGGATCACATTTTAAGAATGGATTTTGGCTAAGGGTGTTGGTGCTTAGATCTATTGAAAGTCAATAGAAGTTGGGTGCCAAGTCTATTAGGCCCCCTTTGAAAATCCCAGATTTAATTATTTAGTCATGAATACAGCTCTCAGGTGTAAATGTTTGCAGGATTGGGGTGTTAGATTTCATCCAATTTCCACTGCCAGCCTTCTTCAACTCACTTGCATGGTATAATTTACCATCTCTGCAGACTTCCATAACCTTCTACCACTACTCCTGAAGAGGGGTTGTGTAAGTGTAATCTGGTGATTATGTAATAAGAAAAGACCCCAGTTTGAGCCTCAGATCTCAGAGCTGGCACTTAGGAAAACAAAACCCAAACCACATCCCTTCAGTTGCAAACTGAGGAAAAACCCTATGAAAACATTGTGTCAAGTATCAGGGGGTAGCCGTGTTAGTCTGTATCCGCAAAAACAACAAGGAGTCCGGTGGCACCTTATAGACTAACAGATTTATTTGGATATAAGCTTTGGTGGCTAAAAAACCTGAAGAAGTGGGTTTTTTACCCACAAAAGCTTATGCCCAAATAAATCTGTTAGTCTTTAAGGTGCCACCGGACTCCTTGTCATTTTTATGAAAACATTGAGCACTAAAAACATGGACCCCCTATGATGCCATGTTAGAGTTACCTTCAGCAGTAAAAGTATAAAACTCTATCACTTGAACTCAGTTAGCTAATATCAATAGTAATCTCTCATCTTTTGTGGAGGAGCCAGAAAGGGGGACACAACACACCTTGAACCAATGGGTAAAGCGGGGATGGTGCCTTGGCTCTGACATAGTCTTCATGGGTTCGAATAAACAGTTATCCCCATGGTGCCATTGGGATTGACACTATCTTGGCTGACACACTGGGGATTGAACTAGGGACTTCCACAGCTTGACCTAATGAGCCAAGACTCTGTAGTTGGGTCTCTGACAGACTCAGATCCTATGCAGTTGCGGTTGAGAGGGGGAGGTGTAACATATTAGCCATAATAGGGAAGCCCCTTTTCCTGATTATTAATTGATAGAGTACTCCTTACTACAGCAGAGAAGGATTTTTTTTCAACCACTTTCTGGTAAGTAAATTTGAAATCTACTTCTCAGGTTAGATGAAAGCTGTATTGATATTCTCAGATGCAGTGCACTGGAGGTGAGAGAAAAGAAACTTAGTAGCTTAGTTTAAAAAAAACCTAAGTGAACATATTAGTCATCAAATATTTAAACCATCAATATCACACACAGATGTACAAAATGTTTAATTATGTATCATTTCAGTTATTATTCATGTTAGATCTTAGACCTTAAGATGTACATACATTTTTAAAAAAAGATTTCAGGAAATATATCCAGGGTGTAGAGCAGCGTGAAAAATCTGCAACATTACCATGCGCATTCATCTGGTAAGTGAGCGACAGGGTCAAGGACTGAGTGTTTTGGTTTTTGGTTTTGGTTTTCTAGATTATTAAATACATTTGGAGAGCCTTGTGTGAACAATATGTCTGCCTTTAGTGAATGTTTCTGCTCATACACTGGACTTTTAAAGGAAGATCTTTAAAGTTTTAAGCTGACTGCCTCCATAGGTTCTACATATGTTCTTTTACTGCCTCCATTACTGTAGTATCTGCATGTCTTCCCATTGATGCAACTAACATCTGTCATATGTGGTTTATTCTTTTTCTCTCCTACCCACTTTAGGGGGAGAATTGCTGATGATTTGTTTTGGTAATGAGTGTCTAGATAGCAGGATTATATCTCACAGAGATGGCCAGGACCAGGAGGCAAGGGTGGGCAGAGTCGGGTGTTCACATTTTAATGGGGAATTGTGAAAATGGGTGGGATTAAGAAATGCTGTGAAATATATTTATTGGTAAATATCCTTTTTTGCTAAATGGAGATTTTAAAAAGCACATGCCAAAGTCCCTAAACAGATCAGCTTCAGGACTGCTGGAAGTGAGACCAGAACGTGGCTTTCAGGACAGAATTCAGTCCTTTGTGTTGAGGAATCTCCTGCTATACAGCCTGATTAACAGGCATGTTCAATCTAATTGTATGCAGAAGCAGTGTCATCCAGTGCCAATTTCTATTAAGGCTAGTGAGTGTTTTTTATGGCTACCCAAGGGTCTACTTATACTGCCATCTCTTCCTCAAAGAGCATGCAGAAAAATAGTTATTGACACTGAATATAGACATCATCTTGTAATTGACATTGGCCTCCATCTATGTGCTCTTCATTTAAAAAAAAAACAGCATTAGCCGGACCTTCCCTACATGTGGTATAATATTTCTCTAGCACATTAGTCACTCTGTGAAGGCCACAATAAATAAATAAAGGCCATTCCATCTCTTATGTTGATATTACAATAAGGTGGCCAGGAAGATGTCAAGTTTAGGAAAGCCCTGATGTCCCTCACTGTTTTAGAGAACCATCTGTGACTGAGGTGTGACCCTAGCAGCATCCCAGTGCAAAAGCACAAGGGACTCATTGGTATCTGGCAGTAAGTTTCAGCTAGCCTGACCAGTTGAATGTACCCCTGATGTCATAATCTGTATCTAAAGGTATCAGGATATCAATTAACATTCTCATTGTTAATATTATTGTGTGGTGCATGTACAGAGGACAAATTCAAAATTACGAACATATTGAAAATTATGTGTCTGCCAGGCAGGGCTAAAGTTACTCCATCCTAGACAAAGGAATGAGATTCATCCACCTGCAAGGCATCTCAAAGGTACATTAAGAGACAATGAAAATGCAAATTACATAGAAGGTAACCGGACCTTCTGTGTAACAGGGGGAGGAGATTGCATGAAACTGATATATTGGCATATTAGTAAGCACCAGCGGGGGAAGAAACCAGCCAGGCTCCAGGCTGCCTTTCTCACAGCTTGAATTAACTTTACTTTAGGGGCATAGCGAGTAGATCGAGGGACGTGATCGTTCCCCTCTATTCGACATTGGTGAGGCCTCATCTGGAGTACTGTGTCCAGTTTTGGGCCCCACACTACAAGAAGGATGTGGATAAATTGGAGAGAGTCCAGCGAAGGGCAACAAAAATGATTAGGGGTCTGGAACACATGACTTATGAGGAGAGGCTGAGGAAACTGGGATTGTTTAGTCTGCGGAAGAGAAGAATGAGGGGGGATTTGATAGCTGCTTTCAACTACCTGAGAGGTGGTTCCAGAGAGGATGGTTCTAGACTATTCTCAGTGGTAGAAGAGGACAGGACAAGGAGTAATGGTCTCAAGTTGCAGTGGGGGAGGTTTAGGTTGGATATTAGGAAAAACTTTTTCACTAGGAGGGTGGTGAAACACTGGAATGCGTTACCTAGGGAGGTGGTAGAATCTCCTTCCTTGGAAGTTTTTAAGGTCAGGCTTGACAAAGCCTTGGCTGGGATGATTTGATTGGGGATTGGTCCTGCTTTGAGCAGAGGGTTGGAGTAGATGACCTCCTGAGGTCCCTTCCAACCCTGATATTCTATGATTCTATGATTCTATACTTTGTGGGAGGGGGGTAATCTTCAGAAGAATCCATTTCAAAGATTGACTGGACTATAAGAGAAAGAGGTGAAGAGCCCCAAGTTATCTTTCACCAAAGAAGGCAAAGGATCTGAGCACTTTGGACTTTGTGGGTGATCCTAACCAGAAGAGCAGTCAGCCATCTTGCTGACTGGTAGATTGATAAGAAAACTACCTTGAAAAAAGGCTGTAGCTTATTTGTTTAGTCTTAGCCTTTCAAAAGCATTTTTCACTTTTATTTGCTTGTAACCATTTTGAACTCTATACTTGAAGTCACTTAAAACCCTATCTCTTTTTGTTAGTAAACCCGTTTTACTTTTAATTTAAACCAGCCCGGTGCTGTTTGATTTACAATGAACGTTAACTCCAGTTAATGGTGCATGCTGTTGGATTTTTTCTCTTCAAAGGGACAAACAAATCTTATTTCTCTGAGTGTCCCAGGAGAGGGATGGACACTTCAGAACACACAGTTTTGGGACAATTAAGGACTGACTGTGTGTTGGGGTCATCTTACCAGGTGTAACCGGGGTGTGGAGGTGTAAGCACAAGCAAGTTGTTAGATTCAGAATTGTTGAGTCAGAGCTGCTTAATCCACAGACATTCAGTGCAGACTTGTATGCTGGCAGGAACATCCAGACAAGAGAACCACAGCAGCAGAGCCTTTTGAGATACTTGGGGTTACATGGGGGGCAGTGACACAACCCTTACTGGTCTGGATTGCACCCCAGAACATGACACCATCAAAGTCTTATAATCAGTCAGTCATACAAGAAGATGCAGCCTAAGAAAGCACTAAGATCCAGATTTGCAAAAGTGCCTCAGATTTTGAGCGCCCATCTTGAGACTCTTATTGCTTGATTTTTCAGAAGCTCCATTGATTTATTTTGGATCAATTGCTCAGAGGCTCTGAAAAACAGGCTGTGGGTGTGTCAGGTTGGACACCTAAATATTAAGGCACCCAAATTTAGTGGACCCTTTTGAAAACTATGGCCTGAATCATTGCTGTCTGTCTGTTTGGCATGGACTCTCTGATGGCTGCAGGAGGAAGCCAGGGCTTGTGACGGGTAATAGAAGAAGTGACCCTGAGAGCCCTACTTCCTCCTACATATTCTCACTCACCATCTTGATCACAGGCCTGGATGCCATATTCCACCACAGACCAGAGTCAACATGCCCCTCCACACTGTGTCCCCCCATTTCGAGGCCATCTTCATCTGTGAGGCAAAGGGAGGTGCATTTTGGCACAGCTAAATGTTTTTACCCAGCAGGCAAGATCAGAGGCCATCTCTGAGACAGGACAGTGAATTTACAGCATCCCAAACACTGGGACCATTTACCCTAATCTTACATCCCAAATCTCTGCCTAGAAGTGCGGTAGCGTACACTCTGTTAGGGACTGGACAGGCAAAGTGAACCCTTTTGCTCTCTTTAATGACTACACATGCTCAACTAAAAGCAGAAAGTAAACCAGATATAGTAAACTACAAGCACACAGGCTACCATTCCAGCAGCTGAACAATCTTTGCCATTTATTTGTGAATAAAGTTTGTTTCCATGTGAATGTAACTTTAGTTGTATATACCTTGATTTCAAAGCATCCAATAGATTTACCCACATTCAAAAGTGGCTTTTAAGGAAGCTCCTGCTGTAGTCAATAGGAACAGAACTGGGTCTCCAATGATTTTTCTGAATTCTAAGCATGTTCCGTTTTATTTTGTGCTACAGTATACCTGTTTGTGCCTTTAGATTGAAAGCTTGTTTGAGGTAAACATTTATTGATTTGGGCAGTTCCCTTGTTGTATAGTTGTGAGCACTCTGTTATATATATTGCAGGATGTATGTAGGGCTTTGTTGACATGGGTTTGAGGTGACCATGTTTCTCAGGGGTATTGAAGACATGAAATGGAATACTCTCAGGTTGGTTCTGCTCTGAGATTTCAGGCTCATTTAAAACTCAAAGCAAGTGCAGCGTAGGTTGTGAACCTATGTGGTGGAAAGGTTCTATGGATCCTCTTTCAACCACAACTGTCAAGACTCACATAGGTCTCCTGTCATCCTAGCTGGAGTGCATGACACTGTATCTATTTTCTGCTTCCCAGGCCCGTAGGGGACCACCGGAAGCAGAGTGTTGGTATAAGCAGTCCCTGCATATGGCCTCAGAATATGGGGTGTGTGAAGGTGGCTTAGTCATCTTGTTCTTCCACTCCTTTCCCTGTCCCAAGTGCAGGAAGAGAAGAACTGAGAATCAGGAGCAAAGTTTACCAGTATTACAAAGGAACTTTTTTGTTGTTTTTCTTTTAGCTTTCCTGTCACCTCTGTCTCCCTCTCTGGAGGGAAATGTGTTGAGAGACCTTCAAATATGAAATCCCTTTAAATCAGAAATATCCATGCCTTTGCGCTCAGTTTGCTAATTGCTTTCTGATAGGTGGGCTCAGTGCCAGGGGAGTGAGGTCTTTAATACCCTTCCTGCAGCCTCTCTGGAGAAATAGCATATAGTGGAAGTTGAATCTCATATGATTCAGCTCAGTCTTGGAAACATTGTCTCCATGGGTTGTTCATATGGGTTTCACATTTGTTTTCAGTATCACATTCTTACTAATCCTAATTTTTATAGGACTCAGAAACAAAACAAACACCATGATTTCCACCAATAATAATAGGGGCCATCCTTCTTATGTAACCAAGTTCTCAGACAGAGTTCAGTGAGCTTATGAATTCCACTGAGCAGCATGGGAGATTGAACTTTTGCCCGAAAATTCAACAAATAACATTACAAAACAATAACTTTACAACCATATTGTTTCAGTCAAGCATGCATGAAGCTACATGGAAATGCCATCATACTTTAATTCATTCTCTCAGTAGTTATTTAGATAAGTTAAAGTTGACGATGGCACAAAATTATGTTAAGCCAGTGCACAGAATGAATATTACATGTATTTTTGGTGATCTGCCAAGTCAGGGTATCCTGCTGTGAAGTGTGTTGAGTATTTTGCTATAAATGGCTTATATTTTCTCCTTTTCTTTTATGCTAAAAGTGCATTTCATACCTGTGAATTCTGCTGCTACTTTACACTCAGTGTATCTGTTAACATCTTGCTTTTGGTTCACTTAGCATCTGTGTCTGTCACCCATTCACCCCCAAACATGATTTTTACTTTTTCCTAACTGTATTATGGAGAGATGGAGTCTCTCCACAGTTAAGAGCTTGACTACTTTTGTGTGATAATCCTAGTTTTTGAATCCTCTTTTCCTCCCTACATTTTTCCATACTGAACAAACCTGCCAATCTCCCCATGTTAACTCCTTTACTCTAGGAAAGAGGCAAAATGGGAAGATTTTGGATAAATTGTGAAATCTGACAGTGTGAAAACTCAGAGGCATGTCACTTTTTGAACATTGGTCTAACTTTTTAAAACACCACATACACTCCTTCAGAGGTTATAACCACCATGTGGGATCCTGCAGAGATTATAAAACTGGCCCATCTAGATTCAAACCAGGACCACAAGCAGAAATGATTAATCTCCTAGATAAAGCTGTTATCACAAGATGTCCAGCATGATTTTTTAAATCCAAGAAATTCAGTTTAGACTAGTTTTATTTTGGATAAGCATCTGAACCTGTCACTACTTAAGGAATTATTATTACAGTAGAACCTGGATGTTTCAATTGAGATCAGGCCCCACTGTGTCAGGCACTGCACAAACACTGGTTAAAAAACAATCCCTGTCTTCTACAATCTAAATAGACAAGACAGACAAAAGGGCAGGTGAATGGGGGTATTATTAGTCCCATTTTACACATAGGGAACAGCGAGAATAAGTGCCTTGTCCAAAGTCACAATGGAATTCTTTGTCAAAGCAGGGAATTGAACCCAGAGCTCCAGAGACTTAGTCTGCTGCCTGAGGAACACCTTCCTTATTGTTCATTGATTTATAGTGCCCCAGAATGTACTCGGTGCTGTACAGAACAGATAAAAACACCACACGTGAATAGGCTTTGCCCTAAAGAGCTCAGGGTGTGGTTTTATTTGTTGTTGTGCCATATATTCAACTCAACTTCAGGAGTGATATTTTCAAGCGTGCAGAGGATAGGCTTAGCTCTCTTCTCATTGATGTCAACAGGGGTTTTACTAATGACTTCAGTGGAAGCAGAGTTAGGTCAACCCTTGAGCACTTTTGAAAATACCACTCCCAGAGTCCAATTTAATACAACATACTGACAGACTAAACCAGTGGTGTGCAACCTGAGGGCTGCAAGTGGCCCATCAGGGTAATCTGCTAGCAGGCTGCAAGACAGTTTGTTTACATTGACCATTCCCAGGCATGGCCGCCGCAGCTCCCAGTGGCTGTGGTTCGCCATTCCCGGCCAATGGGCGCTGCGGGAAGTGGCGTGGGCCACAGGGACGTGCTGGCTGCTGCTTCCCGCAGCTCCCATTGGCCGGGAATGGCGAACCACGGCCACTGGGAGCTGCGGGCGGCCATGCCTGGGGACGGTCAATGTAAACAAACTGTCTCACTTACCCTGACGGGCCACTTGTGGGCCGCAGGTTGCCCACCGCTGGAGTAAACCCGTTGTCTTTTAAGATTCACCTGTCACTAGAAGAAGCTTTTCTGTCGGTGAAGGAACACCACCTCCCCAAACAACGGTAGCTATGTCAACGGAAGCACTTTTTTACTGAGATAGCTGTGACTACACTGTGGGTTATGTTGGCATAGCCACATCAGTCAGGGGTGTGGGTTTTTGTCAATATAAGTTTTCAGTGTAGAACAGGCCTGTGTAAACCATTACAGTTTCCTTCCATGAAGGCATAAAATCCCTGTGGCAACTAAAGCAATTACTTATATGGAAAAGTAACTTTGTGAAAGAATTTTTAATGTATTTTGAGCTTCTTCCAGTGTAGCTGAGCAGATGGAATCAAAGTGGTGAGCTAGCACCAGGTCACCAGGTAGCTTGTGAAAGACCATGAGCTAATGCTCCATGGGTTACAGTTTGAAAACCTCTGTACAAGAACATGGTTTTATGCTACCTACCGTTACATCCCCTAACCCTCTTGAAGATCACTGCAATAATTCTAACAAAACTCCATCGATTTCTGGAGTGATGTTACCATTTACTAGAGCAAGTGTGTGTGTGCGTGTGTATCAATCTGTTCTATTTGATTCCAGTAGTGTCCTAAAATCTGCTGTACACACGCAAATGAAGGCCCAGTCCCTTTCCAAAGAGCTTCTCATCTAAGAAGTAAAGCAATAGTATTATCTGGACTGTGCAGAACATAGGATGCCCTTGACTATTTAGTTCCTTTTCTTTAAGGGGTTGATCCTGCAAGGTGCTGAGCTCCTCAACTCCCAGCACTCAGCAGGATGGAGCCACTGGGTTTTGTAAATGACATGATGAATAGCTACATTGTTGTCACTAATGAGCCTCTAACTGGCTTCTGAAACACTGTTTCAAGTCACAGTATATTACAAATCTTTACAGCAAAACTATAGCAAAGCAACTAGGGTAGTGATATGCCTGCAGCAACTAGCATAATTAATTACTGCAGGCCTGATGATGATCACACTTAAGGGTATATCTCCCTAGATGTACCTGTTGTCTGCCCATGTCCCTCGTTATCTTGCCCATGGTGCTTCTGAGGAATAGAGTGGACTTGTACCTTTTCACCATTTGAAGTGGGAAGGTGTATGTATGACTACACACACACATTTAGTACAGGGTACTAAAAATCGGATACTTCATTTTTCCTTTTCTTTTCCATGTTCTAACAGGACTCAGTTATTGTAACATAATAAGAGCGTGCAAGGCAAATGGACTAAAAAAATGTTGTTCAGGTCATGATTATATTGATTTTGGTTCTGGAATATTAATTACAGCAAGTAAGATTTGCGGCCAGCATAATCAGAAAGCTGCATTAAGGTTTGCTTTGTAGATCAAAGATCAGTGCATTTTGTTATTTCTAAATCAATTGACGAGTTTCAGGTCTAGGGAGAAAACAATGGCTTATATAAGCTGAAATCTTCATTATTAATTTGTTTTAAAATCTGGCTTCTCTTCCCTTTTTCAAGCTCTCAGGTAGCTTTTGTTTTATTATGGCATGGCCCAGGGGATTTCACATTTATTTCTAAGCAGCTAATACTGTGTTTGCTAGAGGAGATGAAACACTTTTTGGACACTTTGAATGCTCTAGAGATATTAATATCTAAAGCATGTAGGGATAATGGCATTAGCTATCTTTGCACCTCAGTAAATTGTTTCACTCTATTAAACCGTCAATTTTCTGTTGACAGGGCATGACTTTCTCCTGGTGGGAGTGGAAAGCTTTGTATTATCCCAAGCAAAATACTGGCCGAAACTTTCAATTCCAAGATATATATTTGGATCAAGACATTGTATATATATGGCAGCCAGGGGACAAGAGGATCTCACTTTGTATAGTTTGATGAGGCGATTGATTTAGGAACAGGTAGCATCTACATTGTGTTGTAGGGGGAAGTGTTACTTTCATCCTAGTGAAACTTCAAGTGAAAGGCCAGACATTTAAGATAAATTAATTTTTGGTAACATAACAATGACTCATATAACACAGAGAAGGCCCACTCTTGTTTCCATTAAACTCAACGGAAGCGTTATCATTGGCTTCAAATGCATCAGGCTCAAATGAGGTTAAACCTTAGTAAGGCACACTGTATGTGAACACACAAAATGTGTACTACCTGACACTCAGAATTAGGAGGGCAATATTGAATTATATCTGGAAATAAATGGGGAACCTGTAGAGGTGTTTGATGGAGTGATACTACTTTGTTCCAGATCTCTCTCTTTTTTTAGATTAAAGGAGGCTTGCAAAGATTCCTTTCTTCCTTTCAAGATAATATCCTACCTCTTATCTCCACAATTTGACAGTGTTACTTCTTGACCTTTTTATTCTGCTGCCTCTGAAGATGCCAATGGCAACTCTCACGACCCTGGTCTGTCTAATTCTCCTATATGTTACCAATGGAATAATACACACTATTTCAAAATCTGAGCTCAGTTTACTTGGTGTGTAGGTAAATGTTTCATGTTGCTACAAACATTTGCTCATGATGATTGCCTCTTCTCCTTTCGGATGTCCAGTAGGCAAGACTAGCACTTTCCTGACCTTGCAAATTCACCATCCAAAGAGATATTTAAACCAACCATCCAATTCATCTTCACTATTTCTTTTGCCAACAAAATGAACAACCTTGAGACCTGTTATTTACTGTGAAGAACATCTGAATCCAAAATCTAATGGGCAATAAAATATAGTAGCCTATAATTTTAAAAAATGGGAAATTAATATAGTATTTACTTTAGTGAGATGTTTGTTTCTGTTTTGTCAAAAGCAAACTGCCATAGGGAAAGACATAAGGGAGAAGTATAGGACAAGAAGAAACTACAACTAACTGTCATAGACTAGGATTCCACATGTGAACGTACACAGTTAGTGCCAGCTTACTTTGAAATGCATTCAGTTGCCTGTGAAAGTGTTCAGCTGCCTGTTTGCATTCATTCAGCTCTAAATTTGTAGAAATTTGAAATACTATTGCGTTTAAAAACAAACCCCAAAAGCCTACATTAAAGGCTGTGTTAAGGTTACAAAGTCAAGAACTCAAAAGTTAGGAAATGTCAAAATTCAAGTTGCCAAGCACTGCATGATTTAAAAAAACACACACACTTTATCACGATGCACAAGGAGGCAGAATAAAGGGTGCACGTGGATTTGACAGACTTTTTCTGTGAGGCAGTATGACTAATAAATGGGATTTGGGTCTGCCACATTGGAGACCTGGGTTCTAGTCCCAGTGAGTGTAAATTCTCAGTGGCATATGAGGTCTTGGCCAACAAGAGCTGTGAAGGACACAGAATTATTCAAACCAGTCACTAGGAGATGCGAGTTCATGGGCTCTAGTTCAGTGCACTTTCATCTAGGTCAAAAGTGTATTTTGATGTGAAAGGAAACATACTGTTGTCACCACCCTTCTCTCCCTCTTCCGATTGTATGTGCCCTCATCAGGAGGTTCAGATCTGTGTGGCATGATGCAGCAAGACAGTGAAGCCTGTACACTCATTTTGGATGGGGTGTTGAGTGATTATAACAGCAAGCCTCTAGCAATCTCTACAGACGTCATGCAGACTGTTTATATAGTTTATAACATGGCCAAATCTGAATGGATTTTCATAGGGATGGTAAAAGGCACCTACCTGATGCCAAGAATCTGCCCCTGCTTTATATCAAAGTCCTGCTGCAAACCTGCATTTAGAGGTATTTTTAAAAAATGGAAAAATATTTATAATGTGATCTGTTAGATAACCTTAACATGGGGATATAATGGGTTGCTACCACTCCCGCATTGTAAATTGAATGCATAATTATGACAGATCTCAGCTGTGAGATGAGTGTTGACGTAACTTTCTACTAGCTGAATACTAGTTGACTGTGAATTTTCCTTTTTTGATATGATACAAATATAGCTATATATATGCTATATGGAATACTGAGACAAACTGACCGTTTTTCGTATTGTGAACTTTTACAAAATGAATTTCTCAGGACTGAACTGCCAAATTTAGATTTAATGTGTGTCTAACTTCCCCAAAATGTGGCTGTGTTTGGATATGATGTTTTGCATCTACACAATCGCCCACAGCAAGTTTGCAGATGACACTAAACTGGGAGAAGTGGTAGATACACTGGAGGGTATCATAGGATACAGAGGGACCTAGACATATTAGAGGATTGGGCCAAAAGAAATCTGATGAGGTTCAATAAGGACAAGTGCAGAGTCCTGCACTTAGGACGGAAGAATCCCATGCACTGCTACAGACTAGGGACCGAGTGACTAGGCAGCAGTTCTGCAGAAAAGGACCGAGGGGTTACAGTGGACGAGAAGCTGGATATGAGTCAGCAGTGTGCCCTTGTTGTCAAGAAGGCTAACGGCATTTTGAGCTGTATAAGTAGGAGCATTGGCAGCAGATCAAGGGACGTGATCATTCCCCTCTATTCGGCATTGGTGAGGCCTCATCTGGAGTACTGTGTCCAGTTTTGGGCTCCACACTACAAGAAGGATGTGGAAAAATTGGAAAGTGTCCAGCGGAGGGCAACAAAAATGATTAGGGGGCTGGAGCACATGATTTATGAGGTGAGGCTGAGGGATCTTGGGTTATTTAGTCTGCAGGAGAGAAGAATGGGGGGGATTTGATAGCTGCTTTCAACTACCTGAAAGGGGGTTCCAAAGAGGATGGATCTAGACTGTCCTCAGTGGTACCAGGTGACAGAACAAGGAGTAATGGTCTCAAGTTGCAGTGGGGGAGGTTTAGGTTGGATATTAGGGAAATCTTTTTCACTAGGAGGGTGGTGAAGCACTGGAATGCGTTACCTAGGGAGGTGGTAGAATCTCCTTCGTTTGAGGTTTTTAAGGTCAGGCTTGACAAAGCCCTGGCTGGGATGATTTAGTTGGGGATTGGTCCTGCTTTGAGCAGAGGGTTGGACTAGATGACCTCCTGAGGTCCCTTCCAACTCTGATATTCTATGATTCTATGAAATTGAGAAGAGCTTACTACTAGATGTAAACTATTCATGTGCGTTCAAATGTGGGATTTTGGTTTTGGGTCCCTCACGTCTCAGCATATTAATGGGACAATACAAATCAGAGACGCACTCACCTTCAAAACCCATAAGTAGGTTTCTCATGCACAGAACCTGAGGTCACGTGTGGCATCAGTTGTCAGGTACCATGCCCCTTTGTGGTTATTGGGGATTTCTGCATAAAAAATTGATAGCATGACATGGCCTACGGCAATTATTTTGGTGGCATAGACTACTGTGAAAAAATAGATTAGGGAATCCGATGTGTAAAAGAAGTTGATGCATCACATTTTAAACTTCCCTTTACATATCACAGTGGAAGAACCAATGTAAATGGAACAAACTTTACAGAAGGAACATCAGGGGCCAATCCTGCATAGAGCTCCCTTTGGTCCCAGGTATCTGAGTCCATCTTCCAATGAGTGATGTATTTCCTATCTACAATATATTCTGCTGATTTCTTTGTAAAGAAAGAACAGCTGTTGAGCAAAAAGTCTGCCTGTGGCAATATCTGTTAATTGATATTTCCTTAAAAATGCAACAAAAGAATTGTGAGGTGTCTAATTCCTAAATACATAGCATGACCCTAGACTCTGCTAAAAGAAGCAAGTGCTTAAGAACAATCTTTTTGTTGTTGCTGTTTGTCAAAGATGCAAATACACAAAATCCCAAAGAACGAGGGGAAAAGTGAATTGGGAGTTTTGGAAAAGATCCAGTATTTACTGTTTTACACACAGGACTCAGTGGGCCAGAGTAACTGCCTGAGTTCAACCAGCTTCCGACAGATTGTGGGGCAACATTTTAGTAATTCCACCTGAAATGGGGTATTGCTCTGCCACCGACCCTTCCTCTGCCAGGGCAAATGGAGCCAACCAGTGCAGCTCACTAATGAGTAGATCCAACAGAGGGGGACAAGGCCAGAACACGTGGGAGATTACTGACTCGGTGCATCTCCTGTGGAGTCTCTGCAAGAAGTTAAAGCTGCTAAGTTAAACCTGTTAAGTTGCGCTACCCTGACAAAGTACCCCACACCTACAGGCTAGGCAGCCAATGTTATGCAAGAATACAATTATGCAAATTTACAGAGCAACACCATGTCCCTGAAAGAAAAATGGGAGAGTTTTTAAAAATCTTACAATACTCAGTACCTAAGAGTAAAGTTTCACTGTCTCAACTTATGGGTCAGTTTATTCACTGCAGTGGGAAGAGGAAAAGCAGTCTAAATCAAAATGACATTACAAATCTTGCTAATCTATGTGTAGCTCTAAAATCAAATGCGTAAGATGGGGAGAGGGGGAGGTAAATAAGCCTTTCAGAAAATTGATTCAAACTTGCTTATAGGTAAAATGACTTGAATTTGAGCAGCATTTCTATTAAAATAAAGCATCACATGGAATATAAAAATGGCTGAAGTTTTGTTTTTTTGTTGGATTTGTGCCAAAAAGTAACAAGATTTTTCTATCCACTATCATTGTGCTTTAATGTTGGAAAGGTGAAGATCAAAGGATGTGCCACATGGTTTCATCTCCATGTGAACTGGGCATCTGTTATTGCATAATTTACATACACCTTGGGAACAGCAGCATGATGGGGCAGAGAATCCTAGATGTTAGAAATTACCATCTTCTCTATCTTACAGCCTGTTCAAGACCGTTAAGTACAGCATATTTTAAACCTTGTCTAGTTTTAAATGACCCAAGCAATAAAGTTTTCATCACTCCCCTTGCAGGGACTATTCAGCAGTCTAACTGCCCTAACCCTTAGCAAATGTTTCCTGCTACTTAATCAAAATGTTCCATTTCTTAATCTTATTGCATATGTGTGGAAGCAGAGAAAAAATTGCAGTTTATCAATGTTACCTATCTGCATCTGATTTTTGCTTTGGAAATTAGCAAAAAAATTAGTTATTTTTATTAGGACAAGGCAAATTCATTTTAGCCTAATTTCAAACCCACTGTGGGGTCAACATTAGGAAAGACTCTTATGAGGTTCACTGTACATTGATAGGGGACTAGTTCTCCAGTGCTGCATGTTCTTGTGATAGTTCTTACCTAATCAGGAAAAGGAAGGACTAGAAGTCTCCTAGGAGAATCTGCTCTTGTGAAATTCCTATCCCAATTTTACTGATACAAGTGGTTCAGATAAGCTTCAGATAACCATTCAGGCTTGTAAGTGCTCATCTTCACCATCACAAAGTGATTTTGAGATTCACTCACCACGAATAAAAAAGATGTGATTGAAAGGAAGAGATGGTATTAAATACCCTCTCCCCTACACCAGGTGCTCCCACCCATTGGGAAGAACAATGCTAGCCACTTTTTTGTCCTGTACTTCAGTAATAACGTGCTGTCAACACACCAATTCCACTCCCAGAAAATGGAGAGCCATTTCATTTTTAGTAGATTGTTAATAAAAGACTTCACAAAAAATGATAGCAGAATTCCCAACTGATGGCAGAGGTTCAAAGCTATATGTGATGCAGTGAAATCTCATGCTCAAAACACCTCTCGTTAAAACGTTTGTTTTGTCATGGAAAGCTCAAGGGTCATCCAGCTCTAACTATAACCTTGGTTTCTGAGAAGTGAAATGCATGTCAGCAGTAAACGGGTGTGCTGTACAGAACATGGCCCCAACTTAAAGCTCTGTATGTGTGTGTGTCCGTCCATTCATCTGTCTGTTCATCCATCCCCAAATTTGTTTCCAAAGTGAGAAGCTTTCTTTCTTTCTTAGCACTCTGCGTGAATGGGGGTAAAGAGATGTTTTTAAGCCAGCTTTGCCTCCTCCTGTTTCCAAGAGTTTGGTCCCCAGTGTAAGAGCAGCCTCTGGCTGTGCTACCTTTATCGTAAGTGCTCCTGGGCTGCGATGCAGCCCAGAATCCCCATAGCACCATGCATTATGGGCCCTTATGTCCTGGTGGGTGGCATACCAGGGATTGCCTGCATGCCTTCACGAGTCTAATAGGGAGATATCTCTGTAAGAGATTTATTGGGGAATGGAGGAGGGAATGAGTTGTATCTGGTTCATTGTTTAGGCAGATGTGTAGTTAGCACTCCACACTTGGAAGTTTCTAGAATTGGGTGTGGTAATTTTGGGTATGCTCAATAGATTCCCTGTTGCTGGACTCAGACGCCATGAGGGCAAGTAGTCAGGGCAGCTGCTTTACAAAAGGCCATGTGCCCTGTGCAGGCTAGAAGAAGCTGAGCCACAGGAGCAGCAAGCAGGTTGTTTCCCCCTAACTCTGAAGCATTTTGCAGCAGGGTTTTTTTAAATCTATATATTTAAACTGAGTGATTGGTTAATTAGCTAGCTGACTAGTTAACTGAGTGATTTCAGAAGGGGAAGAGTCTGCATGGATTCCAGCTGGAGATTGCTACAAGAAAATGGAGGGAAGATGTGATTGCAGTACTTTTGAGTCAGCAAACTGTATAGACTTTGGTGATAAAAGATTGTTATTGAGACTCAGGTGAACTCAAAGCTTTTGAGAGCTCTGAGTTACTTCTCACTGTGTTTCTGTGGGAACTGCCCTGTTTAGATTTAATTTGTTTTCCTTATGTTTTTGTATAACTGTGAAGATAATGTATGTGGATTATAAAGTAGCCTTGTTATCTTGTATGTTTCTTTAGCATAAGATTTTATGAAGTTGGTGCCATCGGATGTTCAGCTGCATGTGTGTGTGTGTTCTTTCTGTATTTTCTCTGTGTGCAGCCACAGCTGTGCGCAGACAACTGGCACAGCAGACCTCAAGTGAACCACCCAATGACCACAAGATTCGTTAAGGTACAAAGGCGCTCAGCCAGGTTTATTGTGAACAAAGCACGGTCCTAGCTCCCTGGATCAATGTCTATAGTTACACTAGCATATGTATGCCTCTGCCAATGGACACCTCTCAGTGAATGGCGGGACTTTCCATTCCCCCCTCGGCTGGCCAAAGACACTCCCTCTGAGACTCCATTTTGTACACCAATACAAACAAGTTACATATTGCCCCTCTGACATAGTTAGTACTTCCCCCTGACGTAGGTTGTTAACACCATTACCTTGTACATATTGGTTCGATCAAAACATCTCTATACTGTCATCCTGACCTTATCTTTAAGAGAGGTCAGCATGTTCCTGTTATGTTTGGGGTGGGGGTGTTTATACCGTACTTGGTATCGGGCTGTTCTGATACCATCCTTCTGGATGTGTTTGCGTGAGTGTCCTGTGCCTTGCATTTCTTAGGAATGTATGTTTTTCCAATACCTCCCCTGTTCTTGTCAGGCTCTGTGAGTGTGTACTCAGGCAGAGCCTGACTTCTGCTTACAGCCTGTCTCTTGCTGACTTTGCTTTATATTAGCAAAGCTTTGACCACTACTTTAGCTCAGGCTTCATATTAGGCCTCTGATACAAGGGCTTATGTCTCCGCCTCTCTTCCTACTACAGTTGGTACTTAAGAATTAAGTTCATTCCTTTTGTTCTTTTTGGACGTGATTGTGGGGAGGTTCACCCTGTGAAATCCTTGCTGAAAATCCTCAGTGACTGAATTCTGGGGTTCCATGTGCTTTTCTATGGGAGTTGTTTTTAGGCAGTAGGAGAAGGGCAGTGAAGTAAACTCTAGCCCACCCAAAGGTTACACTGGCACTGAGGAAATTCTCTCCCAACCCTTCAGCATGCCCTGCATGTCACCACAGCAGGGGGGAAAAATCCATCCCATAAAACCTGACTTGCACCAATAGCCATGTAGTGAGTTGCCACACCAGCTTTTATGCACTTAGCACTAATGCGCACACGCTGCTGGATGTTGGAATCTCTTCCATTAAGAAACAGAAGCTGGAACTTTTCACTGTTCCTTTTCAAAAAGTGTCCTAATATCTTTAACCTCCACCTAGGCAGCCACCACAGTTAGCCATGCAGGTGCATGGAAGTATCCATATTTAAACCCTGTGATGGGTGAACCTCCCCCAGCATTACTTAGCATTACCCTATATCAACTAAGAATACTGCCTAGTTTACCCTTGTTCATTTTTTACACTCTTTGGGTTTGTTTTTCTTTCTGTGGTTCTATGTCAACATGTTTAAGTTTAACCAGTTCTTGCAGGCAACATGGGAACAAAGGACTAGGGTTCCTATGTGAGCTCCTTTTCATATGAATGAGGTAAAACAAAATTGAGTTCTAGTTTTGTAAGCAGCCACAGTTAAAGAAAAAACATATTTCTTTATATTGGCGCATCCATCCTACTCAGGTCCCTTTCCATTTTTCCTCTTCTGGATTTCCCTGCAATGAAAAGGGATTGATAGTTACTCTGAGTGAGTTTCTTTTACCACAGTGACACTTCTCAGCCTCTCTCCGGAGCATGATCAAACTGTGTCTACTTACCAATTTCCCATCTAAAATATTTCCACGGTGTATGCTCCTCGGGATTTACAAAAAAAAGCCTCTAAATGAGTCCAATGTGCCACATGAGGGGAGAATTATATTTCAACTTTATACCCCAATGAAGTGTGCCTGGTATGGAAACGAGCCGTGGGAAGGTCATAGGCTACGTTAGCATCCCCACAACACTGAGGAAGACAGGATTAGAGCCCTGCAGCAGGATTGGGATCCAGCAGGTTCTGAAGGACCCGCTGCCATAATAGCAGGAGCAGTTAAAATGTACTTCGTTGCGGGTGGGATTGGGTAGGTAAAAAAACCAGACTGCGGTAATTTGCGAGAAAGCACTAAATCTCTCATCAATTTGTCATGAATAGAATTTCAGCAATGGAAAGCACGTTTTTCTTTTTTTTTTTTTAAATAGAGCTTATAATACTTAAATTTAAACGAGGTATAGAAAGAGATTTGTTATCTATAATAACATGAGGTAAATTATTTTTACATGGTTTAAGCAAGACTTGTTTTATCCTTATAGTGGTAAAAATGATCTGAATTCCATTGAGATATATATAGATATATATATCTGATCATATTTTTTTTAGGTAGCATGAGGGAATCTGTCTCATTTGCGGGACCTAAGGTTTTTTGGGTGGGAGCGGGATAAAAATGCAAGGAACAATGCAGGAGCGGGTGAGAGTAGGAGTGGTGCTGCGGGGCAGGATTAGAAAAATAGTCCCATGCAGGACTCTAGACAGGATACGATGCTGCCTATGGCAAGCAGAAATATTTTTAAAATACCAGAATTTTATAAAGTACAGTAACAGGCTATGCAAGGCGTTGCTGTTAATTAGGACAATATTAATGAAGGGTCTTGGGAGAACTTAACTAATGGAAATGGTAAAAGATCTGTAAGCCTGATTGTTCAGCTATGCTTTGTGAGGAAAGGGCTTGTGTGTGTTTGGCTTTAACCCAACTTTGCACCTTGCTGGATTCTAACTCTAGTTAAGGGTCTGCACAGCCCCTAGTGCAAGTTAGATCAGTCTCAAGGTTTAACAGCTCCTAAGGAACTGTTCTGCTAGGTGAGAATAGCCAGAATGCAGGAGTGCTGCAGCCATTGTCTGCCACTCTCTCTGGCCATAACCCTGGAGCTATGCTGGAGCTGCTGTGGGAGGAGGCATATAGAGGGATTCCCTTGTGGTGGGGTCTGCCACTTCTTAAAGCCCCTTCATGCTACATGGGCACTGCAAAGGGCTGCATCATAAGAGAATCAAGCTCTTTCTGATTATTTTAAATGATTGGACCAAGAACACATCTCACTGTACAAGCCATTGAACAATTGAAAGCTGGTGATTTTCTTGTAAAGACCAAATGGTAGATGTGAATGGTTGTTGATTTAATGTGTAGTTTATACATGATGTTTGAAATTGCTATGGAGCATTGAATGTTTTCCTTTATGTTCATAATGCCACCCCTCTGCCAATTATTAGCAGATGTTAGAACCTTGTAGGTTGGTTTCCTGTTGCAGGAGAAATCAGTGATGCAGCATCTGAATGTATCCTTACTGCAACTAGTCTTATTTACATTATATATACCCCAGTCCTGGAAGGGAGATGGTCACAAATGGCATGCAGGCAATTCCTTCTTTCAGGAATCTCAGTCCAAATTCCCAGTGCCCAATTTCCAGAAAGCAACTCTGTCTCACAAATTGACTGCAGTTAGAGAGATTGATGCAGAGTGAAAATTCCCTTGCTCTTTGCCACAGTGTCCTGCAAAGATATGCATCCTAAAACTAACAATACAAGTATTTCCTCAGACTGAACAATGGTCATGTGCTAAGAAAAAGAACTTGTAAAATTATGTGTAAAAGCATCACTGCTGACTCCTCCCAGAACAATAGTTTAAAATCCATACTCTAGTGACCATGGGCCTGTCAGTCAATGTGCCTCAGTTCCCCATCTGCAAAAAGGGGATAATAATACTTCCCTTCTCTCACCCTTTGTATGTATCATCTATTTAGATTTTAAGATCTCTGGGTCTGGGCTGACCCATTACTGTGTGTATGTATAGTACCTAGCTCAATGGGACCCCCTTCCTAGTTGGAGCTTCTAGGTGCTAGTGTATTACAGATAATAACTAATAGTAATAATCAAAAATTTCATATGGCTGGCTCACCCAGGCAAAACAATGGTATATTCTTGAATGTGTCTTTAGTAGGTAAATGGAGTAAGGCAGAGACTATTTTGCGCAGTGGTGATAGCTTCAGACATTCACATGTAGACTCACCCGCCCTCCTTACTCTGATCAAGGTTATGGGGGCAAATGTAGTTCGAACCCTTTGGGATCTGGCAGAAGGTTGAGTTTGGTAGATTTTGGTTGTTTTCTATTTGGTAGTGAACCAGTGTCTTCATACCTAAATAGGGTGACCATATTTCTCAAAGGGAAAACGGGACACTGCATGGGGCTAGCCCAAGCCCTCCCCCACACAGAGCTAGCCTGAGCCGCTCGCCTGAGCCCTCCTGCCTGCTCCCCGCATGATGCTGGGGCTGGCGTTGCTGTTCACCCGAGCCCTGTCTCCCCCACTGCGTGGGGTTAGCATCACCGCTTGCCTCCTTCACATTCCTTCACGCCCCGCTTTTTTTTTGACAAAAGTGGGCATTTTGTCCGATTTGTTCTTGCCAACTGGTTAAGAGGCAAGAGCAAACGGGACAAATGCCAAAAAAGTTGGGATGACCGGAACAGGGCTTAAAAAAGGGACTGTCCTGGCCAAAATGGGACATATGGTCACCCTATACCTAATAATATACTAAATATGTCCTGGAAAATATTCTACTTAATGACTGCTCTAGCTTCAGAGACTGCGTAGGAAGGGTCTTAGATTTAAATCTTTTTGTAGCGAGGTTTAGCTCACAGCTGTTGAAAATCACACGGTCAGCCTTTGAATGAGCAGTTCAGTGAAAACCTCCAGCGTTAAGATTGTGAAGTGAGGAGGACAGCACAGGCAGCTTCTGCAAATAAATAGGCAATAGCCTATATTGATGAGCAGATATAGGGCCTCCAATGGCTTGTGCTCCATGTGGGCCAGCTGAATGCAGTATATAAAGATAGTATATATGATAAGATACTAACAATTCAATTTGTTGAAAGGCATGTGGGCCAAAATTGTCAAAAGTATATACTGATTTTGGAGGCCTTCATTTTTGGGTGGGCAACTTTATACAATTTAGGGCCTGATTTTTCTGAGGTGCTGAGTCTCTGCAGCTCCCACTGATTTTCCCTGAGTCATGGATATTGAGTAACCTTGGGTGTCTCAAATTGGACATTTAAAATTAATGGGAACTCTTTAAAATTGGGACCAAAATGTACAGCCTCTTCAGTATACTTTAGACAATCTGTACATGACATCACCATGATTCAACAGGTAATACCGTAATTTGAAGCAGCAGCCCTTTGGTTCAGCTACATCAAATGGGACTTAGTATTAAGGGGGAAACCGCACTTTTGATTTTGTTGTTGTAAAGAATCCATGTGGGTGTTAAAGTTGAAAGCATAGTCTTGGCATGGAACCATATATTTTTAAAATGGGATTTGTTTCTGATTAATAGTTATTGCATTTTAGGTGAGCTGTCATTAGCCATGTTAGCTGTAATATTCCTGCTAAAAATAAATGTAGTTTTAATTGAATTTAAGGAATGCAAACCAGAAATTTTTTGCTGGATTTTATTAAAGTTCTGTTGTTACTCATTCTTTACTGATGACCAAAAAGTACCTACAGAATACAAAATGGTATCATCAGCATAAAAATGAACTGAAGAGCTTGCAGCACTATATTATTACTATAAATGAAAAGTCATATTGGGACTAAAATAGACTCTTCTGCAACTCCATTAGTAATCAAATTTGGCTGGGAAATAAAACTGTCTGATTTAACACACTGTTTAAAGATAGCTCTGGAAAAAGCTCAACCTGTAAGTCTATTTAATAAAACAATATGGTCTACTGTAGCCACCATTTTAGACCAGGATATGAAGGCAGTTCCACAGACTGATGGAACAGAATTGGAAATGGATCTGTCCAGTCACAGAGTGGAGCTTGTTAAAACGAAGACCGCAGTTCTCTGATGTGATCGTGTAGATATTTACAGACGTTGGTGGAGTCATAGCATTATACCACCTTTATGCCCACCCAATCCTGCTGGTCCAGTTCCCAGAATAAATTACAGGCTGCTTTTTAGGTCAGCTGTTGTTGGCCCACAGGAGTTGTTCTGGCAGAGGAAGATCATCAGCCCAGCACCAAAACACCCCCTTTTCCTTGGCCACTCCCCTAGTGCCAACAGTCAGGATGAGGTGAACAGTGATCACGCCTATTGCAGTTCTGCTCCACCACAGAATCCGCTGAAGCACGGGAATCCTTCATTGGACAGTTTAGCTGGGTTTAGGGTTGACAGAATAGCACCAAGGAGCTTTAATGTACTAGTGAATCAAGTCCAAAGTTCATTGCACATCCACATATACAACAGTCTCCACATACTAGCCATTACCCTAGCAGTGATAACATAGGAAATAACTGTGCTATCTGAAAACCTCTGTGTGATAACAATTGATAAAAATTAACTCTTTAAGGGCGTGCACCATAAATAATGAGAATCAATATATCTGTGTCTATTTAAAACTAGACTCAGCTGTCAAACATTACAAGGAAAAACATACTGTAGCCCTGCAGTAGGACCCTACTCCAGAGCAGGCCTACTCCAGAGAGGCCAATATATCCCTAACAATCAATAAACAATCAGGAATGGTCAGCAGAAATGTTCTGCACTGGCAAGCTTTCTAGAGCCAGATATTATTCTCCACACCAAACCTTCACTCTGGTGGAAATAAATCCCCTACGATGGAAGGGGAAGCGTTATTTATGATAAATGATATGGCAACTCAAAAGACTTGGGGAGGGAGTTGGGAAGTAAGGATGGCTTTTAAGAATATAAGGAGAAGGAAGCCAATAGTAGTGACATGAGGAGAAACAAGCAAAAATGAGGAAGGCTCAGCCCAGGGAGAAGTGGAAGAGGCAGCTCTCATTGCAGGCAGCTACCATGAAATGCATAATCAAAGATCCTGCTTCTGTACAATCTTTAGATCTGAAGGACTGACTCTCATAACCAGTGAGGGTACTTACAATGCTCGCAATACAGCTGCACAGAGGACGGAAAATCCATTTTGAAAAGGATTTCAAAATTTTGGCAGTTGTCTTTGTTCAGATTAGGAAGAAAACCAATAATTTAGAAATTGTTAGTGAAAGAATATTCTGGGGGAAAAAATAGAGTTGGGTTGATTCAAAATGTACCATTTCAACAAAATTAAAATGTGTTTTATTTTGCCTTTTTATTTTATATTGTATAAGACGAAAGAGATAACTGGCTGTGTTATATCTGGACCCAGCAGAGAAGGAGAGAAAGACAGAGGGAGCTGATAGAAGCACTGTCCTCTACTAAGAGTAGCAAAGAAATCTGCAATTTGAGATAGTGGATGCTGGCCTGCATATAAAACTAGATTCAGTATCACTTTGAAATCGTCGCAAATTTGGATGTAGCGATTCTTCTTGATCATCGGTATGATAGGTGTAGCCCTCTCCCTATGTGAAACTGGTGACAAGACTCCAGTGTTCATTAAACAGTCCAAATCAACATCCCCCAGAGGCTTCAGAACATAAGGCACCACTCCGGGCTTGCAATATTTTGGCTGGCTGTTAGCCTTAACAGTGAGCTTCACTGACATGCTGCTTATTTGTCCAACTTTTTTCAAAAATTTGGAGTGACTGCCTAATATTTCTTGAAGATTTCAAGTTGCTTCCATGGTTGCCTTGATCTTGGTCCAATTCACTGTAAGCGTCTCAAGCCAACATCTGCCAAATAATGGTGGATACTTCCCTTCAGTCACATACAGGGGTAAAATGACTGTCCATCTAGTTGAACTTTTACCTGGAGAATCCCTTTTGGGACTAACTTTTCCCCAGTATAAGTCTTTGAAACTATGGAGGGTTCTTCCAGAGGAACTTGTGATAAAGTCTGGTGATATGTAGATGAAGAAATCAATGAAAGAGCAGCTCCAGTATAAAGCTTCATTCTTGTAGAAACTCCTTCAATCAAGGATGTGACACAGATATCATCTCTAACTCCAGCTTCCAATAACATGTGCAGTGCTAGGTTTTGATCGGTGTTACTAGAGCACTTGTCTTTTTCCACATTATGAATTCCTGACTTCTGTCCTTCCTTAGGCTCAGCCTTCATGGGTGTCTTCTCGAATGGATGGTTATTCTGTGTTGCTGGTTGTTGAACTGTGCGACAGGTCACAGTGATGTGTCCTTTCTTCTGGCACTTTCTGTAAATAACCTGGTATTCCCAGCATACATAGTTTGCCACAATGCTCATGTGGAAATTCCTTACACTCTTGTGGTTGTGTGTCTCACTGATTCACAAGATGCTCTTCAGTTCACACTAAATTCCAGAGAATACTTCTCTGTGGTTTCCATTGCAATTGCTACTTCAACGGCCTTTTTGAATGTTAGCACTGATAGTAACTTCTTCCGGATCTGGTCATTGCATAATCCAGAGACTAACTGGTCATGCAGGGCATCACCGAATGTTTGTCCAAACTGACAGCATTCTGACAACTTCCTTAGAGCATCAACAAATGATACTA
The DNA here is from genome assembly GCF_965152275.1 of Natator depressus. Taxonomy (NCBI): domain Eukaryota; kingdom Metazoa; phylum Chordata; order Testudines; family Cheloniidae; genus Natator; species Natator depressus. The sequence continues at coordinate 26,112,226 of NC_134243.1, read as the reverse complement.
CCATCTTTCCACTTCCCTAGTGTGGATGATGAAACCGATATTGTTCGGCTATCATCGACAGGGTAGGAGAAAAATAGTCCTGCATTGAATTGAGCAATTGAAGCACATGTGGTAGTTCCAGGCACAGTTGCGGACAATAGATTATGCAGCAGTCCGTGTGCCTTCGGATCCATGACTGTCAGCAAAGTTGAAACTTGTCCATCTGCTATGGTGTTGCAGGTTACAAATTGCTTAAAACGTTGGTGGTACACCACCCAGGATTCACGATTGTTGTCTAATTCACCAATGTTGCCCACAAAAAACGTCCTTTCTTTGTTCTCCTGTTGAACTTCATGCCTCCTGGACATCTTCTGTACCACAGGGAAACTGTCTTTTTTGTTACTGAGCTCTGCCTCTTCTGGCTGCCTGCTTATGCTGCAAACTGAAGAATTCTTCCTTTGGCTGTACTCGGGCGCCCTCTGCTGGCTACAGACCCTCAGTGCAGGCCAACTGGTTGTTTCAGTCAAATGGCTGCTTGCTTTCCCCCAACTGCTTTATTTGAACAGCTCAGGTAGTAATTGCAGGACACTTCTCCTTTGTTCTGTTTTTATCTGCTTACTTCCCCTTTCTTGCTAGCTGGCTCCTGCTCTCCCAGCAGCGAAAAGCAGTAGTTTGCACCTTCTATTCCTAGGTAAACTTTTCCTTTTTTTCTTTACATTATCTGCTTACTACTTCTTGTTGTTGTTGTTCAGGCAATGGACGCACTGGCCACTTGTGGGACAGAAATTCTCCCTTGCCAAATGTTATATTTGGACCCACCCAGCAGAAAAGGAGATGGACACAGAGGAAGTGGATAGAAACCCAGCTGTCTGCTGTGCTACCTGTATTGTTCAGGCTGCAAAACTGAAACCAACATGAACATGAGGCTTTGCGGGGGCGGGGTGCTCAAATATTTAAAGGCACAGGACATCACAAGGCTGTTTCATCATTGAAACTTTCCCCCCATTTGTTCCGCAAATTTCAGCAAAATTGGCACAATTTCACAGAGTGCTTTGACTTTGACAGAACTGCATTCTTCAGTAGAATACGGGTCGGTGACATTTTTCTGATCAGCTCTAGCTGTCAGTTTGGAAGACCTATATAAAGTGAAAAACAGATGCTAACCTCAGATCCTTATATAGTCAGTTCCAGTGACAGTTAGGAAAATGCGTGAGTATAACAAGCTTATCACACCTTCCTGTGAATAAATCATATGGTCAAGAAATAAGCTTGAGACCATGATGTCTTAAGATTCTGGAGAATCTAAAGAATTTTGGGGGCCTCTCTGGCCTTTTTCAACACCCACTTGAAGTAAATGGGAGTCTTTCCACTGACTTCCCTGGATTTTGGATCAGACCCTAGAAGAACGACCCAAGCAAGGTTTTTACTAAATCTGCACTGGTGATTCCATGAAACAAGCAGGAAGCAGCTTGGGGACTCATTCCCCAGTGGAGGAAAGAAAAGTGTGTTCGGGAAACCCTGGAAAATAAAACAATTATACAATTCCAAAAATAAAATGAAAAATGTTTCATGCTGGATAACATGGCCTGACAATGGAGCCTTTCAAAATCCTTTGTGATCTTTTCTTATTCCATAAACCAAAAGTTCTACTTAACAAATGTGATTCTCTGCATAATCCAAATAACTCTTTCACTGCAGCAGTGATTATTATCCTATTTCAATAAAAGACCTGTGTTTCTGTAGTAATTATCATACTATATCCCTAATTAATTATTACTCAAAAATATCTGTTAAAATTCTTGCCAGCCATTTAGAAACAAGCACAAATTATTCCCTTTGATCAGACTTGCATTGCTAAAGGCACATTAAAAACACAAAGTCAGGAAAAGCCTTGGAAAATCAGCCATCCAGCCAAAATTATGTTAACTACAGCAGCAGCCCTTACTCTGCATAGTCTAAATTTGATTGTATACAAAGGGAATTGTTCTCTTTGGACAGCATTTCAAAAAAAATTAAGTTGTCTATAGTTTATAAGATAAATCAAACAGCAGCTAATGGGAATGAATGGTGAATAAAATAATAAAAATAGAGATTCAAAGTCTTGTTTGAGCCCCAAAGCACATCACAGATATCAGCCAGGTACAATTGCTGAGACTCAGCTACCTCTGGGATGGAAAGCAGAAGCCATCTGGTGTTCAGCACACTGCTCAATAGTCAAAGGAGGGGACAACTTGGCCAGGAACAGTGGGGATTAACCCCTAATCTCACAAAATGCTCCAGGAAACCTAAATGTCATCACAGAATAGAGAAAATCTTAGATTTTCAGGTTTCCTCTGAAAATTGCCGGGCTCTGAGGTTAGCTACTTTGCCACAATTCAGATCTGGGGTTCCGGGTTTGCTCTTCAAAACTCCAATTCTTACATCCCCACCAGGCCTTCCCCTTCTTTTGTAATTTCCTATCAATTCTCATCTTGAAGAGCAATAAAATATCCTCTACCTACATGTTTTCATCAAGAATGTTTCCCCTTTTTAAAAATTTCAGTTGTTACTAAATTAGCTGGACTGGACCAAATGCAAACATGATATGTAAGGACGGGTACGTTTCCTAAAGGTAAGTATGTGAGAGTCTAACAGAATCTAGCTGAATGAAATTTATCTCTGTGCTCCTGTAGAATTTGGAGATGGGACCATGCTGCTGGAGGCTAGTGTCCCCCTCCCCCACACCCTTTCTGCCATTGCTGGGGTACAGTTTGGTCCCTTTCACAAGCTAAGGCAGCCTCCAGGGCTCCACTAACTTGTTCCCCTTCTACAATGGCCCCTGCACTGGAGATAGTCTCCAAAGGGTCTTTAAGTCCATAAGTAGCCATTTTACAGTGGGATAGCTGGTACAAAGTGTCCATTGCAGAGATGAATTCCTCATGCTGATCTTGATTCTCCTCTCACTGGCATTGGTATAAATCAAGAGTAACTCCACTGAAGTCAGTGAAATAACACTTGTGTAAAACTGGGGCAAGAGGAGTCTCAGGGTCTGTCTACCCAGCAGTTGGGGGGGGGGATTGCACGGCATGTAGACATACCTGAGCTAGCTTATTCTAGCTAGCGTGCACACCAATAACAGTGAAGAGTATGGATTTCAGTGTGGTCTGTATATGCCTGCCTGAGACCCTGGGTAATTTCTCATGTGGCTAGCCACGCTGAAGTCTGTGCTGCTGTGGCTTCACTGCGGGCAGTATGCAAGCTAGCTAGAATAAGCTAGATCGCGTATGCCAACATGTGGTGCAATTACACCCACTGACTACAGTGTAGATGTGCCCCAACTTAGACTTAAGGAACCAGACTTAGCCCTGAATTTGGCCCCATGACTTCTAGGCCAGGGTCACCAACAAACTATCTGTGATTTCCAAAACTGACTATCAAACAAGATAACTCTTGTATTTAGTGGTAACACTTGGAGTTAGTTTCCCAGACCTGAAGAAGAGCTCTGTGTAGCTCGAAAGCTTGTCTCACTCATCAAAAGAAGTTGGTCCAATAAAATATATTACCTCACCCACCTTGTCTCTCTACCGAACAAGGTGACAGGGCTGGTTCTATGGGTGGGCGAGCAGTGCCAATTGCCAGGGATTATTTTTTCCCCACTGTTTAATTGGCTAGCTGTTTTTGTGCTGTTGTTTGGCTGCGGGAGAGGTGGACATGCCAAAAACTGTGTCTGCCCTGGCTGGCAAAATGCCTATGGCCCTTCATGCTGCGGGACCCCATGCAATATCTAATTTGGTTTAAACTTCTGGGCCAGAGTAGCATAATCTTCCAACATTGCCTTCCACTTGCTGCCTTATTCTAACTTTAGATCAGACTTCACTCCATTCACAAAAGAAAGAAGGCATTTCTTCAAACTACACAACCCCAAAAAATATTTTTACAGTACCTCACAAATACACTACAGATTGCCCAGCAACATTCTTTAGCCCTTTCCCCTTATTAGTGATCTAATAAAACTATCTAAAAAAATCACTTATGGAAAAGTATTGTAGAATTTAAAAGAAAATGAGAGATTGCCTTTCTGTAGGATTATTGGACCTTCCTACAGAATTTAACAAAAAATGATAGCTCGTCTGTAGGATGAAAACAACCGAGACATGGGATCTAAGTCTCAGTTCAATAGGTTTTTCAGAGTAATTTCTAAAGAACCCTGTTGGTTTCACTTGATACATTCTGTCTTTCTATAAAGGCATGACCCCATACACTAAATAAAGGAGGAACACTATCCTACTAGTTTATAAGAAAAATGATAAATTATTTCCATATCTTGCACTAGAAAATGCTTGGGAATCTTGCACTAGAAAATTCTAGGGAATCTGCTTTAGTTAATATAACTGAGCAAAAGATGAACAAGAAATCAGAAACATGTTCATAACATGAAGGTTCACTCCAGCAATCCAGTCTTTAGATTCCCCCCCCCCATATAGACGCATATCATGAACTCATTTAAAAGTATGTAGGACAAGTCTGCAACCAAAAATGTAAGGGCCTTTTCTACCCTTTCTACATATGTGTGCTAGTAATGGAAGTTTTGTGCACTTCAAAAGGAAAATAAAAGTAATTCCCATATGCTATAATTGCCATAGGGAGTTTGTAAGACTCACTGATGGTAAATTAGCCAATTGCGTATACATTTTAAAAAACAGAATCAGACCATAAAAATCCCACATATAATTACTCAAGCAGTCATTTCTCAGATTGTCTCTTCGCTGATATTAAAGTCTGAATGTTGTTCACTAGAGAGTGACTGATATTAAAGAAGTGATTGACAAACTTATTACTTTGGCTTTAAAAATAAGTTTGCCCAACTCAGGAGTCCTTTCAAGTCCCCTGAGATATGTGGTGGTTTCTTCATAGTAAAAGGCTTTAATTGGAAAAGATATACACAGAGGACAAAATAGACTTGATTACCAGTGGGTCTGTATTATTGTGTAAACTCAGTATATGAGTCTTATTGTAAATATCTAAAGGGCTTGGAGGGGGCAGCATAGTTTAGTGGTTAGGGTGCTGGATTGGGAGTCAGGAGACCTGGATTCTGTTCCTAGCTCTGCCACTGCATTGCTGTGTGACCTTGGACAAGTCACGACTCCGCTCTGTGCCTGTTTCCCTACCTGTAAAGCAGGAATAATGATACTGACCTTGCTTTGTAAACTACTCCGATATCTGTGGCTCAAAAGGGCTGTGTGTCAGCCAAGTGATATTCATATTTTTTACTCTTATCAGTCCTAGCTAATACACGCTTTGCTTATTGCAATATAATATTAGTAAAAGCCCTAATGCCCCCTGGATCGTGCCCTGTGGCTTTAAATAATGTTTTTTCTTGAAGTTGTAATAAGTAAACTGGCTAAGGTCAGTATTTCTCTGTTTGACTGAGTGGGCTAGTCCTGCCTATAAAGTCAAGCATGTGCGTAAGGGCTGTGGCCTTATTATTAAGCACAGCACTTTCCATCACAAGTAATCCCACTAGATTCAATAGCCCTACTCACAGTAGTAGCCATGACATTCAGCAGTAAGCGTTTGTAGGATCAGGCCCAATGCCTCCAAATACAAAACTGTAATCAATCGCTAGACAGTAAGGACTGATCCAAAGTCCATTGAAGTTGATGCAAACACTGTTATTGAATTCAAGGGGTTCGAATTAAGCCCTTACAGTCACTGTTCAGCTTTTAGGCAGAGCCTCCAGTGAAATCGGGAGTTTTGCTTTACCCCCAATCCTGCAGACACTTATTAACACACTTAACTTTAAGCAGAGAGGCCAGAATTTAGGAAAGCATCCCTCTTAAGCACATGCTTAAGTCTCATTGGAATCAGTAGGACCTAAATACATGCTTAAGTGCTTTGCTTGCTGTAAGCAGTTCTACTAAAGCCAGTGCAATGATTCACTCTTAAAGTTAACTGAGTGTGCAGGAACAAGGTTAAATAAGGACTTTAATATCCAACTTGAGGATAATTTACTGAAACTTGCCTTTTAATCATTTTATAAAACTGAATGTACAGAAATAAGAAATCAAGGCCAACGTTTCATTAGCACCAATTCTACTAATGAGAACAAACTAGCCAGTTGTACCTTCCATGTGCCTGCGTCCATGCTTCTCTTCAAAATAACTAAATTAGGTAATATCTGCAGAGCTGCCTTAAAAAAAACCCTGGGCCAGATCAAAATCTAACTTTGAGCTTTGTGCTGGTAACCTTCCATTTCTGTCGAGAACCCTCTGCTCTCAGAATGAAATCCTCAATCATGAACTGCCACCCTATTACCTGCCGCTTTTCTCTGCTTTTCTCCTAGCTTACTTTTTAAACTATCGAAGCTCTCTTCTTTTTTTTTAAGTCAGGATCATCTTTTCTTTTCTTTTTCTCCTCACCACTAACTCTTGTGTTTAGGGTGTTTGATTATGTTAATTTATCCCACATTGGATTCATCCATCTCTCAACAAACACATCTGCTGCTTCAGATGGGCACTCCAGCAAGTTCCCAATCTATCTGGCCACTTATTGAATTGCAGCTGGTTCTGATTTGAGATGTTAACTAGCATTCTGGGGCCAAGATGGTTAGCCCGATAACAAAACTGAACTCTGTGTTCCTTTCCTCCAATTTATTTGGAATTCTGAATAAGCTGTACAGTGTACTATGACACAGTGCTGGGAATCAGCAACAGAACCAGCACGCTGGTGCCTGTTTAACCCATTAGGCCCTGGGGAGGGCCTAATTAAGAAGAAGAAGAGTTCCTGATTAGCATATCGGATAGGTGAGGGGAAGCTAATGAGCTCTTTAACAAGGAGACAGGATAAAGAAGCACAGCAAGGAAGCCCAAGGAGAGAGAAGAAGGAAAGAGAGAGGGGCTTGACAAAAGGGAATTTTCTGGGAGGAGACACCTTCCCCTAAGAAGGGATAGTAAAGCTGGATAGCATTGTGAATACTGTTAATGCACTAGGATGTAAAGGTGGTGGAGTGAGACATTGTAAATAAACTTCCTGGTGGTATCTGCTTGAGGAAAGGTCTCTAAGCAGTCTGTGTGAAGCAAAGAGGATGGGGTAGTGGGTATCCCATCACACATACCCACACGTACAAAATTACCTGGCAGTTCCTTGGGATGATAGGTAGATAGATTAGGTATAAAACTTTTTAAACCATCTGCTGAACATGACCATTTTCTTCCCAGGTGGGTAACATGCAATAATAATGTTCTATAGGGGATGACATCCTACTAACAGGTCCAACCCCATGATATGCTGGTTTCAGCACCTTGCAGGATCATGCTTTGAACACTGTCCCTTTGAAAAAATTGTGCACCAATGAAACAATATGGGGTAGCTCTGTGTCGGCATAGGTTATGGTGGATGTTGGCCCTACTTCTGCCTCCTTCCCCAAGCCTTTCACCCTCCCTGACCTCCTTCCCCACCAGAATCACACTTCTTTCCTCACACACACTTTGTGTTTCCCTTAGCCCTCTGCCCAGCATCATGTGAGATGCCATCATGGTGCAGGTTAATCAAGGAGTGATGCGGTTAAGCATCCTCACTTCGTGCATCTGCTACAGCCCAGGTCCAGATATAATCACCCTAATTCATAGATGTTAAGGCCTGAAGAAATCGTTGGATCACCTACTCTGACATAACACAGGAGATAGAACCTGACCCAGTAATTTCTGCAGCAGGCCTGTAACATCTGTCTGAGCTACAGCATGGCTTTTAGAAAGACACCCAGTCTTGACTTACAGAGAGCAAGTAATGGTAAATCCACCATGTCCCTAGGCAATTTGAAAACACTGGGCCTGACTCTTCACCATCTCTGTACTTTTATGCTGCCTTACACTAGTACAAAATGAGTATAGGATGCTTCCATTCTGGCTTGGAATGGTGGCATCAGCTATAAGATATCACGTGGTGCAGAGCAAAAGAGCATCAAGCTCTTGCTGTTCAAATATACTTCACTACTTCCCCCCCTCTCACACACACCCTGAGCATCAATTCTTGCCTTTTGAGCAAGCCACTGGACTGAACAAAATGGGTCCTGTTTTCTTTAAAATTTTGGGACATACTAAGCATCATAATGCAAAAGCAAAAAAAACCCAGCCAGACAAACAAACAAAAAACCCAAGCAGGAGCAGAGAATAGTTTAGGTAATAATAGTTTAAGACAGCTTGTTGTTAAAATGCCCTAATCATTTAGAAGCTGAAATCCTAAATCATGCAGGTTTTAAAATTTGAGAGACAGCAGCTTGTGTGTATGTGTGTAGTGGAGATTCCCTGCTCTCAAAGCTTGTTATTATGGGGCCAGGCTTTCTTTGAATGGTGCCTGATGCCGGTGCAGATGAAATCAGCAGATTGTAGTGTAATATGGTAACCGCTTACAGAAACTGGTGCAAACAGGGAAGCAGCAGCTTAATCGGATTAAGGGGAAGTCTATCACAGCCACAGCTGTCAGTGGATTTTAGCAGATTTTTTTTATCACTATTTGTGGAGGAAGCACATGATAGAGGGAATCTAATGAAGGAGATTGAACTAATAAACAGAAGCACTCTTTGATCTGATAGCTGCTCTTCTGAGTAAAGTGCTCTCAAGGGTGCACAGAAAGTTTTGCCATAACTCTTCTACAAAGGAAGCAACCTGTAGCCTCTTTTAAGGCATGGAGAATACAGTGATCCTGACATTTCCCTCCCCACCCTAAAGTTATTACAGAAGTGGGCTATTCTTAAATCCAGCTGATTGCCTTTTCGTCTTTTAAAAGGACCTGATAAATGAGGGCTAAGGTTTGTTACTGACTTTTTATGACAGCCATTTAGCAGAATGAAATTTACTAGTAATATATGGGTCTACTTCGTGCCATGGCCCTTGTGTCATCATTCACATCTGCACAAAGAGGGCAGACAACTGCTTGGTAGCCCTTACCATGCACTGCACTCCATTTGCACAGGTGCAGATGATGACCCCGGGACATCCCTCACAGCCCCTCTTGGTGCACCAGGCCATCCCTCATGGTCCTCTGCTCCCGTCAGGTAGTTCCTCATCATTCTCTGCTCCTGCCAGGTGGTCCCTCTGGGTCCCCTTGCCACACTGAGGGGATCCTTTGGGGTCTTTTTGTCACCTCAGGTGGATCCTCGCTCTCCTCTTCATCCTGGGATGTGCCCTGTGCTCTGCTTATCAGCTCGGGGTGATCCCTCATGCTCCTTTGCCTACTCCAGGTGATTATTCATTGTTCTTCTGCTCCTCTTGTTCCCTGGGATTCATTGCAATCCCCAAAGCCATGCATCTTGCTTCTCCATTGGGCCTTGTGTGGCTCCTATTCTTTTGGTCTGCCTTGTCACTTCTCTCTCTGCTGAGCCTTTCTTCTCTCTCCCTAGTTGTCTCTACCCCCAGTACAGTTTTTAAATGAATTTAGTGCAGACTTCCCAGACTCGCCTGCCTCTGCTGCTGTCTCAGGTCAGAATTTTTTGGTCTTACTGTCCACTCACCCCAGGCGGTCCCTCATGGACCCTGTCTCCTTTTGAGCACCTAATCTGAGATTCTTAGGGTCTGATTTGTCAGATAATTTAGCATTATCTAGTATTTCATATATTCAGAGCAAGAGTATGTCCTTACTGTCAGTATGAGAGCTCAGATCAGACCCATTGGTCTCGAATCAGGCATCCAAAAAATGAGGAACACACAATTAGTGACCAACTGGGATAAGTCTGGTTTAAGTGACTTTCCAGGGATGACATAGGAACTCTGTAACAGAGGCAGGGATGAAATCTAGTTCTTCAGGGAAGCATTCAGTTGCCCTAATCATGAGATCCTCTCTTCTTTTTGTTCTTGCAATCCCCTGCCTCTGTCACAACGCACCTTCCAACTTCTGCAACAAATGAGGCAGAGTCCTGCAGACAAACTGGACCCTTATCTACTCTCTAGTTTGTGACTTCTCAACCTGGGGTGTGTAACCCCAACCGGGTCATGACCACCTTCCATTTGTTAATGGCTAGATGAAAGTGGAATGTCAAAACAATGGGGGGAAGGTGTAACATCAGGTCACACAATGGAAAAGACTGAGATTTCCTATTTAATAAATAAAATTAGGAGCCTATCTATCACCATTGAACAAAATGGAGTGACACCTGATTTGCATCTGTGTAAATGAGATGGGAATCAGGCTCTGTATTTTAAAATGTAGATCATGTTGGAAAGAAACCAAAGGAATATCTTGGGGTTTGTTGGTTTATGTTGTATCTTTCATCTTGAACTGTGTTTTAATTAATTCAGATTCACTGTTGTGTGTGAGTTGGGGGGAACTTTCTTTAACCTTCCAATTCCCCCCTTTATCATATATTGACATCAGAACTGAGTGCTAACTGGGATTATTTGAGGCAGAAAAGCAGCTGGGATTTGCTGGATACTCACTGTGAATGCAGGTTTTTCTTCCACAAGCCATGTCAGAATCCTTTAATCCAACTGTGACTTTTTTTTTAATGCATGCAAAACAAACTGCTGTATCAGTGTGTTCAGTTCTGGAACTAATTGAATGGAAGGGATTTACCTTGAGCTATGAGTGAATTAGAAAAAAACAACTTGTGAAATAAGTTTATTGTTTCAAAAAGAGAATAAGTGACCATAGGCTTGGAGGGTGTGAGGGAAATGTTTTTTTCTGAGATGTTAAATATTTTTAGTAGGTTCTTCATAATCATTTGGAACATTGGTTATATTCGTTAAAGGAAATTAGTGTAATAGTTTCAAAATAATCTTCATCGTCTTGCTATTACTGGAGCACCTCTATCTTTTTGTTACATCCATCTATTGTCTCTCATCATATATTTTGGCCCCAATCCTGTAAAGAATTATGTGCACGCTTAACTATGGGCACTGTGAGTATTCCCATTGAAATCAATAGCATTACTCCTGGTGTTAAGTTAGCTATGTCAGAAGCCTTTGCTGGATGGGGCTGGATGGGGTCTGTCCTTCCATGATACATGTGTACAGCACCAAGCAATATAACACCTCAATTTCTGATTGAAGGTCTGGGATGGAGTCATTGGGTTTCTGCTTTATAGGACTATAAGTGGCCTGGCATGAAAAGGGGCATGCCACATGAGGCTTGGAGTGACCATTGATGCGGGTACTGAACCAAAAAATCTGCTATGCCACATTCAGCCACGAGGGGGGTGCATCATAAGTGAGTGACACACACCCCCCACACACACACTGGGCTGTAGCCTGTTATCACTGCATAAATAGTTGTCCTTACCTATCTCACAGGATGTTGTATTTATTAGCTAATGTTTGTAAGATGCCACATAAATGCTAAGTAGTGTATAATAATTTATTCAATTCACACACCCCTTATAAGAGTCCACAACACAGAACTTGTGTAAATGCATGATACATCTTTCACATTTGCTCTCTAGTTTCTGTATTTATGAAAAGACAACTGTTAGTACCAGAGTACTACAACTGTTTCTCCCATGGGCAAAAGTGCAAGTTTATTTTTCATATCAGCAAACACATTCATTTAAGAAAAAAAGTATTTTTTAAAGAGACTCAAATATTGGGCATGTTACGCTTCAAAGTGTCCCTTAAAACAAAGCCTATTTAGATATATTCATTGCAATATGATTCATTGGAAGATGAACTGAAGTCCTTGTTAGAATGCACCTGTGGCTCCTAGACCAAGCAGGTGTTTTTGGGCATTTTACCCCTAATTTTGGTGGTGGCTCTACTGGGAATATAGTTAACAATTCAGTTGAGGACAGATGAGCCAGAACAGAATCTCGCTGATTCTTAAAAAGTGTCAAGGTTAGCAAGAGCAAAAAGTTGTTAAAATTTATTTTTATTAGAAAAAATAAACATGTATAACTCTGAAAACACACACAGAGTAGGGTACGTAAGAGTGAGTACTGAATAAGGAGGGACCAGTTTCACATTTACCTATACCTACACTGTGAAATCATTCTTCACGGAAGTTCTCAGGGAATGGCTAATGAGGTCCCCTTATTAAGCCACTTTGCCAGCAGGAACCAGCATTTACAAAACAGTAGTACAGAATAAACTAAAGCCTCCTCCACAATGGGGAGTTCAGTCCCTGGTGCACCAAGGCTGCTTTCAGTTGCACTTTGCACCAGTAGTTTACCTCAAGTTTCAAGCAGGAGTAAACTGCACTTGTGCAAATTATAGCTTTGCCTGCCTCTGACAGAGAGTTGTGCTCCTGTAGTTGCACTGAGGGCTGTAACTGAAGTGAATCCCCAGTTTAGAAAAGGCCTTACTGGTTCAGATGTTTATTGTATCCCATATCCAAGCATTAATGTCTCTATTTACCTTGGGGTAACCTTGGCAGCTTCCTCATCTGTGGCTGGTACACATCGACAGTGGGAGTGAGTTGTTTTCAGTAGAGTTGAGTGATAGTATGAGCTTAAAATGCTTCTCTGGATCTTCAGTGGTTCTTAAATTTGACCCTGGTTCAGCTCACTTTGTTCTATCTGAGTAAATTATTAGTATACAGTGGGGCTTATTAGCCTCTCAGCATTGGACAGAGGGTCTGTCATGGGTAGCCATTGTAAGACAGGGTGCTAGTTCTCCTTTCCCTTTGCTTTTGCATGCCTATGAGTAGCCGCACACTTACGCATTTAAGCAAACTTGGGGGTGTATCAAATTGACAAATATGCTAAGTAATCAGCCCCACAATTATCGCTTCAAGAACTTGGTTTCTTTGCTCAGTTTGGTCTAGCCTCACAATTTCCTTCAGCTTCCCCCACAGGATCCTTAACAAGACTAATCTTTATCCCCCACACCTTCTTCATAATTCAGTCCCCTCCCTCATATTACATCAGCTGGTTGACAAGTGAGAGCAGTTCAGCACTTAACAATCCTTCAGGGCACAACTCATTCAATCAGGATGCCACCAATTTATGGCTCCTTCACTTGGGTCCCAATTTCCTGTGTTGACACTCTTATTTGTTTTGGAGACATTAGGGGTTTGCAGAGAATATTGTTTGCTCACTCAGGAAGGTATGTGAAATGGTTTGTTATGCAAACAGCCTGCAACTGCATTATGCAGGGATAGATGGAAGTCTTTGCCAGAAAAGGCAGGCCTACTTCTGTTTGGTCCCTCCCTGCAGGAAGAGTATTTTTTTTTTCAGCTAGTTTCCCATTTTCTAGCAAGGAAATATCGTAATTTACTTTGTGGGCTATGCTTGTGCCTATATTGCATTAAGCTACCAAAAAAAAAAAAAAAAAAGCTTCCCCTCCATTATCCATCATCCTGTCAGATGTGTGTAAAGTACATGCCATCTTGTGTTGACAAGCCTAAAAAACAGCTATGATTTTCAGTATGGTTTGAAATTAAGTCTTCTGTTATATGAAAAGCAGGCAAATAGATCACAGGAAAGATCTGATATTGCCCAAGTTTCATCTGCTAATTCCCCTGCAAATTGCATGGGGAAAACATGGAGATGACCATATGGGTCCAAAAACTTCTTGGGCCTCAGAAAGAGCTTTTATTGCCTTGAACTGCACAGGCAGTAAGAGAAGAGACCTGTATTTTTCCCAGAATTTGTCAGTCAAACAGTAATAATGGGTGGGATGAGAAATGTTTTAAAAATAGCATTCAGGGGAGTATTAAATAGAGATAATCTGTCTCTCTCTTTCCCTTTCATGTACAGCTCCGAATGTAAAAGAAAATACACCAGACCAAGACTTTTTGCTTACTTTGAGTTTTAACAATATATGACCTCCAATGTATGTTGTAACTTCATTGAGTAAAGTGGAAGTTGTAAGTGAGAGGAGAGTCAGACCCAGACAGTACAGCAGAACAGCTTATGACATTGGGCTAAAGTGGCAAACTACACATAGAACTAAATAAAATTAGTAAAGAGGAGGTAGCATGTAAAAGGAAGATTTATTGTCTGTCATTCAATTAAAAATGCCAGCAGGCAGCTGTCCACGGGGCACAACTTTTTGCTGTGAGCGATCAGGCTAAGCAGTATTGGACTGGTATTTGGATCTCCAGGAGATTCATTCAGAGATTGTGCTTTTCTCTCTGGATCCGCACAGAACCAAAGCTCCAAAATGATTAGGGTGACCATACGTCCCATTTTGGCCCTTTTTTAAGCCCCGTCCTGGCCATCCCGAATTTTTTCGTAAAACTGGCCATTTGTCCCATTTGTTCTGCCAACTGATCATCTGCCTAGTGAGGACCACAAACGTGTCGTCAAAATGTCCCTTTCATTGGTACTGAAGGCAATTTACAGATTTGAAAGACTGAGCAGCAGATTAATAATTGGCCAGTAGTTGTCCTTAAGGTCATATGCAAGCTTGGAAGGACTAATTATTGGTCAAAATCGGTACACAACCATTTCACCATGCATACACAAACCGACAAAAAAATATTTCCATCCATAATAATTGAAAAAATGCTGACTGATAACTTATTAGAGTTTGATTTACAGTTATGTAGGTACACTATTTTTCGTGTAATGTTGACAATTTGTATGTTAACAATTTTAAAGCTTCAACTTTTTGAATCTCAACATCTACTATCATTACATAATTATTGTTTGACTCCCCCATAATTTCCCAAGACTGAAATTTTAAATTGACAAAAATGAAAAAAATGCTTAAAAATAAACATTGATATTATCCATCAAACTTATTTTTTAAATGAATTCAGCCAACCCTAGTCATATGTCACCTTGTCCTACTTGTTGACAGCTTCCAGCAGCAAGTGCTCCAACACCTCCCTCTTGGCCTCCATTAGTTAGGAAGGACATGGATCTAAATCTAAGGAGGTGGGAGGAAGATCTGCTGATACCTCTAGAGCCTCCCTGAAAAACTTAAGGAGGGGGCAGTTCCAAGGAGTGGTGGACAGCTGCAGAAGAATTATGAATTTATATGAGTGCCCCATTTTTACCTTCTCACCCTAGCTCCCCTCTTCCCGTGCTGAGGACCCACAGCCATTTAGAGAGCTCTGTCAGAGGCCGTAGAACCTTTCTAAACATGGCTCTCAGAAAGATGTTGAGACCCTTTTGAAACACATGCCCCCAGGGGAACAAATTCACAAAGCTGTAATTTGTGGCTGTTAGATTATGTGACAAAATGTTCAGTTCACTCAGTGATTTCAGCTACCAAGTTTAAAAAAAAATAAAAAGACTCTGAGAAAGCAATTTCAATGTTTTAATTTTTCTTTGTGAAAATACGAACTAGTGTTATCAAGTGTCATTAGCTGGTCCTAAGGTAACATCATAAATACAGTCAAGGGGAGAAGTGAAAAGATTGTTCTTTGAGCATATATTTTAAGAATGCAATTACCAAAGAAAATGACATGAGATGGAAAATTGAAAGTCTTCTGAATTTTACTGCATATTTTATATTTATTTTAAGGCATTCTCAGGTGTCTTGGATTAATAAATTTATAACATTAATATCTAGCCTGTTCATTGCTGCATCATGTCAAGGTGAAAAAAGGAACTTAGTGTACGCTTTCAAGTTTCATTTTAAAAAATCTGTAAAATAATTTGATTGAGGGATTCGGCCATTAGAAGTCTGAGACTTGAAAGAGGGCAAGTGACTTTGGTGTAGCTATTATTATCTGCCTATATAAGGAGTCTGATTTTCCAAAGTGCTGAGCACCTAACAGCTTCCAGTGAATTCAGTGGGAACTACTGGGTGTTCTGCCCCTCTGAAAATCAGACACCTTTACTGAGGTGCCTGAATATGGATTTAGGAGCCTGACTTTTGTCACCCATTTTTGAAAAATTTGGCCAGCATGGGTATTATTTATGATTTTATAAGTCATTATTTCATAGATCATGAGAACAGAAGGGACCATTGTGATCATCTAGTCTGACCTTCTGCATAACACCAGCCATAGGACTTCCCTGAATTAATAATTTCTTCAAGTCCACTAGCTGTTGTTGAATCAAATCCCTTAGGACTGGATTGGGGAATAAGAACGGCCATACTGGGTCAGACAAAAGGTCCATCTAGCCCAATACTCTGTTCTCCAACAGTGGCCAATGCCAGGTGCCCCAGAGGGAATGAACAGAACAACTAATCATCAAGTGATCCATCCCCTGTCACCCATTCCCAGCTTCTGGCAGATAGATTATGAGCCCCAAGGCAATTCTTTGTTTGCTATAATATGAAAAGGCGGCAAAGCCATTCTTCATTCTTCCAAGAAGTCGCCAGCAGGCTCAAATGAATGCCTGACCCATGCCGTCTTACCCCAACCCACCTCCTGCTATCCCAGAGCCGCATGGAAAACCCTCCATGGGGGTCTTGAGGTAGGGGGGTGTGCGGGAGGGGGGTAAATCTGCCTGAATTAGGCTTGGTTTCTATAGCTTACTCCTTACTGGCATTTTTCCAGATCAGTGGGGTGAGATAAGCAATGCTGTTACAGCTCATGTCACATGATAGACATCTAAGGGTAAGGTGGTGTACTGGGCTCTCTAGTTCCATGGCGACTGGTGACAAGAGACGTTGCCAGGCCAGGCTGTATTACCTTGTCCGCATAGGATGCTATCTCCCAAGGGGTCCTGGGGGGGTCTTGGCAATGTGCTAGCAGAGAGCAGGGTATCCGGGGGGGCTGACCTGGTGCAACTGTTTGGGGAAATCTCTCTGTGGACAATTTATGAATTCTGGTTGATTTTAGGAAGCTGCTGAATCATGGAATGTCAGGGCTATTGCATGTCCCTCCCAGACCAGGGACAGTGATGGCTCATGAGATGCTAATGGTCACCTATTCAGATGAAATTACCCTGATGCAATGGCTGAAGCCAGGCGAACCAGTTTTCTCCAACTTCTCTGAGGGGGGCTGGAGTTGATGCTGGCTTTTAAAACCACAGAGACTGGGTGGGTCAGGGAGACTCCCAGAGACACACAGAGGAAGCTTTGGCTGGAAAGAAGGGCATGTTTTTGTAGCAGTGGGTCCTGTTTAACTGTGGGACTAGCCAAGGTCAAAGGAAGCCAAGCTGAGAGGGAGTGTCTACGCTCCATGGTTCAGAGAAGAAGTCATGTGCAAGCGGGGATTCTGGGCACCCCAGAGGGCTCTGCCCAAGTCCAAATAACTCTCGAGAGTGGTGAGGAACCTGAGGCAGGGAAATGCATGCAGGTGTGTTTGTTTATTTATTTATTGCCTAGTTCTTTGTATCCCCCCTCCATTGTCTCTTTTCCAAGCTGAACAGTTCCAGTCTTTTCAATCGCTCCTTTTATGACTGCTGCTGCACATTGAGGAGATGTTTTCAAAGAACTATCTACAATGACTCCAAGATCTCTTTCATAAGTGGTAGCAGGTAGTTTAGACCCCATTATGTTGTATGTGTTGTTGGGATTATGTTTTCCAATGTGCATTAATTTGCATTTATCAACATTGAATTTCATCTGTCATTTTGTTGTCTATTTTGGTGAGCTCCCTTTGTAACTCTTCCCAGTCTGCTTTGGACTTAACTATCTTGAGTAATTTTGTATCATCTGCAGATTTTGCCACCTCACTGTTCACCACCTTTTCCAGATAATGTATGTATATGTTGAAAAGAACAGGTCCCAGTACAGCTCTCTGGGGGAATCCCGCTATTTATCTCTTTCCATTGTGAAACTGACCATTTATTCCTACCCTTTTTTCCTTTCTTTTAAACAGTTACTGATCCATGAGAGGACCTTCCCTCTTATCCCATGACTACTTACTTTGCTTTTCAGTCTTTGGTGTGAGACCTTGTCAAAGGTTTTCTGAAAGTCTAGGTACACTATACTGATTGGATCTCCCTTGCCCGCATGTTTGTTTGTGCCCTTAAACAATTCTAAGAGACTGGTGAAGAATGATTTCCCTTTACAAAACCTGTGTTGACTCTTCCCCAACAAATCATGTTTGTTTGCGTGCCTGATAATTCTGTTCTTCACTGTAGTTTCAACCAATTTGCCTGGTACTGAAGTGAGGCTTGCTGGTCTGTAATTGCCAGGATCTTCTCTGGAGCCCTTTTTTAAAAATTGGTGTTATGTTCGCTATCCTCCAGTTATCTGGTACAGAGGCTGATTTAAGCAGTAGGTTACATCCGATGAAGTGAGCTGTAGCTCACGAAAGCTTATGCTCAAATAAATTTGTTAGTCTCTAAGGTGCCACAAGTACTCCTTTTCTTTTTGTGGATACAGACTAACGCGGCTGCTACTCTGAAACATACCACAATAAGTGGTTCTGCAATGTCCTATTTGAGTTCCTTCAGAATTCTTGAGTGAATAGCATCTAGTCCTGCTGACTTTTTACTGTTTAATTTATCAGTTTGTTCCAAAGCCATCTCTACTGACACCTCAATCCCGAGACAGTTCCTCAGATTGGTCATCTAAAAAGAATGGCTTGGATATGGGGATCTCCCCCACATCCTCTGCAGTGAAGACTGATGCATTTAGCTTCTCTGCAATGGCCTTGTCTTCCTTGAGTGCTCCTATAGCACCTCAGTCATCCAGTGGCCCCACTGGTTGTTTGGCAGGTTTCTTGCTTCTGATGTACTTTAAAAAAATTGCTGTTAGTTTTTGAGTCTTTTGCTAGTTGCTCTTAATTCTTTTTTGGCCAACCTAATTATATATTTACATTTGACTTGCCAGAGTTTATGCTCCTTCCTATTTTCCTCACTAGGATTTGACTTCCAATTTTTAGGGATGCCTTTTTGCCTCTAACTGCCTCTTTTACTCTGCTGTTTGGCATTTTTTTAGTCCTCTTTTTTTATTTGGTGTATACACTTAGTTTAAGCCTCTGTTACGGTGTTTTTTAAATAGTTTCCATGCAGTTTGCAGGCATTTCACTCTTGAGACTGTTCCTTTTAATTTCCAGTTAACTAGCTTCCTCATTTTTGTGTAGTTCCCCTCTTTGAAGTTAAATGCTACTGTTGTGGGTTTCTTTAGTATTTTACCCCCTACAAGGGTATTAAATGTAATTATATTCTGGTCACTATTACTGAGCAGTTTAGCTATATTCACCTCTTGAACCAGATCTTGTGCTCCACTTGTGGGTTCCAGGACTAGCTGCTCCAAGAAGCAATCATTAATGATGCCCAGAAATTTTATCTCTATCTCTTGTCCTGAGGTGACATGTGCCTAGTCAGCATGGGGACAGTGGAAATCCCTCATTATTTATTGGGTCTTCTGTTTTTTCAGTCTCTCTAATCTCCCTGAGCATTTCACAGTGACTGTCAGCATCCTGGTCAGGTGGTCAGTATAGTCTTGTTGCTATATTCTTATTATTCAGGTGAGTAATTTCTATCCATAGAGATTCTATGGTACAGTTTGATTAAGACTTTTGCTATATTTGACTCTGTTTTCTTTTGTATATAGTGGCACACCCCTACCAGCATGGCCTACTCAGTTGTTCCGATATATTTTGTATCTTGGTATTACTGTGTCTCATTGATTATCATCATCTGACCAAGTTTCTGTGAAGCCTATTATATCAATATCCTCATTTAATACCAGGCACACTCATTAGCCCATCTTAGTATTTGGACTTATAACATTTGTATACAAGTACTTGTAAAATTTGTCTATATTTAGTTGTCTGCCTTCATGTGATTTAATTAATGGGACTCTTTTTCATTTGACTGTTTCTCTTGAGTTCTTACCTGTATTTTTTACCAACTTCTATCCTCTCCTCTTTCCTAGGATAAAGAGTATCCCCTTTAATAAATTCTCCCCTAAGGGATATCTGTGTCCAAACCAAGTGCTTCTCAGCATCTGTCAGCTTTCCCCCAGCTTTTAGTTTAAAAACTCCTCTATGAACTTTTTAATTTTATATGCCAGCAGTCTGGTTCCATTTTGGTTTAGGTGAAGCCCATCTTTCCTGTATAGGGTCCTCCTTTCCCAAAAGGTTCCCCAGTTCCTAATAAACCTAAATCCTTCCTCCCAACTCCATTGTCTCACCCATGCATTGAGACCATGCAGTTCTGCCTTTCTAACGGGCCCTGCACATGGAACTCGCAGCGCTTCAGAGAATGCTACTGTGGAGATCCTGGACTTTAATCTCTTACCTAACACCCTAAAATTTAGCCTCCAAGACCTGCCTTCTACCTTTCCCTATGTCCAGCTAGTCACTCCCCTGATGGGAGTATCCTCAGGCAGAGTATCTTCTGATTAATAGCCCCTGTTATCCAGAGAGCTCTAAAACAAGAATTGACCAGGACATAAGTTACACATCACAAGCTGATTGTCAAAGTGAATTTTGACATTACACTGAGCTCCCGCTCCTCAAAGAAAGGGTCTATTGTGAGTAGAAGTGTAAAGTTAAGGCGGAGATTTTCAAAGTCCCATGTGACTTAGCCACACAATTTCCATTGGCTTTCAGTGGGATCAGGCATCTAGCTACCCTTTGTGTTTTTGAACATCTCCCCCAAACACACTGTCTCATAAAACATGAAATGCAATAGGCAGTTAATAGAGACATAAGTCAGATTCTTATTTTCTTAGGCTTTGTTAATTTTTGAAACAGTAATGCATGTCAATTTTTTTTCAAATGGAAGCAGTTAAACACTTATTCCACACCATGTACATTTGCATTTGTCTATCATATCCAGTCTGGAGAACTATGGGATGTTTTATTGATATAAGAGAAAAATATCTTGAGAAATCTCAAAATGTTGCTCTCTTCTCTTCACTCTTGCACTGTCTTAGCCAAACTCTTCTCTCAGTAGCATTGGTGCAACCCAATGGCAGTCAATGTGATTTCACTGTCACAAGAGAAGAATTTGACTTTGTCATCTTCATTCTGGTTTTATATTTCAGAAGTATTACTCATAACAAAAGTAAGGGTTTCTATCAATTCAGCATTTCTGTTGTGTTATGGAGGGATTTGAGAATGTATTAAAGAAATGAATTTGTGTGAATATTATGCTTCATTAGTTACTCATCTGGGTGGAAGATAGTACAGAAACTTTGTGCTTACAGATTTTTTCCAAGTTAAACTGCCAAACTGTCTTTGACTGATATTCCCATATTAAGCATGTGCAGCTTTTAACACTTGACTTAACAAGTGCCTTTAATTTCACTGAACATAAGTTATTGACCATGATGCTTGTTGCCTCTAAGCTGCATCCCTGATTGTTAATTGAGCCATTGATTTCTTTAACATTAACAAAAGGGTAAACTTCCTATTGTGGTCTGTTTTGAGCAGGGAGGAAGTAATGTAATTTTGCAAAAACACAGTGGGTGAAATCTTGGTTAATGGCAAAACTCACATGAACTTTGGTGGAACCAGGATTTTACCCAGTACAGACTTGATCTTGCACCTAATAATGTTAATGGAAAAGTTCCTATTGATTTCAGTGTTGTGGGATCAGACCATATATTTGGTATAGACTTGTGTGATGGGGTGTACACCCCAGGGCTGCCCAGAGGATTCAGGGGGCCTGGGGTCTTCGGCAGCAGGGTTCTTCCGCTCCGGGTCTTCAGGGCACTTCACCAAAGACATGGAGTGGAAGGACCCCCGCCGCCAAATTGCCGCTGAGGACCCGGAGTGGAAGAAGTGGCAGCAGGTCCTTCACTCCGGGTGTGTTCGGCAGCACTGAAAGAGCTGCTGCCGCTGAATTGCCACCGAAAACTCTCGTGGGGGCCCCTGCAAACTCTCATGGGGGCCCCTGCGGGGCCCGGGGCAAATTGCCCCACTTGCCCTCCCCCCCCCCCCGAGCGGCCCTGGTACACCCCACACTAGCCTGGATAGGGTTTATGTGGCTGAGAAGGGGCCAATTAAGCACACCTGAGGGGAATTAGGTGATCTAAGTAACCCCGGATGGATGTCGGAGCCCAGCTGAGAAGGAACCTAGTATTGAGCCAGGAAGTTGACAGTAGAAAAGGGTGGCAGTGAGGAAGCTGGCAATCACTCTCCAGACATTAGCAAGGGAAAGGAGGAAGCCCAGGGAGGGTAGATATCCTGAGGATCCAGGCCACGAAGGAAGGGTTTGAGCAGAACCCTGAAAGAGGCAGAGCAGGGAAATGGCAGTAAGGCGGGATATTGCAGATCTGGGCTGATGATTAGAGGGTCCCTGAGCTGGAACCCAGAATAGAGGGTGGGCCCAGGTCCCCCTACCAGCCACTGAGGGACTGGCACGGTCTGGGCAGTAGATTTGAAGACAGCCGGAGACAGTCTAGTGAGACTTTGATACCCAGGAATGCGGAAAACACCTAGTGTCCTGGGCCATAGAGCCAAGGTACAAAGAGGGAGCATTTGAGTCACGAAGAGAGAGAGCACCCTTGAGTCACAGAGGGAAAGAGGCTGTGGGGGAGAGCGAATGATGAAAGGGGGCCAGACCAGATGAGAGCTGATTCCCCAGACATAGCCATGAGGATGTGTCCCAAATGTGAGTGAACCCCTTGACAACTTAGTAAAGGCTTAACTAGTAATAATAGGCCAGACCCTCAGCTGGTGTGAACTGATGTAGTTCTGTTGAAATCAGTGGAACTAGGCTGATTTATACCAGCTGAAGTTCTGGCCCTGTAGCTTCATCTTTATTGCTATGTGAATTACACAGTGCTTGTATTTCAGACGGAGAAACTAGCAATAGTTTTTAGCTTGAAATTAAAGACAAGATTTTCAGAGGCAGGTATATGAAATTGCATCCAAAAATACCCAGTGTTTGTGGGTTTATTAGAAGTTGAGGTACTTAGTGATTATGTGTGCATGTGCAGTTTCACAGAGCAATTACCTGGCCTTGTGGGCATCAAGCATTTATGTCCATAAGTTAGTTGTGCGCAGAGGTATGCGGGGCAGTGGAACCCAGGGAACAGGAGGGCTAGCATCCCTGCAATGAAAAGTTGTGGAGGCTCTGCCTCCATGTAAACTCACACATGCCTGGGGGAGTGGAGTCGAGAGCAGGATCCAGAGGGTTTGGAGAAGCCTCCGTGAGACCTAGGATCTGGCTGGGGAACAGGGAGTGGGGCCCAGAAGGGCTGGAGCACCTACCATGGGGCCCAGGATCCATCCAGGGGACTGGACCCATAGGGGCTGGAATGGCTGCTATGTGGCTTAGGATTGAGCTGAGGAGTAGGCAGTGGGACCCAGCAGCACTGGAGCAGCTGCTGTGGGGCCTAGGATTGGAGCAGGGAGCAGGACTTGGAAGAGTTAAATGGCACTGGGAGCAGGTAGGAACCTCTGGGACCCTCCTTACCAGCCTGGAGCAGGGTGCCCTGGACCCTCCCAACCCCACAGCTGAGTTTTAGTACCTCCACTCATGCCACCGCCTATCCTTCTTCCCCCCCCCCCCCCGCCACCCCATCTGCAAGGGACTTCTGCCTTCCCAGATGTATTTGTACTGTTGGGTGCACCTATATCAAGCTGGTAACTGCTTGTGATGGGGTGTAAGCCTTACCTAGGTGAACAAAGGGTTTACTGGAGTCTGAGGGTTCTGTTAGCCCTGCTGTGCTGCCCCTGGAGGACTTGCCAGGCCTGATTTGTGATCAGACCCAGCTGGGGAGGAGCAGGGTCTCCATAAAGGAAGGAAGTGAAAGCTACAGGGGAAGGTCTAGGAGCAAGAGGGTTAGAATGTATGTTCCCTTGTTCTGGGAAGGGACCCCTGAGGAAGCTGTGTCAGAGGAGCTAGCCTAGTGGGAAGGGGCAAAGCTCCAGAGAAGTAACCCAGGGGCCACTGTTCTGGAACAGCGCCAGGGAGCTGGGGACAATTAAAGGCTCAAGCCCAGATGTGTGGAGGTTGCTTTAGTTGAGTTTGGTTGTTTGCGGTTTTCTGCGTTCTGTTGGGGGAAGCCTGGGAGCCCACTGATATGAGAGAACAGTGAGACTGAAGGAGGCTGGGATGGGAAGAAAATGCCATGTTGATAAATAGAGTTGTGCGGAACACTGTATGAGATATTGATACCACAGAAGGGGTGAGACTTGAAAGTGACCTGGCCAGAGGGCTGAATCACGAGACGAGGCCGATCGCTATAGGGCCAGACTGGCTCTCAGCAGGGAACAGCAGATGAAGAGAGCCTGCTACACCCTGCCCAGTCAGAAGGGAGTGTGGTGATCACTGAGTCACTCTCCTGCACTGCTGTCTGACACTCCATGGTCAGATTCTCCAAATGGTTCAACGTCCAATGTCCTGAACTCTTTTGAAAATCTGACCACTTACTTTGTGTGAGAATCTCAAAAGTCTTGAACCCTGGTCCCCAAGCAATCTTCACATCCCACCTGCCATCTGGAAGCTTGATACAAACTAGTGGGTTGAGTGGATATTGGAACTCTGGTCCCACGAGAGGCACCGCCCACTGGTGTCCTGTTTGGAGGAGCCTTCGGCTGTGCTATTTAAGTCAGAAGGAGGCACAGCAAGTTTTCTGTGTAACGGTGTGAATTTCTGGCTGGTTGCTACATCAGACACTGTTTTCTTGCCTGACTCCTGAGCCTTGCTCTCCACAGCTGGTCCCTGATCCCTGCTTTCCTTTACTTGTTTATGTTTTCCTGCTTTGTTCCTGGCCTGTGCCCTGGTTCTCTGACTCTACCCCGTGGCTTGACTCCCTGACTCCCGCTCTGACCACTAGGACTGACTTCCCAAACCTTGGTCATGACACTTGGATACCTAAATCAGAGTGAAGAGCTCTTTGCAAAATTTTGGCCTAAATGACCAGGATATGGCTAGCTGTCTTTGTCTGATCAGGATTCATCACATCTGCCTTAGTATGGAAGAGGCAACTGCTTTAGATATATAAGGAGAAGAAATAAAAGGATAGTCAGGTCACAGTACTGTGCACGTCTACAGCATCTCATATCTATGGATCTCACAACATTTCATAAACATTGACTTCCCCTCACATCAACCCCATGGAGTAGTATGTTTATTTTATTGCTGGGCAAAGACACACAGAGGGAGGTGAAGGGACTTCCCCCAGGTGACACAAGAAGACTTTGTGATCCCTAGGATATGCTCTGTTCCACGTAGGGGATATGTTGTTGAGGAGGGCCATAGACCAACCCTCCTACCTCTATGTGTTTTTCTTGGAGTTCCAGGGCAGCACTGAAGAAAGCACATACTAAATGTTTAGAAGAGGTGGAGCAAGGGTGGTAGGTGGATATACAGTCCCCAGCATTCCTAGAGGCATTATGCTTGTTCCTGGTCTTCCTGGGCACTTCCATTTCCACCACTCCCATCTACATAGCTACAGCTCTCCCCTAATCCCAAGACCACTGAAGACAATGAGAGTCTTTCCACTGACTTCTTTGGAGTGTGAATCAGGCCCTAAAGCCTGTTTGATAGTATATGCCTTCCATCAAAATATCAAAAGGGCTGAACAAATGTTAATATTCCTTAGATTTTTGCATGTCTGTGCTCACGTGTCTAGATGAGCAAATTATCCAGCCTACTCTCTGCTTCCTTGTCTCCTCCATATCCTTACGTTAGAAACGAGCAAACAAACAAAAACAGTCTCTCATTTGGTTGATTTCTTTCCCCCTAACATTATTAATTCATTCACAGTTCAACTTCTGAGTGATCCAATACGAGGACACTCAACCTTTGATTCCAGCATTTGCCTAGTCCAGACAGAGAAACAAGTTTCCAATGGGTATCTGTAAAGTTAATATGAATGATGTACAAAGTTCCTGCCCACCAAAGGGATTTGCTTTTAAGCTCCTCTGAACCACAGTATCTGGATGAAAGCTCTGGTGTTTAGAATTAATGATGTCTTGGGTTAACTTACACAGCTTGCAGCACTCTAGGTACTATAGTTTGACGACTGTCACTGTTGGCTGGGTCAAGAATAGCAGCTGCAAACATAATCAGCGTGTTCCCTCATTTTATCAGACTGGTGCAAGAGGTAGTCATTTTTTCCAGGGGACAGAATTAATAGATGAATGTGCTGTGGGGATGGCACATGCTGCCTCCAGTTTAATTGCTGAATTAGAATCTTTTTAAACCCTTGGCACCAAGAAATGCGATTTCCCGATGCTTAGGACTAATCCAGTGTTAAATGCTGGGAAATCTTGACTGATAGTGCTAAGAGTTAACAGGGGGGAAATGAGGGAGATAAATTCTACCTGAAGTGTTTAGCTGTGCATATATTAAGTATCTGCATATATGTCTCTGTGTGTAATGTATATATAGAGAAAAGATATTAATATTTTTATGTGTTTAGAAGGATCAGCAAATCTCATTTTTTCACTAAATATTTCACCATTGCTACTGGTGGCCAAGATGGGAGGGCAAAGATTTATAGCCATTGTGCAGGAAACTGTATCAAATAAATAATGGGGGGCAAATTAAACACATTGATTAACTATCATTCACTATCCTGGAATCTCTTAATGACTGGGGTCTAATTTAAAAAAGACTTGAAGCAGGAATAAATTCCCTAGGAATCTGAATTACTATTATTATTACAAATGTTCCTTAGGTTCCAGGGGAATTCAGCACAGATTAAAAAGGCACGTATGAATTAAGACTAGCTATTAAAGTTGGAGGGGTTTATCTTTATTAATGGCACTTTTCTTATTCAAACAGCCTAGTAACTGGCAGCATTAAACCCTTCCAGGTTGTCTGTGTTTTCCATGGATTCATCAGTTTATTATCACAAAACTTATGAACCGCCTGCAATAATAATAGTCTGACTATCATGCTACATTTATTAATCCCAGTATTAGAGCATGATTTAGAGAATTATTTAGGTGTATTTGAATGGGATGCACATAAAGTGCATAGTAGATTCTGCAGCCTTTTTGAAAACAAGACTGGAGAGACAATGGGTTGGGAGAAAGTGAGAGAAGCAGAGAAACCTATTGGCATTTTTAATTGGCCTAGATTCTCACAGATGGGTGCCTGGAGAGCTGAACATTGTTGTATGCAGTGTTGTTGTAGCCATGTTGGTCCCAGGATATTAGAAAGACAAGGTGAGTGATGCAATATCCTCTATTGGACCAGCTTCTGTTGGGGAGAGAGAACAAAGAAGAACTCTGTGTAAGCTCAAAAGCTTCTCTCTCTCAGCAAAAGAAGTTGGTCCAATAAAAGATATTACCTCACCCACCTTGTCTCTCTGGAGATCTGAATGTTTAACACTATGGTGCATCATCCAGTCTGGACCTGAACAAGCTACTAAACCATCTAAACTTGTAGGGTCTCATCAACCCCCGCATCAAAGTCAGTGGGAATCTTTACACTGATGTCAATAGGAGTTGGATCAGACTCACAGTGGAGTCAGTTACAGGCTAACAGCTTTTAGGCTTATTCCTGGGGTTGGTTCTTTAAACAGTCCAAGTGTGTAGCCAAGTGTATCATGTACAGCAGTCAAAGTCGGTACTTGCCAATATTAAACACATAATGCTACCTGTGATATCATAGTTGTATTATGTATTTACAGAGTAACAGCTTTGTTACCTGGGGTACATCAGCACTGCAGCTGGGAGGTATAATTCTCAACTCAGGTAGATGTACGCATGCTAGCTTTGATTGAGCTATGTTTGGATAGGTTTGGACTGTACTCAAATCAGCTAGCCCAAGACCCAGCCCATTCTACTGTAATTATAGTGCTATCCAAGCTCACTCCAAGCTAGCATGCGTATATCTACCCAAGATGGGAATTACACCTCCCAGGTACAGTGCAGAATTGCAAATTCACATAGTATCTGTTGGCAAAAGTTAACTTAGTAACAGTGGGATTTCAGGCCATTTCCCTATTCATAGAGGTTTTAATTTGCTGGGAAATTGTCTGTTTCTGTGAGTCTAGTGGACCATGCCCTTCCAATCTCATGGACTTGTTTCAGTCAGTAAGCCCCAGTTCAGCAAAGTACTTAGCAAGATACTTAAGAATAAGATCTTTTGAGTGAAATGGCATTTAAGCTGAATGCTTTGCTGAATCAAGCCCTATGACTTTGCATGTTGTTGTTGTTTAGCTTAAATTTTATCAGTGTAGGATTCCAATTTAAACAGTTTAACAGTATTTTTCTCTTGCTATCCACTAGGAGTTCATTACCCAGTTGTCTTTGTCCATCTGTTGCGTGCTCTTCCAAAAATGTCTCCCTCTTAAATTTTAATTTATAAAGTATTTGATGTTTTAGGTGTGGTTTAGTGAAGCCTTAAATGTGTGCTTAAGCATGTGGGTAGTCCAATAGAAGTAGATAGGTTGAATGAATGGATTCAGTTTTCTTCTCAGGATGTTTTCATCTCATTGCATCATTTCTGCCATAGCTCTTCTGTCACCTCCAACTTCTCCTCCTCTGCCATCTTTGAGACAAGTTCCTGACATTTTGGTTTTGGTTAGGAGACCATTATCTCGGCAGTCTATCATCAGAAAGAACCTCTTTTGTTTTGTCTCTGATTGGGTGTTAAATATATATTCTTTGATCAGTAATATATTGGAAAATGATAGTAAAGACTGAAGTGAGAGTTGGTTGTGAAAAAATTAATCAAAAGTTTTCAACTGGAAAATGCCTTTTGATTAAATCAATTTTTGTGTGATATATTTAAAAATGATGTGTGTGAGTGAGGGAGAGTTTTTAAAATGTCAAAAAAATCATATTCTTAAAATGCAAAACAGAATTCAAATTTTCATTTTGAAATGCATATTTGATTTGAAGTTTGTTTTATTTTGCATTAAAAAAGGTTAAAACCAAAACATTTCAAATTTATCGGAATGAAATATATGACACAAAATTATTTTTTTCCAGAATTTAGTTTCATGAAAAATTTCAAAATTTTGTCTTTTAGAACCAATTCAGGGAAAAGACCATTTTAAAAACCTCAACACTTTTTGAATGGAAAATCCATTTTCTGACCTGCTCTAATGAGGAATAATCAGACTTCAAATTAAAATACTGATGAGGAGACATCAGCTGAATGGAATCAAACTAATATGAGGTAAACTTTTGTTTTTCTTCTCTTCTAATGTGTTATGAATACTTTTCCCTCCCTCTATAGGACTCTGCTCAATTTTATGGGGCCAATGTACAGGCCTTCTTTTCCTAGGCACTTTTTCTCTTTGATCTTTTTTTTTTTGAGTTCCACTTATTTTTTTAATTTTACTTTTCATTGGATTTTATAACATTAACAATATAAAAGAGGCCATGAGCCTAGGAACAGTAGCCGTAAGTATCACAGTATATAAGAGTAGAACTATATGTTGTATATGTCAGCGCACATGGGGACAATAAAAATTAAGAGCAGTATATTAAATTGGGAGAAAAGTTTTAGGAAATGGGATGGAGTGCGGTCATGTTTTGATTTGACCAGCAATTACTGTTAGCTTTTTTTCAGTTTGTTAAAAATAATAATAATAATGTTGTCATCGTCATGTCCACTTTAGTCTTACAGATCTTGGTCTATATTTTTGAAACTTTTCTACTGATTTTGGGTGCCTTGAGTTTCTGGATGCCCAACTGGCAAGACACTAAAGGGGTCTGATTTTCAGAGGGCAAGCATTCAGCTTCCTCTGAAAACCAGGGCCCTTTCAGGTATCTCAAGATGAACACCCATAATCCCTGTCTTTGTCTATCTGCGATCTGTTCTTCTGGAGATGCCCAATGCAATGTGTTCCTCTAAAACTCTAATATGATAGTGTTCGGTGTTTTAGACGCCAATCCAGAAAAACACACAATCCTTTATGTATTTTAAGAGGGTTTTTTTATCTCTAGATCACTTAGAGTTACAGCAATAAGAGGTGGAGGAAGCATCACCTCAAATTTTGCTAGCCCTCTTGAGGCATGGATCAAGTGCCTTGGTATGTTTTCCTTTTTAAGGATAAATATATCATAGAATCATAGAATATCAGGGTTGGAAGGGACCCCAGAAGGTCATCTAGTCCAACCCCCTGCTCGAAGCAGGACCAATTCCCAGTTAAATCATCCCAGCCAGGGCTTTGTCAAGCCTGACCTTAAAAACCTCTAAGGAAGAAGATTCTACCACCTCCCTAGGTAACGCATTCCAGTGTTTCACCACCCTCTTAGTGAAAAAGTTTTTCCTAATATCCAATCTAAACCTCCCCCATTGCAACTTGAGACCATTACTCCTCGTTCTGTCATCTGCTACCATTGAGAACAGTCTAGAGCCATCCTCTTTGGAACCCCCTTTCAGGTAGTTGAAAGCAGCTATCAAATCCCCCCTCATTCTTCTCTTCTGCAGACTAAACAATCCCAGCTCCCTCAGCCTCTCCTCATAAGTCATGTGCTCTAGACCCCTAATCATTTTTGTTGCCCTTCGCTGGACTCTCTCCAATTTATCCACATCCTTCTTGTAGTGTGGGGCCCAAAACTGGACACAGTACTCCAGATGAGGCCTCACCAGTGTCGAATAGAGGGGAACGATCACGTCCCTCGATCTGCTCGCTATGCCCCTACTTATACATCCCAAAATGCCATTGGCCTTCTTGGCAACAAGGGCACACTGTTGACTCATATCCAGCTTCTCGTCCACCGTCACCCCTAGGTCCTTTTCCGCAGAACTGCTGCCTAGCCATTCGGTCCCTAGTCTGTAGCGGTGCATTGGATTCTTCCATCCTAAGTGCAGGACCCTGCACTTATCCTTATTGAACCTCATCAGATTTCTTTTGGCCCAATCCTCCAATTTGTCTAGGTCCTTCTGTATCCTATCCCTCCCCTCCAGCGTATCTACCACTCCTCCCAGTTTAGTATCATCTGCAAATTTGCTGAGAGTGCAATCCACACCATCCTCCAGATCATTTATGAAGATAAATAACTTTAATGAGCATAAGTCTGTCTGCTGAAAGCATGATATTCTGTATTCCATTTAATAATCAGCATATGATCTCTTAACTCTCTGAGATCAGGAGTGGGAGATCTGGCTGAAATCTTTAGCAGCTGGAGATATCAACTAACTTATTTGCAATTCTGACATCTCTCCCGGTTATTATTTTGGTAATTATGGAGTTATAATCTCTTAGGAATGGGTTTATTAATTGTACTAAAGCAATACTTTACCCAACACTCAGACAAAATACAAATTAAACCTTTATTTTAAACTCAAAATGCTTGGAGTATTTGGGAGGGTGGGGGGTGGGCATATACTTCTGAACCTCCTGTCTGAGTCTGGAAATGACCCATTCCACTCAGTGTGTGTTCTAACAGTACTTTTGGTTAATCTGTGAGCAGAAAGTACTAGAAACTTCACTGAAGAGTTTTTTCCTGTGAATCTCAGTATTTGCAGAATAGATTAGCTAAGTACCAGAAGCTCGGTATCTATATTCAATGGACAGGGCTGATGTGTTACAAAGAACTGGCCAACAGATTGTACAGAAAATGATCCAAAAAACAAGGCTCAATTTAAGTGTCTGAGTTATCATCATGATCTCTTGCAGAAGAAAAGTGTTCATATCTCATTTGGACTGCACTATAGTAACTGATTATACATCCAATCATTATAAAACTCTCACATTTTCAGAAAATCACCCTGTGACTCCACAGTGCTTTTAAATCCCTTTTTAATCACTGTTGACTTCTCTTGGTTTTGTGTAGTCAACTTTAGGGACAAATAAAATTCTCTCATTTTCATATGTCATGTCTAAGGCACCAATCTTGAAGCTACACAGAGCAGGAACCTACATTTGGTTCTCAAAGTTTTTTTTAAGCTAGTTGTGGTCTTTGATATTCAGTGACTTGATCAAAGTCCCACCACAGGAACAGCAGCTGGTTGGAGTTTGTAACATCTTTTGATACAGAGTGGATCTTCTAACGTCTAGCTATACTTTTCTCTACTCTAATTGAGGAACTGTCTGCAACGGTTCTATTCCAAGCAGCTAATTTGTGTTCAGAATGGAATATATTTGCTTAGATTTCTTGTTAGCAAAGTGGCTATCTTATCTTGTATTCTACCCTGCCCTTTGTTCCTTTTGTGCTGTAATGTTGCAGGCCGCAGTTATCATAATACAAAAATATAAATGTGGGCCTTGAATGAGAGAGAACAAGTTTCTCCTGAGATGCTTTTAGGGCAGGGCCTCATTACTAGGGAAAGATGAACCTTGTCAAGTTTGGGCCTCTTAAGCTATGTTTGAGGTGTATGCTGAGTTTGCAACCTAGATGAAGTTGACAGACCCTTTTATCGGGAACTTTAAACCCATTTTTGAGTGATTAATTAAAAAACCACAGACAATACTGTATTTATCTAGTTCAAATGAAAGCCTGTCTTGTGTACTAGTGATCAACACTGAATGCTTTGTGGAAGGCATTGAAGGACGCCCCCCCCCCCCCAGTGATTGGCAAGGTATTAGGGCCTGAATAGAACAGAACAGACAAGTCCCCCCTGCAATGTAGGGCCCAAATTCAGCAAGATAGTTAAGCACATGCTTAACTATAAGCACGAGTAGTCCCCAATGACTTCAAATGTAGCTCCTCATGTGCTTAAAGTTAAACATGATCATCTTGCTGAATTGGATCTAGCACAAGCTTCTGCCCAGTATATTCCGTGTAAGCTGAATTTATATTTTAGTGAGGATGGTTTTTGTCTTTCTCTTCTTCATTCACTACTTCTCTGTGTTTTTGTTATTCATTCTGACCACACTCTACTTCACTGTTAAAAATAATCTATTGTGTTTCATTCTTTTCCCAAATGGCACATTTTTCAGTCTCTCCTGAGTGGAATTCCATTCTGAACTGTAGAATCTGTTTTAGTTTGAGGTGAATTGTCAAAGCCATGATGAGTGAGTGAATTTGAAATCAAGCTGTATGAGTTGTTTCATCTCCTTGGAGGGACTGATTTTCAGAAGTGTTGAGTTACCCACAAGTCCAAATGAAGCAAATGGGAGCTGTGGTTGCTCAGTAGCACTGTAAATCAGCCCTTAGGGTCCAGAATCACAATGTATTCACACAGTGGGCCAGGTGCCCAGCTGACGTTGACTTCAATGGACTGAGGGTGATTTACACCCACTGATGATCTGGCCCATAATGTACGCTAATGTTCCTAAAACATAACACGCCTTTCTTTTGCCATTTTACTTTTAACCAAAAGTTTAGTGTGAGATTCAGCTGCTTTCCCAGTAATCTTGTATGTTTGATTTTGTCTCTTCTCTTTCTTGCCCATGCCCATCTAAATTGCTCAATTGTGCTGATAAAGTTTCAAACTTTCCCTTCCAGGGAGGTCACTGAAGCTTGTAATTTGTCACTTCAAGACAGCAGTTCCTCCAGCAAATCTCTCATTGAATTTTCCTTGTGCATATCCGAGGTTGAGGTCGCATGGCCCCAGGTTGTCTTGTCTCCATGGGGAAAGCTGGCACTGGAGTATTTGATTGCTCCATCTCAGGACCAGTTTGAAGAAGTCAATCTTTTCTGGCTTGCTGTGCCTCTGGGGCATATTTCGTCCCCTATGCAATTTAGCTATGATTGGCTGCTTTAATAGCTTTTGAATAAGATTGCTCTTAAAAGTGCTTCCGCCAATTTCCCTTAGTTAAAAAAGCAATATATGGTGTGGAATTTGTACTAGAAACTTGATAGTTTGGATCTGGCTCCTCCCATTGCCTCTGCTCTCTCCCATCTTCTAAGTGTAGTAGTAGATAATTAAGGAATGGCATTTATGCTTTCTAATTCTGATGCCTTGAAAAGAGGTGATGCTTATCATGTTTGCCTAGATGTACTCTCATAATGTTCCTATAAGAACTCCTCAGCTATCTGCAGGAGCCTGAGTCTATCTGTAATTACTTTTCCAGCATAGTTCTCTAGTAAGAATATCCATTATCACTCCATGACAAGTTGTCTTCTCATCTTCTTGGTGACTTCTGTGTCTTGGATCACGTTGCTTTAGATTTCTTTACCCTGCTCAAAGTATTCAGCTACATTTATCACAATGAAATCTTTCTCCATCCATTTAGTTTCTTTGTTGGGTGGTTTGTTTCACTAGCAATTTTGATCAGTTTCTTGCCAGATACCCTACAGTACTAGTCAGCCCCACTGCAATTTTAACCTTTGCATTCATTGTCATGTACTCTCTTTATTCTATGCAAACTTTAGAATCTTTTCCTTCAACATGAGACAATATCTGGTACCATTTTTATACAGCTTTTGTAAAATAATTTCTGCCATCACCCTGCCAATTACTTTCTCTGAAGGCCAGCTAGCATGACTCGTCTATGCAAGTGAAGTCTGCCTCTTCTTTTAATTTATCATTTGAAGTTTTATTTCCCTGTTCACTTTCATTGTTTCATCAGGAAGAAACCTTGTATCTGTGGGTCATCAGAAGATTTTACCCACGTTCTCCTTTGAGTGATTGTGCACATACAGTCTACAGTAGGTGTATGTGCACCCAGTGCATTCGAATCAGAGACTTTTGCCAGCAGTACCAGTAGATGGTACATGCCCTCTGCTCTCCTATGTACCAAGCTGGGAGCATAAAAGGGGCATGTCCATCACCTCCCTCTCAGTTCCTTCTCACTGCTCAATGGCAAAAGTTGGAGCCCCCATAACTTTAACTTTGGTTCACCATCTTTCAAAACAACTTTATGGTATATAGTTGTATATCGTTAGTCTTATGTATAAGTTAGTATAGTTTGCAGTTTTATGGAAAACTGGTGGATTTGGAATGAAAAAGTCAGCAGGATTCAAGCAGCGTGCCATGTGTAGGCTGTTATTCTTGTCAGAGATAGGCAAAGAGCTGCTTGATTTGTCTTGGTGAGGGACATGTGAGGAACAAATGCCCTAGTAGTACCTCCTTCTCTACCAGAACCAAAAAAGAGGTATTTCTGCCTCAGACCATCTGATGGAGGTGATGTGTCCCTCTTCAGAATCAGACCCCGAACACAAGAGGAATGACTCCTCGTCAATGAGGAGCACTTCTCTGGCTTCCAGAAACAAATGCCATTCTTCATCTTCATCAAAGTACTCTGAACTGTCCTTGTCCAACCCCAATAGGTGATTGAAGTCCCAGCTATTGCCTTAATAGAAGGCCCCTAGTAAATCCTCCGGTATTGAGTTGAGGTCTGGTCACAGACAGTCACTCAAGTTCCATCCATTGAGACCAGCTCCTCTGGGGCCGTCAAGATGAGTGTCTTCACCATTATTTGGTCATGACAATGCTCACTCTAGCACCATAAGCACCATTGGTTGAGCACTTACCTATTTCAGTGCCTTTGACTCCACAGGAGTTCCTTGTGGCGAAGGATCTCTTGTGCCTCCCATTACCAGACTCCCCACTGTTGCACCACCTGGCACTGAAGATGTCTGCTTCGGTGGCACTGTCACCATTGGCCCAGCCAGTACCATTGACACCAATCTTGTCACCTTTCCAATTGCCTCATCTGCTGGATCCCTCACATGGTTCTTCTCTTTTGGTGTCCTTAGGGCAGTAGCTTGTGTCTTCAACACCAGGACCCCCAGAGATATGAACAGGAGCTATCCCTGCATTTATTGAAGACAGCTACATCTCTTGTTTGCATTCAGACCACAAGAGACCAACATTCCCATCCAGGCCTTGTAGGACAGCTTACATACCTTGTTCCAAGGCTACTAGCTCTCAGAATCAAGACAGGCACTCTAATAAGGAGTTCCCAGTGTGGTGTCCAGTGCGATGGGCAGTTCAAAGTGTAGTCGCTCTAAACTGGCAACAGAGAGCTCTCCTGTTGCCTTAATTAATCCACCTCCAATGACAGCACTTAGTTTGGTGTAACTTATGTTGCTTGTGATACACCCCTGAGTGACATAAGTTATACCGACCTAAGTGATAGTATAGTCATAGCCTCAGAGTAGGGGGCAGAAAGCTTTGGGCAGGAGACAAGGGTGTGCTTTTGTAGCAGGAGGATCCTATTTAACTGCAGGAACAGCCAAGGATAAAGGGAAGCAAGCTGACCTGGAGCAGAAGGGACAGGGAGGAAGGGGAAGAGAGAGAAACTGAGACTGACTCTGACTCCATAGTTTAGAAAAGTCATGTTTGGGAGAGGATTCTACACACCCCAGAGGGCTCTATTCAATCCCAAATACCTCTCCAGAGTGGTGAGGAACCTGAGGCAGGGAAATGCATTCAGCTGCAAAAACAGTTAACTGCAGTGTAAAGAATGAATTCCCTCACATCTTTCAATTGGAGTGTAAGAAAGCCTAGTAAGATGATCTGTATGAACCCATAATCTTCCTTAAACGCATCTATGAAGATGCACTCCTGGACAGGCTAGTATCAGCTGTAACTATGTATGGTTGGTGTTTGAAAGAGTTAGATCCCCAGCTTTTATTGGCTTTCAATGGGAGCTGGGTGTGTTACTCCCTTAGGCTCCTTCAAATTCCCAGCCTACAAGCCAGATGTGTCTGTTATGAATATTTGACTAAACAAATTGCACATCCCTTCTCTCTTGGAAATTTAAAAAAGGTAATTGAATACTATTAGAGAATCCAAAGTAACATGACATTTGTTGCTAAGTGGAGAGGGAAACTATTTGCATTTCTAATAGGAGCCACTGGGAAAAGAGAGATTTGAAGAAAAATCAGCTAGAGGGAATAGTTGATGAAAGCTCTGTGTTGTAAGAGGGTTTTATTTCTTTGCTGCTTTGTTGTTCCTGTGGGTAAATGAGTAAACCTGGCAGTTCAAAGTACATTTTCCTGAATATCTCAAAATTCATTTGACCTCCCACATTACTAATTATTTTTTCCACCTGAGAATCAGCTATTTTGCTTCAGGCTATGGTGAGGAAGAAAGACGCAGCTTTGTTATCAAGGTCAAAAAGCGACAGTGTTCTCTCTCTTTGCATCCTTGATATAGCATGCAGCATGTTGTAAAGCACAATTGCCAACCACCTGTTCTTGTTTGGGTGATTGTACTGAAGCTGTTAACACTTGGTGGGGTGGAGAAGAGATTAGAGTCCTCTGGATTCCCTTTCTTTTCATCTCTAGGGAAGACTCACTTATAAAAAGCTCATTGTGCTGAAGTATAGTGGATTCAGGACTGATTCTCAAGCAATGAAATTCAACATCTGTGTTGAGAACCTTGGAAACTTTCTGAAGCAATAATATTTTGCCTCAAAGCCCTGCCTCTGCTTCAGAAGCAGAGATAACTTATCCCATCCATTTGACTGTATGGTATGGAGAGGGTAGGGCCTGATCCAAAGCCCATTAAAATCAATGGGAACCTTTCCACTTATTTCAGCAAGCTTTGAATCAGGCCTTACAGCACTTGCCCAATATCAGACAGTGTGTGAGTGGC
This sequence comes from Natator depressus, assembly GCF_965152275.1. NCBI lineage: Eukaryota > Metazoa > Chordata > Testudines > Cheloniidae > Natator > Natator depressus. The sequence continues at coordinate 26,075,178 of NC_134243.1, read as the reverse complement.
AGAGAAATAGAACTCAAGATTCCTGATTCCACGTTTCCTTGACAACTCTGCAACCCCTGTTGGTGGGAGAGTCCACTCTAAGAAAAGCATTGTGGATCAAGGATAGTCAGCATGATTCTCAGAAGGGGAGGTTATGCTTTAGCTAACTTGCAGGCATTTGGCAGAAATATTACTGTCATTATCAGTAAAGGAAATTCAATGGATGTCATGAAAAGTACTTACAGACTCAAATAGCAATTGATAAGGTTTCACATCTGAAGTTAATAGTGAAGGTCAAGGAACAGGAAATAATACGGGGCTAAAAGCAGACTCTCCTAGAGGCAGAAGGCAATGGGTACCCATATATACATAATTTATTGAAAGTAAGAAAGCTTCAGTAACAGAGGCATATGAAGAAAGAGTGGGAGAGGACAAACTAGACCAATGGTGGGCAGCCTGCGGGCCGCATATGGCCCATCAGGGTAATCTGATTGCAGGCCGCGAGACATTTTGCTGACTATGACCATCCACAGGCACAGCCCCCTGCAGCTTCCCGTGGCCGTGGTTCGCCGTTCTCGGCCAATGGGAGCTGTGGGAAGCACAGGCCACAGGGACTTGCTGGCCGCCACTTCCTGTACCTCCCATTGGCTGGGAACGGCAAACTGCGGCCACTGGGAGCTACGGAGGGGCATGCCCGCAGACGGTTAACATCAGCAAAATGTCTCGCGGCCCACAATCAGATTATCCTGATGGGCCGCATGCAGCCGATGGGCCGCAGGTTGCCCACCACTGAACTAGACAATCCCTACAGCCAAATCCAATAAATGCTTACAGAGGGTAGCAGTACACCCAATAACAGAAAAGGGGATTATCCCTGTATGGCCAGAGGAGGTAGTTGGAGAGGACAGTTACCCTGTTCTATGTATCCAGATAAGCAAATGAATCAGTCATTGGGGAAGAGGAAGTTGGTCCTGGGGAACAGATAATATTGGGATGGGAGAGGTCTTGGAAAAACCCAGATAATTGTTCCTTTATGGGCCCAGGACCAGGAACCTTCTAGAGTGGGCAGGGCAAGACTTTCTTCTCTCCCAGTCAATGCAGAGAGGTGTCAGAGGTTACTAGTCCCATGTGGGGAGGATCAAGAGACTGATTAGTTGACTTGATGAGTGACTAAAAAAGGAGACTCCAAGCCCAGTCCAGGGAGGAAAGCTGCTGACGCTATCTGCTAGAGGAGCTGCAGGGGCTGGGAGGGGAGGGGAAAAATCATCAAGGACACAGTCCTCCTTCCCTGAACCTGAGGGGAGAGTCCACAGGCCGGGGAGGCCACGCCTGGAAACACAGCCTCAAGAAGGATGACTGTAAACCCTAAACCTGATGGGAAAGTGGAATGGGCCTTTTGGGGAGCTGAATTACATTTCATAAATTAGACCCAGGGGAGGAGGAATATTTTTTCAAAGATCTTGGCTATGAATGTTTTTTTCTGGGAACTTAGAAGGAAACTGAGACAGGGTGCCCACAAAGTCATCTCAAGCCTTGACGGGGTGCCTTGGGATAGCACTTGTTTACATATACCATAATCAGGGCAAGGATGGTTGGGCCTAGTATGGAAGGGAACTGCTATACAGATTCTCATGGGGCTTAGGGTACCTTTACAGGTGAGCTCCCCACAACCCTCCTACTCCTAAGCAGACCTCTGGGAATCTGCAACATTCTTTGTCCCCCTGATATGTGGCTGCTCCAGTCCTAGTAATGAAACCCACCCCTGGGTAGGGATTGGAGGTACACATCTAGGGAGGTGCTTTCCACCCACCTTATGTGGTGGGACTTGTCCAATGAGAATCTGCTCAAACATCCTTGGATGTGGAATCCATCATGACTCCATGGCATGTGGCTCCAGAGTTTTTATGGTGATTGGTACATGAATGCTCATGAGCCCAGGTTTTAGTCCATAATGATTTTTGGTGAGATTTGAAAAAGCAGGTAAGGGAGTTAGGCACCCTGTCCCCCCTCAAGGTCAATGGGAGTTGGGTGCCATACTCCTGTGGGTACTTTTGAAAATCCCACCCTTTTATCAATGGAAGGATATTTTTCAGCAGCCACCATTTTTCCCTGGGGGTGCTCCCACTGAGTCGGCGCCTATGGATAATAGTCTGCCAGAATTTCCATTATGTATCAACTGATTCAAATTAAATGTGAAGCCACTAGGTCGTCTTGGTACATTTTCCATTTTGACAGGTTTCAGAGTAACAGCCATGTTAGTCTGTATTCGCAAAAAGAAAAGGAGTACTTATGGCACCTTAGAGACTAACCAATTTATTTGAGCATAAGCTTTTGTGAGCTACAGCTCACTTCATCGGATGCATACTGTGGAAAGTGTAGAAGATCTTTTATACACACAAAGCATGAAAAAATACCTCCCCCCCACCCCACTCTCCTGCTGGCAGTAGCTTATCTAAAGTGATCACTCTCCTTACAATGTATATGATAATCAAGTTGGGCCATTTCCAGCACAAATCCAGGTTTTCTCACCTCCCCCCCCCCCCCACACAAACCCACTCTCCTGCTGGTAATCTAAAGTGACCACTCTCCTTACAATGTGTATGATAATCAAGGTGGGCCATTTCCAGCACAAATCCAGGGTTTAACAAGAACGTCTGGGGGGGGGAGGGTAGGAAAAAACAAGGGGAAATAGGTTACCTTGCATAATGACTTAGCCACTCCCAGTCTCTATTCAAGCCTAAGTTAATTGTATCCAATTTGCAAATGAATTCCAATTCAACAGTTTCTCGCTGGAGTCTGGATTTGAAGTTTTTTTGTTGAAGAATTGCAACTTTCATGTCTGTAATCGCGTGATCTGAGAGATTGAAGTGTTCTCCGACTGGTTTATGAATGTTATAATTCTTGACATCTGATTTGTGTCCATTTATTCTTTTACTTAGAGACTGTCCAGTTTGACCAATGTACATGGCAGAGGGGCATTGCTGGCACATGATGGCATATATCACATTGGTGGATGTGCAGGTGAACGAGCCTCTGATAGTGTGGCTGATGTTATTAGGCCCTGTGATGGTGTCCCCTGAATAGATATGTGGGCACAGTTGGCAACGGGCTTTGTTGCAAGGATAGGTTCCTGGGTTAGTGGTTCTGTTGTGTGGTATGTGGTTGCTGGTGAGTATTTGCTTCACGTTGGGGGGGCTGTCTGTGGGCAAGGACTGGCCTGTCTCCCAGGATTTGTGAGAGTGTTGGGTCATCCTTCAGGATAGGTTGTAGATCCTTAATAATGCGTTGGAGGGGTTTTAGTTGGGGGCTGAAGGTGACGGCTAGTGGCGTTCTGTTATTTTCTTTGTTAGGCCTGTCCTGTAGTAGGAGACTTCTGGGAACTCTTCTGGCTCTATCAATCTGTTTCTTCACTTCCGCAGGTGGGTATTGTAGTTGTAAGAATGCTTGATGTGAAATATAGAATGTATGATGACTGGGTGAAAAATGGGAATTGTCTTCCATGGAAACATTTTTTTTTAAATGAAAATGTTTCATTTTGTTCAAAATGGTATCCCAAAAATTTCCAATAAAACAATCTGGAAAGAAAAATCAGGATTTGATAAGAATCAAAATTAACATTCTTTCCTTTGAATCCATTTGAAGTGGAGTTTTTTGGAATCAGTTAAAAATAGTAAATTTGAATGATATGAACATTTTTCATTGAAAAATTTGAAAAGGTATCTATCATTGAACAAAAATTTCAGTGCAAACTTTGGCCAGACTCGTGTGTGTGTGCGCGCGCACATATATATTGCTACATTTTATTTAGATTAATTCAATAGTCTCTGCAAACAAACATCTGCATTTTGGGGTAGGTTTCTCTTTCTTTTGTACTTTTAGAAGAAAAATAACCTTTTTGGGGTGGGGGGCAGAAGGAAGGGACAGAATGCCATTTCCGTGTAAATTACACTGAAAACCTAAGCAACTTGTCTCAATAGTGCAAAGTGCCTGAGAGATTGAGATGCATAGAATGCGACTGACAGCAGAAGATGGCCTCCAACCCATATATTGTAATGCTTTATGTACAGTCATATGATACCCCAGGTATCTAGTCACAATCAAAAGAATAAAATGAGCCCATTACAAAAGTTCATTTAAGTACTAATTCAGCTAATTCACTTTATTGTCCAAGAGTGAGAAACTGAGACGTTAAGTCCTAGAAGTGTTAAGTAGAGGTCAAGCTCTGTCACTTCATCTGCATGTAACTGTGGTTTAATTGGTTATCTCTAATTTGAATACCCCTGATTGTGTCGTTATTTTTAATTGTGATGAGCAGTTCTAATGTGGTCATAAATATCAGTGGAGACAAGTAGCAACCTTGTCTTGTCCCTTTGCCAACATTGTACGAAGACGATATTTATAGAATTATTGTGACAGAGGGACTAGTTTATAATACAGGATAAAAAGTGGCCTAAAGTAAAATCACTATACAAAAACTTAAGGGCAAGATCCTCAGCTGGTGTAAATCGATGTCTTTTTGTACAGTCAATAGAGGTATACTGATTTGCATCAGCTGATTTGATCCAACATATTTCCATGAACATAGCCAGGCATGGAATGAGAGTGCTTCCTTGAAACAAAAAGTTTCTAAGCATTATCTGACAACAGTTTTGTTTATTTTTATGAAACTCACCTGGCTTTGGTTGATGATTCTATGTTTCCATGGAGTTAGCAAAAAGATTTGCACCTATTTTACAATGCTAATTCATTAGTGAAAGGCACTTGTGAAGTTGTTTGGACACAAGACAGGGTTCCTTTCCAGGTCATTGTCTTGTAAATCTATCCTGGCTTGAGATGTTTGCCTTATTGTCAAGAGCATTTGTCAGAAGCTGGGAATGGGTGACAGGAGATGGATCACTTGATGATTACCTGTTCTGTTCATTTCCTCTGAGCCACCTGGCATTGGCCACTGTTGGAAGACAGGATACTGGGCTAGATGGACCTTTGGTCTGACCCAGTATGGCCAGCCTTATGTTCATACTTTGTTCAGTTGTTGAGTGAGTGGTTCTACATAGGAAATGCAAAAAGCCGTGATGAAAGGATGCTCCTGTTTTTCAAGTAACTATAAAACTGGTTAGGTGGAGCAACAGTAGGGAATTGGAATATATACATAGTTCAAAACAAAAACAGAGTCATGGTTCAATGGATAGGTAATTTTGTGACATCACACATATTGCTAAGATACTACAGCAAAGAGCACTGGAAAAACAAACAAACAACAAAACAACTAATATCAAAGATGCATAGATCACTTGGATATTTCCATAATTGCCTTTTGACAGGGTATACACCATAGTGCATTGTGGCATATTAAAGAAAATGTCCATAAATCAAGAATTATGTCTCTTTTAAAAAAAATTGTAGGCATAAAGCTTATGAGCCAAATACTGCACCTTAATTCATTTAATTGAAGTTGCTCTAAATATCCATTATTAGTGTAAGGGAGACAAGAATCTGTCCCATACTCCTTTCTGCAATTTCTTGCATGATAACATCAGGTCAAGACTTATTTCACTTTTTCAGGCAAAGAGGTAAGACTCTTGAGCATGAATACGAGAGAAGTAAATAATCCTTTAGTTGCCACCTGGCCCTTTAGATGACTTAAAATAACCATTGCTTTTTTTTTTGGCAGATATGTGGCACGTTTAATGGATTTCCCAGCTATTCCATTGTCTTATGAGTGCCAATTATCAGTCTAAGAAGTTTATAAAATTATCGTGTCAAGACAATGTCAGCAGAGTTAGTGGACAATGATATTGTCATATAATTATGCTGTGCATATGTAACACCTATCATTACTCATGGCTTTGTATTGCTAATTGATAGCTGTCATTTTGGTAGTGCCACTTGCTTGCTGTGATTGTTACTGTGCAGTTTCTTGGCTGAATGTGACAACTTCAGGGGTCAGACAGGGAAAAAATAAGTGTGGTATTTGCCCAAGTTCCACCCTCTTGTGATGCCAAAAGGAGAATGCAATCAGTCAATTGTGCATAGATGTTAAGATGATCAACCCTTTCTTTTTTGCTTGCATTGATCAGCAGTGAAAGAGTTAACGATGCTGATATTTTAACCATTTTGTGCATCAAAGTTAAAACTTTTAGCATGAATTGGACCAATTAACATCGATGTATAGTTTCAGGCTACCTGCACACTCACACAGATGTCACTGCCTCAGTACACATCTGTTTCACACCGCTAAGGTTATGAGAAGGGCTTTATTATTATTATTTAAAATGGAAGCTTAGATCCTGAAGCATAAAATGCAAGCACCAGGTAATGTATTAGGGCACCAAGACACCACAAGGAGGCCCAGTTCAAGTTTAGCTTAGCACAGGTCCGACCAGAGCCAGAATTATTGTAGGCCAGAAGTCCATGCTCATTTGGATGATGTAGCACAACTGCTTCCTACAAACCATTGTAGCTTTGCTGCAGTAGTATACAGGTTGTAGGACCAGCTCTAGGCACCAGCAAAGCAAGCACGTGCGTGGGGCGGCACAATTCCAGGGGTGGCATTCCGGCCACCCGTTTGTTTGTTTTTTTGGCTTGGGCAGTGGTGCTCTTGGAGCTTGGGGCGGCAAATTTTTTGCTTGGGGCGGCAAAAAACCTAGAGCTGGCCCTGGCAGGCTGGACATGCAGCAAGATGAGACCATAGGCTGAGGTTGCCACTAATTGGTTGCATGTCTTTCAGTATCTGACCACTGTTTGGCAGGGAGACAAGGTGCTAACAAGAATGGTAACTCCTGTATTGTGGGCCAAATGCTGCTGTCATGGACATCGGTGTAAGCCAGTAAAGTCAGTGGGGTCAATTCCAGTTTACATCAATGTAACCAGGAGCTGAATTAATTCCAATGGTTCTCATTTTACAAGTCAGTCATGAAAATGAACATTTCTCTCCGATCTCATTGCTAGCTCCTCAGTGATGCTAACTAATGGCCTTTCATGTTCTCAGCAACAACAGTAAACTTACCCTGCCACACTTCAGAAAAATGTTGGCCACTCTTGCTGCAGCTCTCGTCCTGTTTCTTTCGGGATTCAGGTCATAATAAATCCCGTTCCTTACAGAATATGAAAGACTGATGGTTTTATTTTAATTAAATTGTGATGAGGGGTAAATTAGCACTTTCCACAATTTGGGAATTTTTTTTTTTAAGTATTCTCCCTCCAGCCAGCACTTTACGTGAAATGTGCTACTCAGTCATTTGGATGTGTCTGACATGATCATTGCTGAAAACATATATTTGTAGTTTCACTGTATTTCTCTTTGGGTGGGATGGGGGACTTTGCTGCTTCCCTGAGTATGGCACATCTTACTTGCTTTCCTGAAAAGGGTTATAGAGATCATTGTCACATTTTTTTAATATTGCAACAGTGCTTAAATGCTGCCATCAGATTAAGGCCCCATTGTGCTAGGTGCTGTGCAAATATATAGTAAATGGCAATCCCTGCCCCAAACAGGTTGTGGTGGAGCTCAGGGAAGACAGGATAACAAATATTAGATGATAAAAACTAAGGACTGGACCCCATTGTGGTTCAGCACATTGGGGTTTTGCATGATTGGGCCACAAACAAGCATTTAGTGCCCAGGCCCTATTCAGGACATTACTTGAGCATGTGTTTGTGTGTGTTTCAGAGATGCTGAGGACCACAGCTCCTATGAACTTCCATAGGAGTTGATAATGCACCAGCACCTCTGCAGATCAGGCCATGAGTGTCTCCTGAGAGCTGCTGAGTGTTCTGAATGCCCCAAGTACAGTGGGAGTTGGGGGGCCTTTGTGACCTTGCAGGATCTGGCCCTAACTATCTTCACATAGAATATACAAATATATCCCTGGCTTGTTTGTAATTTCTGTTATGCAGACATGAACGAAAGATACATGTGTCTCAAGCAACCAGATACTGTAGCTTCCAAAGTATAGTAAGTACATAAGACCGTCTTTAGAACTTCAGCTATTCTGCAAAAAAAAAAAAAAAAAAAAAAAAAAAAATTAAAATATTTGTTTCTACTTACCAGCAGCTTCCAGATTAATACTATCATTCAGGTGATAATTCACCTTGTACAAACCACTGCTGAGAAACATGATTATCACTTTAGTATGTTTTTAATTTAGAGGTCAACTTTGTGGGCTCTAGAATGTATGGCCACAATTAAAATGTTACAATCATTATTATACCATCTTCTGATTCTTCATAGTTCCAACAAGTGCTATAAATACTATTGTTATGCTAAATTATGGATCCCCAATGTAGACATTTAATTTCATGGTATGTTAAAAGCCATAACAGCCTTATTAAAACAGGGGGGAAATCTGTATGTTTCCAAAAAAAAAAAAAAAAAAGAACTAAATGCTCAGTAGTATTTCTCCAAGAGAGCCATTCATCAAAACCCAAATCTAAACAGATAAGTTATTTGAAATTCTATATTCCCCACTGGCTAATGAAAAGCTTGATGTTGACGTACTTTTTAGCAAATGTTCACTGCAATCTCAGAGAGACATAGAGATGGGAGATTAAGAGAGGCTGTGCTGAAACTCAATTATGCAGAATTATGCATAATGTATATGAGTCCACCAAAGATCAGCCTCCTCCCTTTATTTTTATTTAAAGAACTGAAAAAGCTACAACCATTAGTGATTTTCCTAATATAATGTGGTTGGAGAAGTCTTTGATACTGTACTAGTGCCCAATCCTGCAAAGGTTTGCTTAACTTTGGAACTGTGAATAGTCCTGTTGACTTTATGCACATGAATAGTCTCATTAGAGACAAGCATATGATTGGCAGGATTGGATCCTTAGACACTATACTAAGTAAACAAAGAGAAAACTGTGTCCATCCCATGTCAACTCTCAAAGCATTGTCATCACCAGGCTTAGATCTTTCGGTGGAACTTGATCAGAGCTAATGAGTTTAACCCACCATCCCAAATTGTCTCCCTGTACTTCCAAAGCTGCCAAAACACCAACACTCAACTATCAAACCTTTCAGTGCCTAGGTCATCAGTACAAAAATCTATGGGATATCCAACACTGAAAATAAGAGGTGATGCAATAGAAAAAACTCCCAGGCTACCATACTAGACTGATGGTATGATTGAATTCCCTGAGTGCCTGTTTCAATGCCCTTTGAAAACAACATGATTCTTTCCCCTGGCATTAGGAAGTATTAGGTTGGTTCCTAAAACCCTACCTTTAGAAATTAAATGAAGTTGCTGAGAATTTTCAGCCACAGTGCTGAGGAATCCAGAAACGTTGGTGTAGGATTTAGATCCATTTTATGCTGAGGAAATACCATCTGGGAACCATGGAAGAAGCTGAAATAGAAAGAGCAATTAAAAAATGTGAAACTCAATAAAACATCTGGCCAAAGAGCTATTGGCCCATATTGTGCATTTGACCCATCTTCAGAGTTTCCATTGTCAATTATTATTTACATCCCAAGAGCACCCAAAATGTGCCAAGGAATGAACAAGTTACTGCAAGGCACAGTCCAGGCTCCAAAGATCTTGCATTTTAAACAGACAGATGAAGGTACCAGGGGGGAAATGTTCAAAACATTGAGTGGCCAAGCTGGCAAGCAGCCAACTCCTGTCATTTTTTCCAGATGATTGTATCTCAATTATTCCCAAAGGTCCATCTTCCTGGCCATTATCAGCTGAGTAATTTGTAGGTGCCACGGCAGAAGTGGATGTTTAGGTGGGGGTCAAAACCTGGAGAATGTAGTGGCTTGGGAGCCTAGCTCAGCCAGAGTGTTCCATGTGTAGGCAGCTTGGAAGGAACTGTGGGCATGTTTTTAAAAGTGGACCTGGTGTCATTGGTAGACAGAAGGAGACAGGGTCAATGTGAAAAGAGCCGCTGACGGTCATGTAAAGGGAGCAGAATATTTTGGGCCTTGAAGGCAAGGAAAAGAAGCTTGACTGTGATGGGAGTCAAAGAACATTTGACTTCGAGCTTTCGATGTTGAGGCAGTAAATAATCAGGGTCTACACGAGTGTGTTAGCTGTGGAGACAGAAAGAGAAGGTTGGACCTTACAAATGTTTGAACATGGACTGAAGGCAATATGACTAGTACTGCTGCGGTCTTTCACAATATAATGAGTTTCTGCCCCTAAATTAAAGCTTTTCTTTAAAGATCTTGAATCCAAAACTAACTGTCAAGGGAGCTTCAGAGAAGCATTATTTATTTTCATTCCTAAACCTGACGTTGATCCAAATTTTTATTCCAACTACCATCCCTTTTCCCTTGTAAATTAAGATTGCAGAGCTAAGTGGCTAAGATGGCTTCTAGGACTGAAAAAGCAATTTCCCACACCATAACTCAGTCCCAGGTTGGATTTGTTATATGTGGATTATGCACAAACAATGCTAGAAACCTCTATAGCATTATCTCTTGAGCCAATAAGCTCTTCTCTCCTACCAAATAGCACTTTCTAATGACACTGTGAAAGTGTCAGACTGCTTAGAATGGGATTACCTGCTCCATAATCCTCCAGTGTTTTGGCGTTGGCTCACGCTTAATAAATCTAATTTTTCTGCTTTATAAAAAAGCACCCCAAATGTTATGATTTTGTGAATGGTATTTTTCCCCATTGCTTATAATAGAGAGATATGAGGCAAAGATTCCCTCTCTGCCTATTTCATGGTTCTGCTACATGTCGTTGCTATGAGTAGATGAAGTTGTACATAGAGGGCCTATATATTTCATGAGTACTTGCACTACATTGCCTACTGTATCCCAGGCATCACTAGCATGGATGGGTTTGGGGGGGCGGAGAGTGGCCACGTTAATTAGCTTTGGGTTTGATCCATTTCCAATAAACAGTGTGTAGGTCATCATACAACTGAAGATAGATTTGGTATCAATATCAGACAAACATGTTGCTTTTCTCTGCAGCTGGGTTTAGACACTTGATCCTATAGACCAGGGGTCGGCAACCTATGGCACGTGAGCCAATTTTTAATGGCACACTGCTGTCTGCCGGACCCGGGCAGACAGCAGTGTGCCACTAAAAATCCTGCCCGGCCCAGCCCGCTGTTTTCCGCCCCCCTGCTCTCTCCTTGCAGGGCAGGCAAACTTCCCCCTCCCCCTGCCTCTTCCGCCCAGGGTGCTGGGTTCCTGCCCCTCCCCCTCTCCCTCCCTGCGGCCGATCAGCTGTCGGCCCTTGCTATGGAAGGGAGAGGGAAAAGCGGAGCCGCAGCGTGCTCTCTGCTCCGGGGACCTTGGGGAAGGGGGTGGAATCAGGGCATATCTCCTCCAGCCCCCTGCCCTGAACGGCTCACGGCAGGGGGCTGGGAGCACCCCCACGACCCCAGCCCGCACCCCCAGCCCTCTGCCCTGACCCCTGCACCCCCCCACACACCCTCCAGCCCTCTGCCCTCACCCCTGAACCCTCCTCTCACACACCCAGCCCTCTGCCCTCACCCCTGCACCCCCCCCCACCCCAGCCCTGTGCCCTGACCCCTGCACCCCCACCACAACCCCAGCCCTGAATCTGGCATCCCCCACACATACCCAGCCCCGACTCCTGCACCCCCCACACATACCCAGCCCCCCCACACCCCATGCCCTGACTCTTGCACCCCCCACATCCCCACTCCCACCCTGCACCAAACGGGAGCTCCTGCACACAGAGAGAGGAAGAGAATGGCTAGAACCAGGGAGAAGGTAGGTACCTACTCTATGTGGGCAGGGCCGGGACTCCAGACCGGCAGCGGGCTGAGTGGGGCCAGCAGTCGGGTCCCTGGCTGGCAGGAGCTGGCGGACGGAACCCCAGACCGGCAGCGGGCTGAGCCTCTCAGCCCACTGCCAGTCTGGGGTCCCAGCCACCGGCCCTGCTCAGCCCGCTGCCGGTCTGGGGTTCTGGCTGCCTGCCCCTTGCCAGTCGGGGTCCCGGCCTCAGGCCCCGCTCAGCACGCTGCTGGCCTAGGTGAACGGAACCTCAGGCTGGCAACGGGCTGAGCAGGCCGGCGGCGTAAGATCAGCATTTTAATTTAATGTTAAATGAAGCTGCTTAAACATTTTGAAAACCTTGTTTACATATGACAATGGTTTGGTTATATAATATATAGACTTATAGAGAGAGACCTTCTAAAAAACGTTAAAATGTATTATTGGCACGCGAAAACCTTAAATTAAAGTGAATAAATGAAGACTCGGCACACCACTTCTAAAAGGTTGCCGACCCCTGCTATAGACACTTACTATCAGGAGTAGTACTTACTTCTGGTGCGTAATTTGTAATGAAAGTGGTGCAGGGGCTCAAGCAATTAGGTACAGAGGCTCAAGCAATATTTTTACAATCATAACTGATGCAGCAAGCCCAGAGGTGCCAGGGCTGTGAACTGCCAAGCCTAGAGGTGCTAGGGATATGAACCGCCATGTCTAAAGGTGCCGGGACTCAGCCCTAGCATATCCTGGCACAAATTAAGCACTGTTTATTACTGCAAAAAGTTGCATTGAGTTCAGTGGGGCAGCTCATGGTGGGTAGTAAGCTCTCCTCCCAGCAGTGAGTAAGTGTCATTTCATGGCTTACAATGTGACTCAATTACTACAGTCCAGAGATCTTACTGCCCCCCTCCCATCCCTACCTCTCTCCTGTGCCCCATCTTCTTTATTCAGTAAGGGCTAGATTCAGACTTGGATTCTGTGTGACTGTAAGGGAACAAAAGGGAATAAGGACCCCTTATGTAGGCTACCTTGCATGCAGGTTTGTAAGGAGTAAGCAGGGCTAAGCACCCACTCTCTCTTCCCTTAGAGGAGGTGGATGAAGAATGGGCAGAACCTTGGTTATACCTCCCTACTCACTGGCCAGAACATCTGAGTCAGCAAGGCTTTTATACGCCAGCAGTAACTTACTGTCACTCTGGAGAAAGCAGAGAGTTACACTGACTCCCAGGCCTTGCATACACTAGAAAGGGGTGGCCAAGATACCTATGTAGTAGATATATAGCCAATACAGGTATATCTATCCTGATGAAGACACAGTTTAGACCCACAAAAGAGTATTTTTGCCAGTCTGGTTTATACCAGTTCCCTGAAATAAGCTTTATTGACAAAACTTTGCATCAGGGACAAGATAATGGAGAGTCAGGCCCCTCATCTCCCTGCCAAAGACACCAAACAAATATGAAACATATGCTTAAACCTGGAGCTTCAGAAAAGTTCCTGATTTTCCCTAATTCTTAAAAAAGAGAGAGAAACACACCACCCACCTATCTACACTGACAGTTCTTGGGAACCTGTGAGCAAATACTTTTCACAATGTGATCGCTCCATATCTGACCTTTCAATCCTCATCCTCAAAGGAAACCTGCACAGAAGATGACCATGGGAACTTAAATTCATAACTCTACTGGACACTAAAAATCATGGCCTTATCAGGGACACTGATTTTATGGCTCATTATAACAAACTGTAATCACTGCTGCCTACTAACCCTACTTCGTTCTACAACTGCAGAGGCGTTAAGTGCCCATTTCATTTTAAGTGGTCTCCTTCACCATGTGTAAAAACAACTAGGAGTCCTTGTGGCACCTTAGAGACTAACAAATTTATTTGGGCATAAGCTTTCATGGGCTAGAACCCACTTCATAAGATGCACCATGTGTGAATTCCTTAGGCTTAACAATCTGTCCCACCTTGTATTTAGCTGTAACACTCTGGTTACCATTTCACGACCTCTGTGAAGGACGAGCTCTGTGAAGCTCAAAAGCTTGTCCCCTCCACCACCAGTCCAATAAAAGATATTACCTCATCCACCTTGTGTGTCTCATATTTTTGGAACTTATATTTGAAGCAACCCTTAAATTGATCATGTAACATATCAAGTTAAAGGTTTAAAAAAGGAAAACCAGTATGTATCTTTCAGCACCTTCTCTCTGAACTTCCAGCTCTGTACAGTCAGTTAAAGGCTAACAGGATGTACATCTCTCTTCCGTTTTAACCTAGAGTATTAGGAAAAGCTTTTTGATAACAAGAACAATCTGGTAGGAGAACAACCTGTCTCCTGCATTAATGAACAAACTTGGTAGAAAGAAAAGGAGTACTTGTGGCACCTTAGAGACTAACATTTATTTGAGCATAAGCTTTCATGAGCAGCAGCTCACTTCATCGGATGCATGCAGTGGAAAATACAGCGGGGAGATTTATATACACAGAGAACATGAAACAATGGGTGTTACCATACACACTGTAACAAGAGTGATCAGGTAAGGTGAGCTATTACCAGCGGGGGGGGGGGGGGGAACCTAATTGTATCCAGTTTGCAAATTAATTCCAATTCAGCAGTCTCTCGTTGGAGTCTGTTTTTGAAGTTTTTTGTTGAAGAATTGCCACTTTTAGGTCTGTAATCGAGTGACCAGAGAGATTGAAGTGTTCTCCAACTGGTTTTTTAATGTTATAATTCTTGATGTCTGATTTGTGTCCATTTATTCTTTTACATAGAGACTGTCCAGTTTGGCCAGTGTACATGGCAGAGGGGCATTGCTGGCACATGATGGCATATATCACATTGGTAGATACTCAGGTGAATGAGCCTCTGATAGTGTGGCTGATGTGATTAGGCCCTATGATGGTGTCCCCTGAATTGATATGTGGACACAGTTGGCAACGGGCTTTGTTGCAAGGATAGGTTCCTGGGTTAGTGGTTCTGTTGTGTGGTGTGTGGTTGCTGGTAAGTATGTGTTTCAGGTTGGGGGGCTGCCTGTAAGCAAGGGCTGGCCTGTCTCCCAAGATCTGTGAGAGTGATGGGTTGTCCTTCAGGATAGGTTGTAGATCATTGGTGATGCGTTGGAGAGGTTTTAGTTGGGGGCTAAAGGTGATGGCTAGTGGCGTTCTGTTATTTTCTTTGTTGGGCCTGTCCTGTAGTAGGTAACTTCTGGGTACTCTTCCGGCTCTGTCAATCTGTTTCTTCACTTCCGCAGGTGGGTATTGTAGTTGTAAGAATGCTTGATAGAGATGTTGTAGGTGTTTGTCTCTGTCTGAGGGGTTGGAGCAAATGCGGTTGTATTGCAGAGCTTGGCTGTAGACAATGGATCGTGTGGTGTGGTATGATCAATTACAGACCTAAAAGTGGCAATTCTTCAACAAAAAAACTTCAAAAACAGACTCCAACGAGAGACTGCTGAATTGGAATTAATTTGCAAACTGGATACAATTAACTTAGGCTTGAATAAAGACTGGGAGTGGATGTGTCATTACACAAAGTAAAACTATTTCCCCATGTTTATCCCCCTGCACCCCCCCCCCCCCGTTCCTCACACGTTCTTGTTAACTGCTGGAAATGCCCCACCTTGATTATCACTACAAAATGTTCCTCCTCCTCCTCCTCCTCCCCCCCCCCCCCCAGCGCTCTCCTGCTGGTAATAGCTCACCTTACCTGATCACTCTTGTTACAGTGTGTATGGTAACACTCATTGTTTCATGTTCTCTGTGTATATAAATCTCCTCACTGTATTTTCCATTGCATGCATCCAATGAAGTGAGCTGTAGCTCACGAAAGCTTATGCTCAAATAAATGTTAGTCTCTAAGGTGCCACAAGTACTCCTTTTCTTTTTGTGGATACAGACTAACACGGCTGCGACTCTGAAACTTGGTAAAAAATTAATTAGAGCATAAGCTTTCATGAGCTACAGCTCACTTCATCGGATGCATACATTTTTGCGGATACAGAGTAACACGGCTGCTACTCTGAAACCTGAAACTTGGTGGAGACCCTTAAGTGAAGACTAGCAAAATAGTAGGAAATTATAGGGTAGGATCTTCCCTGTTTGTAGAGAAGCTGTCTTCTCATCCAGTTGTCCTACATAGGAAGGTCAGTTCTGGGTCTAGTGCCCTATGCGAGTGTGATCCTTCAGAGTGCTGTCAGTGCTGTTACATTCTGATTCTCCTCTGATCCGGAACTGATCTTTTTACCTCCTACACTTGCTCTGCTTTGAACCACTTGGGTGCCATGGCAGTGCAATTTACATCAATATTCAGCCTTATTTTTGTGAGCCAATGGGAAGAACAATTAATGTGGGAGCCTTTACAAGTGAAGAGAGACAGACTTGTTTACCAGATCTCACATTTCTGGCAAACAGCTGGCTGTAGCTTTAATAATAAGCTGCTCATAATTGGCAAGTATTTAATCCACGTTAACACCACATGCACTATACTCGCTAATTGGGAATGTCTCTTTATAATAAGAATATTACTCTTGCTTTCTCAACTGATGCTGAAGTGCTGATACAGCAGAGAGTGCATCTCACTACGTGAATCCAGCGAGCAGGCCCCAGCGCATGGTAATTTTTGAAGAAAACATATGGTAAGAGAAATGGCTGAAATCCATAGACAGCTTGCCTAAATTACAGTGCATCCACTGAAACCAGGACACATGCTAAGATGCTGAAAGCAAAAAGGTGTCATTAAAAAATGATTCATATACCTTTGCCTTAATGAGTGCTCACATCTGAGGATTTCCAGTTGCATGATCGATATCGTCAATGCTGTGCAGAACAAAATACTTTTGTACAAGGGAAATATTTACTATTGCCAAAGTCTGTAATTTGCACATATACACTTTTTGCCTTAAGGAATTTGAAAATAATTATTACTTTTTATTTTTTTCAGAGCTGTCTATATCCTAACCTAGCAAGTAAACAATCATGCACAGCCATATGGAGCAATTTCATAACAGCACATGGTGAGAATCTAATGAGTCTTACCATACTGTGCCTGACAGGTGAATCTTCAGCTTTGATTACAGGAGACCAAAAATAATTCATACAGGCCAATAAAGTTTGAGCCTCAATTATTTTTGCTCTCAGCCATTCAGAATGGTACATGCCGTGTTTTCATTTTCAGGCACACAAACTGGCAACAGACTATAATGGATATGTACTGGGCTCTCAAACTCACTCAGTTTTGCTTGCTTGGCTATTGTAATTGCCAATATACTGTAGTCCACTGACTGTTCTCATTGAAATGTAGCTTTGGAGTTGTTTTAAGTTCAACTCCTAAAATATCAGTAATTCTTTTGAAGTTGTCAGTAGGTATTACAGTACTGTAGTTCCTGAAAGCCCCATTGTACAAATACGCAGCAAAAAACAATCCCTGCCCCAAAGAGCTTGCAAATGACCTTCTGTAAATTCCAGCCAGAAGACAGATAGGGTCAGACTCAGTCCTGACGTAAGCGGGTGCCTCTCCGTACAAGTCAGTGGGCTTGAACTCTCTTAACAAGGTAGACTTTGCTAGTGAAGGATTAGAAGCATTTTAGGCAGTGCGTAATCTAGTGGATAAAGCACCGGACTGGCACTCAGGAAACCTAGGTTCTAATCAGTGGCTCTGCGACAGTCCTATGGGGTGACCTTGGGCAAGTCACTTCCCCTCTCAGTGCCTCAGTTCTCCTAGCTGTAAAATAGATACTGACCTTTTGTAAATCACTTTGAGATCTCTTGATGAAAAGTGCTATATAAGAGCTAGGTATTATTATTATCTTCCAGGGAAATATATATATCTCAGAGGTATTAGGAACTATGAATTGTCAGGCTGGATCAGATCCATGGTCCATCTAGCCCAGTTTCCTGCCTCTGATATCAGCCAACACCAGATGCTTCAGAGTAGGATGTAAGAGTCCTACAGTAGGCAATTGTGGGGTAATCTGCACCCCACGTACATCTCATCCAGGTCTCTAATAGTTAGAGATCATCTTAAACCCTGAAGCACAAAGTTTAATATTGATGTGGTAAACTAACCACATTCATTTTCTATGACAAATTCTCTAATATTCACTTTGATTGCTGTATCTGGGAGCACCCTTCACAGTAAACTTGGGCACTAGAACATCAACAGAGAGTGAATACAAAAGGGGGTGTGGTGAACACAGCTAATGTGAATTAAATTTTTTAGTTGAGCAAATATTTGCGGAGACTCTTGGGGGATTTGTTCATTTCTAGTTCTTGTTTTACATGAACTTTCTCACCCATTTCTAACAGATCTTGTTAAGTAAGAGTTTTTAGCTATATAGCTGTCACTCTGATTTTCATACAGTGTCCTGATGAGAATAGTGTTTAACAAAAGTCACAGTAGTTTTTAAAGTAGCTGCCATCTTGTGTAATATTCTGCTGTTTAACCTCTGAAAGAGAAGAGATGACTACTTTTTTTCTTCTCTTTATTAATAAATTTGTACTGATTTGGGACTTGAACCCCTTCTAGCAGTTCTCAGGTATGGAGACCTGGATGCTTTTATGATCACTGATCATAGAGTCAGCTAGGAAAGGGATGACCTATTTTGTATCTCCCCATACAGACGAAAGTACAAGGATCACACATGGATAGTGCAAGAACTCTGTATTAAAGATTCAGTGCAAGGATCAGGGCTAGTGAATAACACTTAGTTATTCTGTCCATGATTGTTGCATCATCTATGAGTAATTCTGGAACTTTTTCTCTGTGTTGAATTGACATACGGTGGATAGTACTGTTGCTGTTGCCATAAAAATAAGATAATAAGAGCCTATTTCTGCCTGAGATGCTCATGTATAGCTTTCACCAAAGTCACTTGCGGTTGCATATTTGGTCATAAGCTTCTCATTAAAGATTCCTTCTTGGTACTGCTTCCAGTTTCTCAGCTGTCTTAGATAAACAGCAGGGTTTTATCATCTCACTTGATTTCTTTCAGCCCATTTCCTTATTCCTCCCCATCCTTCCCTCTTTGGAAATAGACACAAGTTCAACAGGTGAAAAATGAACATTTATGCCAGTTCACAAAATTGTATACAGTGTTGGTGTAACTGTATTAGTCCCAGGATATTAGAGAGACAAGGCTGGTGAGGTAATATCTTTTATTTGACCAACTTCTGTTGTTGAGAGAGACAAACTTTTGAGCTTGTTCACAAAATTGGCGAACAAGTGGAATATGTCATTTCTGCTTTGTGTGTGACATTTTATGCAAAGCTTTATCTCTGACCTTTCTTTTCTTACCTTTCGTTACGTTTCTTTTTGCCCTGGGGTTTGATACAATGAAAAGTTAATTAGGACTCCTGCTAGTCTTTAGGGTTTCCTGGGCTCCTCATACACATCTATAAAAACATACCTTAAAGATTCCTTTCATAAGAGAGCTACAGATCTTGACTATCTTGTACTTTCTCTCCATTTCTCCTCCTTTACTTCTGGTGGAACTTTTAACCTTTAAGTACAGATGATGTACCTGTTCATTATGAGTAATATTGGTTATAAATTTAGTCCCACTTTTTGGTTAGAGAACCATCTGTGTATTGATTATGGCGAGTTTTCAGAAATTGGTGCCTAAAATTAGGATTCTAAATCCATATCCTAAATAAGGCCTGATTTGCAAATGTGCTGAGCACCCAGTAGCTCCCGTTACTGTTGAAAATCTGACCAATTTTTAGATGCCTAAATATGGCGTTGAAAACCTAACTTTAGGCATCCATTTTTGAAAGCATTGGTCCTGATTGCCTTCAAATATATTAGTTACTCTTATTCACCAAATAGTTTGGATGAATAACTTTCAGTTTATGGCCCAGATCCTCTGGTGCTATGAAGTAGCTCCAATGACTCCACTTGTGTTAATATAGCTGTATAAAATATATTTGTTTAGGGAAAGTACTTGCCATCAAGCCTTTTCCATGGTAGTCATGGTGGGCTTGGGAGAAAGCTGTGATATTGGTGCTTAGAGAAGGACTTCTTCAAAGCTAGAGCCACCAGGATCATGGGAGGTGGTAACCCAACCAGAACTGGAAGAGCAGGAATCTTGTCATCCTAATTTAGAGACCAGACGCAATACTAATGTAAAACCAGCAACACAGGTCAATTTAATTTCATTTCTGTCACAAGGTTCTCTGAAGGGAACATAATGTGTGCAACTCACTGCAGCCCCAACCTGATGGCTCACAGGCCTGTGACAAGATCTGACATGTTTGGTGTGATACTAATTAACCCCTGTCAAGAATGGAGAGTTAAAAGCAGGTCAGTAATCTCTTATTTTGCTCACCAAATGCAGGGTCAGATCATTTGAAATCACTGTTACTGCTGAAGTTTAAAGGAGCAAGTAAACGGTTAAATAAGTCGATTAAAAAATTGTTGGACATTACAGGAAAAGGTGAAGGCTGGAAAAAAATGAGACGGGGCTTGTTTTTATCCTCTGGTTTTATGGCAAGTGCTTAGTAAGCTTAAGGTAACAAAAATGTAACTGCGGCACCGGCTTGCCTATGAGATCTAATTTTCAAACAGACATAAATACTACAGAACAACTTGTCACTTTAAAAGGGTAAACAGAAAAATCAAATAAATTAAGTGACATTTAAGAAGTTCAAGGTTTATATTGCTGCCACCAGGGAAATCAGAGACCCAAAGGAAAAAAAATAGTTTCTTTAAAGCATCGATGTGATAAGAGTTTGGGGAGCAAAAAACTAATTCTTCAACTGTTGTCCAAATTATTTACAAGAATAATTTTGGAAACGGAATGTCACAAAGAATTAATGTTTTTTTTAATTGTGGACTTTGTGTTTTGGAATTAATTTTAAGCAAGGTGACTGAAAATTAGTTCAGTAAAGCTGTAAAAGAATAATTGCAGTCAGGTGAATAGAGGAAGGAAAAAAGCTCAATCCGATCGTAAAGCCCAGAGACATTGCTGTTTTGAAAGCTGCATAAATTGTTGCAAAGGAAAGAGAGTAGCCAGAGATCAGGGGGGGAACTCTTGTCAAGGACAAAAAACAGTATTGTTTTAGAGGGAACGCCACAGAGTCATCTGTATTTTGATTTTTTTTTTCCTCTTGGAGCAGGGAAGACTAAGGGCATTTTTATTTTTTTTGAGATGTGTGGAGCACCGATAACTCAAATAGAACTCAATGGGAGTTGTCAGTGTTTAGCACTTCTGGAAATCAGACACTAATGATTGGCCGTTGACTTGATTGACAGCTGGGTCAGACATGGAATGTTTTACTAGGGATATAAACCCTCCCAGGAGAGGTCATTGCCCTAGCAGATAAGAGTTCCACTGGTGTTTTAAGAAAAGGAGGACTTGTGGCACCTTAGAGACTAACCAATTTATTTGAGCATAAGCTTTCGTGAGCTACAGCTCACTTGATCGGATGCATTCGGTGGAAAAAACAGTGGGGAGATTTATATACACAGAGAACATGAAACAATGGGTGTTACCATACACACTGTAAAGAGAGTGATCACTTAGTATGGTAACACCCATTGTTTCATGTTCTCTGTGTATATAAATCTCCCCACTGTTTTTTCCACCGAATGCATCCGATCAAGTGAGCTGTAGCTCACGAAAGCTTATGCTCAAATAAATTGGTTAGTCTCTAAGGTGCCACAAGTCCTCCTTTTCTTTTTGTGGATACAGACTAACATGGCTGCTACTCTGAAACTGGTGTTTTAGGCTCCTGGGGAACTTGACTAAGAATGGGAACAATTAACTGACAATGGGAACATTAGCAGCCTGCCTACTTAGTTGTTACATTTCTGCTCTGCCTCAGGGGACAGAGCCTGCCTCACAAAGCCCTTCCCCTCCAAGCCAGGAGCCTCACAAGAGCGAGTGAGAGGGACAGTGTGTCACAGGCACGTGCCCAGTCCTGCCTCCTTGATGTCTCTCCATGCACACCCAGCCCCCTACCCCTCCGTGCACCGATCTACATCTCTGCCAGCTGCTCTGGGCAGGCGTGCCCAGGTTGCCAGGGAAGGGGCACAAATTTAGTTGCTCCACCATTTTTCTGCGGGGAGCAAAGAAATCTGCAGATTGTATGAATTCTGCGCCCCCCAACAGTAACTCAACAGTAAAGTGGATAGTCCCTGGAAGCAGTCTCTAACAGTGGATGTTGTACACTTGTTCTCTTCTTTACAGCGTGCAGTTAGATGTTGCTGTATTACCCTGTAACTGAGGAAGGAAGCAACTACAAGGGCAAGGTCACCTCCCAGGCTATCACTGCGTATCAAATGGCTTACTGATATTTCAAACCCCTAGCTTCAGGAATTCATTATCCTCACGCCACAGTGCAGGTGCTCTCTCAGTGCTGTGTTCAGAACATAACACAGGAGCTTAAGGCTTGTCTTCACAACAGAATGTAATAGTGTCAGATGACCTTGAAGAGTCCAATTAACTAACATGATGCTGACTGGTTTCAGAGTAGCAGCCATGTTAGTCTGTATTCGCAAAAAGGAAAGGAGTACTTGTGGCACCTTAGAGACTAACAAATTTATTGTGATGAAGTGAGCTGTAGCTCACGAAAGCTTATGCTCAAATAAATTTGTTAGTCTCTAAGGTGTCACAAGTACTCCTTTTCATGATGCTGACTGTGACTCTTCAGTAAGTGCAGAGGGCTAGTTGTATGAAGTATTGCATCCACTCGCTATGCTTAAACCTGAGTGGGAGCAGGGTTTGAGCATTCTAGCCAACTCAGTCCTGAACATGACCCATCCGTATCTGTCCTGCCCCGTGAGTGATAATTGCATTAGTTATCTCATTTCTTCAAGGTCCTGTTCCAACATGATATGATTCCGTAGCAAAGACAAACCCTAAGGTAGAAATGTATTTTCATGACAAACCTCTATTTTTTAGTGTTTAGGTTGCAAAACACATCCATACAGGACTATTATTTGCTATACAGTTTCTTTCTTGATTTGTTTCCTCCTCAAAATGTGGTAATCCATATTCATTTTGGTCACACTTTATATTAAAGGTACATTCATATACAGTTTATAAAGTGTTAATAAAATGATTATGGATAACGAAACGTTTAATCAATTGTTATAGATTTTTAGAAAGCCCAATAGGTTGCAACTATCTGGAGTACCCTGTGCTGATGTGCATACAGCCATCTATAATACACCACTCATAAGTGTAACAAACTTATCACATCTATGAATCACTTATTACCCCTCTTTTAAACTATGTATAAATGAATGCTTAATATAAATGCTTAATATAAATTTTTTAAAAGAAAAATAACTGCCGGAGCCTTTCTCCACTGCCACCCCCATGCCAGAGCTTTTCCCTGCTGCTCTAGAGTCTTTCATGCAGTGGGGAAAGTCTCCGGCAGCGCCTGTGGTGGGGAAAGGCTCCGGCAGTAGGAGGTAGCAGTGTAAACATGGGAGGCACTGCATGGGTGACTAGAGAGCTGTGTAAGTTATATAATCTAAGGTTCTGGTGTGTCTTTATTCACCTAAGCAGTGTTTCACCATCTATACTGCTATTAATACCCATGCTATCTGGGCGTGTAGTCTACATGCTGGTGTAAATGTAGACATAACCTATGATAAAAGATCTCCTATAGCTGTGAAATTTGTAGTTATCCCACATGTGCAACAATCAATGTCTGCATAGAAAATGAAAGCTTTGTAACACTCTGTCCTAAAGGGTTCCATAAAATGTTGTGAGTGGAATGGGTAATATTGCTTATAGCTAAGGGTGCTCAATGCTTTCCAAGAGAGGACCCTGTTTTCAGCAGCTTATAATTTTGCCAGGTTTTAACCCTTCAAGCTGAAAATTGTCACGCTGCGTGTCTGCCTCAAGCTGAATTTTTCTGGTAAGTTTCAGCAAAAGTGGTTCAGCCATTTCCAAAACTGGAATTGGGGAAAGAACTGTTTTTCCCATGTCAAGCAAATTCTTAAACCATTTAATTGGGAAGCTCTGGTGCCTCCATGCTTTTGGATTTGAAATGGGGCAGGGAGGCTGCACTAGTGCCAGGGATATGCCTTTTGCTGTCCCTGTGAGAAGCTGTACAAGTTATGAGCATCAGAAAAAATTCAGTTTGCCACATGCTCAGTAGAGAGCTAGGGCTGGGCGGCTAAATTTTCCAGAGATTCTATCTGCACTGGGTATGATCCAGCCCAAGACTGCAGGTCTTAAGTAGTGCTTTCCCTACAGCTGCTTCTCCAAGCAACAGTAGCTCCAGACACAGGTATGGAGAACAGGCATCCTGTCTCTCCTGTGCTCACAATGTTCCTTCTTCCCCCACTGGAGCCCACAGCGGGAGGTGGAAACAGGCTGCTTTGAATGCAGAGGGAGGAGGAAAGATGGGGCGCCAGGGCAGGGGTCAGGGAGGGAGGGTGTATTGAGAATTATCCACATTCGCAATTGGCTGTTAGATGAATTAACAATCCCCCGCCCCTTGTTGTTTAAAGGAGTCTTTAATGACCACAGTTGGTTTTAACTGAGCTTCATCCCAAAGACATCTCCCCTAAATCAGATGATTCCATGTGGATTTATGGTGAATGCAGATACCAGTCAGGTCCCAACAAGATTTTAGTTCTATTTTCATGGCATGTCTGTAGTATTAGAATCTAATCTTGTCAGTCGTTGCTTGCATTCAGACGTATTAGGTGTTACTAGAGGGGATATCAATTTGCAGTGACTTTGAGGGAAAGTTAATGCATATGATTTTCTATTACTTAAAAGAGGCTCCAATATAGTCACCATTAGTGTATGTGGAAATGGTAAATACAGAAACCAGGTGTAATCCCAGTATAACTCTAAAGAAGAAAACATTTAATTATCGATCTGCTAGCACTGTACATTCAGGTTTACTCAGACTTGGAAAAGAATGGAATTCATTTTGAAAAAGGTCAACTAGCTACAATACAAATATTTGTGTGGTTTTTTAAGGAAACACAGAGAAATGTGTTTTATATAGGCCAAATGGTGGTGGCTTGTGTTTGCGGTATCTTTATTGGTCAGGGGTTTTGTATTCATGTGTGAGATACCTTGGGAGTTTGCTGGATGACACTGGAGACTATTGATATGTAGCTAAGCTAAGTGGCTCTTTGAAATGCAGTCATTGGTTAGTTAGAAATTCCAGAAATAAACAAGCTATTAGCTGTTGCTCTGACTTAATCAGAGTGGTCTTGATTCAGGGAAGCACTTATGCATGTTCTTAAATCCATCCTTATTCAGGGAAGGGCTTAAGCCTCATTGACTTCAAAGGGAGTTAAGCATGTGCTTGAGTGCTTGTGGGAATAAGGATGCTTCCCTGCATCCAAGCTAGTACATACAAAATCCTGGAGGGTTTAGATATACAATCTGTTTTATCTGAACTTCCAAATTTTGTGGGATTTAGATTAATGGTTCTAGCTAATTTCTAATTAAAAACATATCCAACTTGTAACATTAGAAGCCAAAGAATGCCCAGCTCCTGGTGATGGAACTCACCAACATCTTCATGTCTACAGCAAAGGGCAGTAACACCTCATAATGCACCCAAGCACTGGAGGAGGTGACCAGGCATTTTATCTCAGTACCTTTGTGTCTGTAGCACTAACATTCCCTTAATGTTTGTGTTACTTTTGTGACACAACACACGTACCTTATTTTGATTCTCTTTTAATTGCCCCTGGCTTTTTTCTTCAAAATGAAGACAACAAAAGAGATACATATCCATGAGCAAGCAGACAAGTGGATATAAAAGAGATGCACACAGTATTCCTCTGTTGGCAGTACCAAAAAGAAAGGTCATGAAAAGCCCCATAAACAGCCTATATTACCAGGAAAGAATGCCTCAGTAAGTGTCTAACAGAGAGCTCCCCAGCTCCCAGTAGCCGTTAAGAGCAGAATTTCATATTCAGCCATTAGAACATAAAGCTTTTTAATGAACGGAAGATGTTTTTAGTCAAATTGTTTTCCTTTCATATTTGTTTCCTCCACTTGAACAAAATGGATATGACAAATGAGTTCCTAAGCTTATGTAAAAAAGTCACTGTTTAAGTGGACAGTGTGAATCATAATTAACAAAAAATGCTGTTTAAATGGAAACAATCCAGACATCATTAAAATAAAGTAGAATTCCTTTAGGGAGAAATTATTTCTGGTTTGATTTCTATCAAAATGACTTTGACTTTCAGAATTCTTTTACAAAATGTTTCCTGAGGCTTTGCCTTTGTGAAGGGTATTTAAACAAAGGAGCTATTTGCTTCTAAACAGGAGGAATCTAATAAAAGATTCCATTCAAATTAAGTATCTCTGCCTCTTTTTTAACAGAAGCATTTCTTTATTATTTTATATTGTTTTAAAACGTCACCAGATTAGCACATAAATCTTCATTGTGGCCACTTGACAATCTCATTAATTTTCTGTGAATATTTCAGTCTAAAGATAAGATATAATTCCATGAAGGTAATTTATTTCAAAATCAGGTGGTTTGTATTTTTAATTCTTTGGGTTTTTTTAAATGAATACAATATTGATTGTATACTCCTGAACTCAGTTTTCCCTGTGGATATTGTATGATTACAGATCAATATTATAAAGAGTGTAAAATGTAGAAGGCCTGATTCTACTCTTATGAACATCAGTGTAAATCAGGAGTAACTTCACTAGAGCCACATTAGAATAAAAAACAATGTACGCCAAAAGAAACCAGGCCCAAAGGCTTCTACAGAATTTTAAAAGCAAAGGGATTGATTCTCATTTACATTAGGGCAGTGCTTCTCAACCAGGGTACATGCACCCTGAGGGTATGCAGAGGTCTTCCAGGGGTACATCAACTCATCTAGATATTTGCCTAGTTTTACAATAGGCTACATAAAAAGCACTAGCGAAGTCAGTACAAACTAAAATTTCATACAGACAATGACTTGTTTATACTGCTCTATATACTGAAATGTAAGTACACTATTTATATTCCAATTGATTTATTTTATAATTATGTTGTAAAAATGAGAAAGTAAGCAATTTTTCAGTAATCATGTGCTGTGACATTTGTATTTTTATGTTTGATTTTGTTAGCAAATAGTTTTTAAGTGAAGTGAAACTTGGGGTACGCAAGGCAAATCAGACTCCCGAAGGGGGTACAGTAATCTGGAAAGGCTGAGAGCCGCTGCACTAGGGCCCCTGGAGTGCTGTGACAGAGCTTTAGTGTAAATGAGAATTAGGGTCAACACACTGAACCTTACATCCCGTTAGTTCTATAATACTTGGGCCTGATTGACCACTGTGTCACTCTGGCTTTCCTCCAGTGTGGCTACTTTGAAATAAGTGTAGCAAATAGGCACCCACTTTTCACAGATGGGATCTTTACAGCTCTCGTGCTATTTAGCCCAACTGACCATCCTCATGCAGTCAGACCTGCATAAACTGGACTTATGCAGTGATGAATCAGGTCCCTTACATACAGGGCCGGATTAACCTTTTGTGGGCCCGGCACCAAACTTATTTGTGGGCCCCCATGGGAGTAATGGAGCATGGCGCGGAGAGGTCAGTCCCCAGAGCGAGGGGCCAGCCAGCTCCGCCCAGCCCAGTGCGAGGGCACTATGTACAAACCGGCAGGTACCAGACACACACTGGCTCGCCCGGCCCTGTGCTGCCAGCATGCCCCTTCCCCTCGGGAGATGGGCCCATGCCGCGCCACAGAGCCCCCCCCCCCCCAACATCCTCCCAACTCCCTATGTCCAGAGCCTCCCCAGACCCACTGTGTCCAGTGCCCCCCATCCCCCTCCACACAAATGCATAGCGCCTTGCACAACACCATTCCTGCCCAGCATCCCCCTGCCCATAGCCCCATCACAACTGCCCAGCACCTCCCACAAAACCCCCACTCCCTAGTGCCCCAACACACAGATCTTCCCTTCCCTCTCACAGCCCAGCACTGCCCCTACAAGAAACCCACTCCCCCATGCCCTGCCTCTGGTCACACTCACCGGCCCTGCTGGGAGGCAACTGTGTGCCAGCAGTGCAGCCAGAGCTGGTACCAGGGTGGGGAATCATTCTGGTCCCTCAGGAGTGGTGTGATCAGCCAGGCCAGGGCCTGCCCTGGCCGGGGCTCCCTCAAGATGCACTTCTCCTGGAGGGGCTCAGCCAAGCTCCCCGTATTGTCCCGTTTCCCCTCTTACCCCCACCCCCACACCACCACCCCTCAGGCTGAGACTGGCCAGTCTTCTGCACCAGTCCCAGGCTGCTCAGCTCCTGGAGGACAGGTGGGGTCCCACAGGTGGTGGGAAGCAGAGACTGCCCGGAGCCAGAAGTGCACTAGGGTCCAGCCAGGGAGCAGAGAGGAGCAGGGGGCAGGCCAAGAGGAGCAGGGGATGGGCAGGGGGAGCCAGAGGGATCTCAGGGCACAGTGCAAGTGGAGCAGGCCAGGGCCTCTTCTGAGCATGGGCCCAGCTCCATGGAGCCACTGGAGCCATTGTAAAACCGGGACTGCTTACATACACCGAAGCTGTTTGCTTTCTCTACATCTCCGTCATTAAATTTCAGATACATTCCCAGCAAGCTGCCCTAAGAGCAGCATTCTATGCTGGGGGGTACTTGCATGTTTGGGGCCTGATCCTCTACGGCCTTGTACTTATGTACTCATTTACATGTGTAAAAAGTGGGGGTAAAGTGCTACCAAATCTGCATTCTCCATTCACTTATCCCAGTGGCAGTGTTTTACTTCAACTTAGCTGTATCTTGCATAAGCTTTGCTGCTGCTTTTCCTGTTTTATCCATCCTTTTGCAAAGCAACAACAGGCATTTTGTGGGACCTAGCCTGCAACTCTGCTGTCTCTTTCCAACCTTTATGGGGACCTTGCAGCGGAGTGGGGAAAGGGAGGAGCCAGTCAAACTCTCTGATCTTTTTCCCCAGGGAGATACGTTAGCACTGACAGAGGCTATGTCAGCCACTGGACTGAAGTGAGTCTGAAGCATCTCCAGTGCTGACCTCTCACTAATATATTTTGTGCACAGTCTACTACTGGGTCCCCATGTTGGATGCCTGAGTACATACTGTAAATATAGACTAGCAAACAATATCCTGAGTTTGTCTGCTCTCTACTCCTCTACTGAGGAAATAATCAACTTCTAAAATACAGCTTCTGGAGCTTGGACAATACCATACAAGTCAAATATTGTGGCTGTATTTTTAAAAGATTGGCTATATATAGCCAATAATAACTCTGTGCATAGTCCACTACTGGGTCTCCATATTGGATGCCTGAGTGCATACTGTAAATATAGATTAGGAAACAATATCCTGAGTCTGTCTGCATTATAATGAGGGTATTAATATTACGTGTGTGAAAGCATGAGCTGGTCAGCCTAGGGGGCAGGAAGGATATTTTTCTCCATATACAGCGGTGAACAATTATCTTAGTGCTCTGGGGTTTCCTTCACTTTCCTATGAAATATTGGGTATTAGCTACTGGAAAGCCCAGGCTATTGTTGGACTAGTGGCCTGATTAGGTATAGTTGAGTCTATGTTCCTACAGCAAAATGTTTTCTGCATGATAATAGCCAATTTTCACTGTTCCTGTTGTATCGTTCATCAGGTTCAAATACTTGTGCTTGCAAACCAACATTAGCACCTGAAATAATGAGAGAAATTGCATGAGATGGGAGCAACCTTCCTTCTGGTGACTTGGACCTTTAGCAAATATAAAAAGCAATTTCCTGCATTGTCTGAGGAGTTTCAAAAACATGCAGAGCAGAGTGTACGGAAAGCAGCTTTCAAAGATGATTTTGGAAATTGCTAGTATTTGAAACCAGCTGGTGTAACAAGGTTATTGATGTGAAGAGAGAATTGCTGCCTGGAGACATGTATTAGAGGGATCAGAAGATGTTGCAAGCAAGTTCAATATCAGTTGCTATTTTTTATAGTGATTTCATTGCAACATTGACCATTGAGAACAACCACCCTTCATTTAACCAGCTAGGCAACTTCTTCGCCCCCCACCCTTTTAATCTTCCAGTGGAGGCAGCTGAATAATACTTTTTTTTCAAGGCAAGTGCCTGATATATTACATCAATCACTAGAGTTTCTTGTAAGATCCACATTATACTTTAAACCTTGACCTTAAAAGCCATATCAGCATAATAATTTGTAGATATCTGAAGGATTTAATACTAGATCTAGGGAGCAAGGTGTAGAGGGCTTCTGTTATGAACTGTGACAGGTAGGAATAAGATTCTAATGTTCTCCCACAGGGACTGCATTTTCTTTTTCCCCAAAGTTTTTTCAAAGTGGTTATGTTGGCTTTTAAGGGGATGCATACCC